>NC_064442.1:8991893-9294924 GCF_023343835.1 Lagopus muta | reverse complement strand
GTTGTTCTACCAGGATCAGTGTGAAGCAAGTCATCGGCAGAGACTCCGGCAAGCAGAAGAGTGGAAAAAACATTTCCAACAGCATCACAGCATACAAATAGTGAGTACTGAACAGCAGCCTTGAAGAATCAGGCAGCTGCTTGTTTTCACACACCAATGCTCTCTCACTTGTGTTTTAATGCAGAAAAGAGACAAACAAAAAGAGGAAGAAAAAAAGAAAAAAGCTTGGATAAGCCAGGAACGTCAGAAAACGCTGGAGAGACTGAAGACATTCAGGGAGGTAAGTAGTGTGAGTTACTGTTGTCCTATATGATATGAAAACATAACATCAGATATCTTGAGCATGGTCCGAATCTCAGACTACCATTTGGATAGCCTGAAATAGGGTTGTGTGTAATTGAGTAAAGAGAACGCAGCCGGATGAGGAGATAGTTTCCTTAGGTGAGAGCCTGCTGCAAAGAACAGAAGAGGAAGTGGCTTTGAAAGAAAGACATTTATATTCCTTTAAATATGTTTGGTGTTGAATTTTCATCTTGAGAGGCTGAGTGGTACAGGTTTGTGCTTTTTAGTCTCTCTGAGGATGTTGGTTTGGCTAGTTCCATGGAGATGTGACCTTCTGTTTATGATTTGTTTTTCAGAAGTGTCCAGCTCACGTTGTTCTGAAAACATCTCATCCAGAGCCTCTCAGTCTCAGGTTGCCACGAAACACCACTCGGAAGGCTACAGTAGCTTGTCCTCCTCCTCTGTCAAGACCAAGACCAGCACCGGAGCAGCCAAAGAGCTTGCTGCTAGTAGAAGCACAAGTATCAGAAACTTCACATGAGAATACCCCAGCAGATATCCCTGTCCAAAGTTTTATTACTGCTGATGATTTGAAGCAAGAAAAGCACAGCGAGGAATTGGTCTCTCCATCCTTACCTCCTGCACCTCCTCCACCTGCTCCACCACTACCTCCTCCCTTACCCCTGCGTTTAAAGACAAGACCAACAATAGAGGACAAGCCACTTCCCCTTAGCTCTCATGACCCTTTAGAAAGCCCTGCAATGCACAAGCAGGATGACTCGTCCAGGAGGTCTATAAATAATTGCATAGGTAAGTAGGCTCACACTGACGGATGTTTTTCTTTCTTCTTTTCTGGTATTCTTCAGTTCTCCCTCTGGTACTCGACAGTAATAGCATGCAGCCTTTCTCGAGAGAAAGAAATTCTCAGAAATTTAGTTTAAGAGACCAGCATGCAGTAACACCATAACTCAGGATTCTAAATGAATAACCACGGTTGGTTGATCCTGTTTGATATGTTCCACAGGATCCTGACTTCCAGAGTGTATCACTTGGTGTTTCTGGGGAAATGCTGTCTAGTTGAACATTCAGGTTGATATTTTAAAACATCTGCACTTGTTGAAGATCCTGCTGGTGTAAGAGGTACAAAGGTGTCAGAAATTCCAGGTAGGGGGAATTTATTCATGTTGTTCATATTGGTGGTAAGCAACCTTTATTACCAGACTTATTTTTTCCACAATTCTACAACAGTTGAACAGAATGATTCATTTTGATGAGGATAAATCCCTGTCCAGTCAAAAGACTACTGTGGGTAGATATGTGGTTGTATTAAGGCTACACTTCAGTGTTTATGACTTGTGTACTATAGACCTAGCAGCTGGGCTGCTTGCATTTCTAAGGTATGCACAGCCTGTGTCTGCTTACAATTTGCTTGGTTTCTGAACAAAGGATTCTTGAGAGAATTCATGCAGAATTCAATCAGGATTTGAAAGGTAGATGGATAGCTTTGGCATATTTGCATTCCTAGGGCAAAAATTCTGCTCTGTTACCCCCTCTGCTTTGTTAGCAAGATCATGCAGGTGTAATTGAAGGCTGAACTCTGCAATTGAAGCATAGTCGTTTGAATGAGAATAGAGCTCAGCAGTCTCTCGAGGCTGCACTGGTTACATCCTGCTAACAGACTTATTTTTGTCTCTAAAGCAAGCAAGTATTTGGACTGAGTTGGGCAGATTGAACTAAGTTGGAAGGCAGCAATTTTTTCATTGCCATTTGTCACAGTAGAGCTCATGCTAAACTGAAGCAGGTCTTTATACAAAGATCATTCCTTTTCAGACTGTTCACAATACATTTAAGCAGCCTTTGTATCCTCTCAGTTAAGAGGCAGACCAAGGGCAGAAACTCTGAGTAAAGTTAAGCATTCTTCCAAGGTGTGAGGAAGTACGAGCAGGTGGAAGGCTGAACACAGGCTAGCATGACAAACTACTGTGCATCCAGTGGATTAATGTGCTGACTTCAGACTAAGAAGACTGTGGGATTACTGTGCCACAGACACTCATAAACGGCTTTGATTAGTAACATGAGTTGTACACCAGAATATTCAGATTGCTGATGGAACAGCCTCGCTAGTAGCTTTCTTACTAAGAAGCACTGCAGGACAACTTTGTGGGTCTCTGCTTGATCCTCTTCTAGCATCTCTTGTCAGTCTCTGAAGATACTACAGGATTCAGCAGGATGTTGCATTTTCAGTGCTCAAGCAGCTAACACTGTGCGTGGCAACGATCCTTGCTGTTGTGAGGTACACGTGGTCCAGACCTGCGGCTGTAGGACTAGACTGCTATCCAGGGGAATTGCTTTCCAATCTGACAGTCTAAGAATCCAACAAGAGGGCTACAACACAAATTGCAGTGCGTAGCAATAGAGCCAGCAGGAGCTTTCTCACTGGGGTGTTCTTTATGGTCTGAAGTCCATAAACATAGCCTGAGATTTAAATCATGTTGTAAAATGGGAATTATTTTCTTCAAGTCTACACAGAAAAGAGCTGTCTGCTTGCCTGCTTAAGCTGTGATCTGGCTCCCACTGACTTCAGTGGTGTAGTTTCAAACCCTTCTTCTCGAATCTTTTCGTTTTTCTTTTGGCTGAGCAAAAATGCAATTGACAGTCTCAGCAGGCATCTGAGCAAGCTAGGAGTGGTAGATTGTTTCTAATATGGAATACAAGAGATTTCTTGGTTCAGTAATTTTTTTTTTTAAAAGCCATAAAGTTATAATGAAAAAGAAGCATTCTCCTTCGTGTATAATTTCCTTGTTAGTGCTCAACCTTGTATAATGTTGAAGAGGCGTTGGTTTCTCAATTCAAGATGCAAGGGTTTAACTCTTCAGTGCCAGAGTATGGCACTGCAGAAGCTATTACAAGTCAGTACCAGAAGGGACTATTCTTCCTTTTGTCTCTAGCAGAGGTGAAAGGAACCCTGAACGCACAAGTAGGATTCTGTACTTGTAACCATGCTTGTCTTCCTGCTTCTGTTAATGATAGACTTATCTGTTGCAGGTACGATGGATGAGGTGTTGGCTTCTCTAAAACGTGGTGAAGTTCATCTCCGCAAAGTGGAACAGCCAAATCCGTATGCCTCTGTGAAAGATAACATTCTCTCTGCCATAAGGCAAGGAGTTAAACTAAGAAAAGTGAATAGAGATACTGAGAAAGATGTCAGTAAAGACTCTACTAATGAGCTAGAAAGAAGCATTAAAGCAGTCATCCAGAGAATTAAGAAAGTGTCTGCTGATTCTGAAGAAGAGGAAAATAATGATCAGAATAATGGAGAATGGGACAACTAACCAATTTAGACTAACAGACTGCTGACTGGAACAGTATTGGTCGTGTTTTTGCATGTCATAGAAGAGTGCCTTTCAAAATGAAAGAACAGTGAGATTGTGTTTGTGCATGTGTTCTTAAAATGCACAAATGTTTGTAGAGTTAAAGGGTCCTGTTGATTTTCTACAGGAGCTACAGATTCTTATTTTTGCATGTAATGTCATACTCCAACATCCACTTGCATTAACAGCTGTTTCTGGCTCAACGCTATATAGCTTTCACCACATCTGCAGACAGCAAAAATACTGGATATACTGGATGGAAACACACATTATATTTAGGTTGTTACTCCACAGCACTGCTATCGCAAAAATGAAGTGAAAAATGGAGTGAAAAATGAAATCAAAGTGTATTTCGTCACATGGTGACAAAGGCACTCTAGCAAACTAGGCATAATTTGGTACTTCATCTTCCTGCTTCTATTGTCTAGAAGTTTCTCAGACATTTTGCTTGTCTAATACAGTCTGCTCTCAGATAACGGCACTGGATACTTCTCTTACCATTATGTCGTAAGGTGTGCACTTATGAAAGTCAAACAGTGCTGATTGAAAAACACTGCTGTCAGGTTTGAGATAATCACTTCTGTGGTAATTACTGAAAAGCTTATTTTTTAGTCGGAAGCTCGGAGTGTTTCTAGATAAAAAGCGTTTTTCCTATATCTACAGTTTCACAGAAGTGGTGGCAGAGAGGAAAGCCAAAATGCTGTATAGAGTATTTTCTTGAATATAGCTCTGTCTTACAGTGCTGCATTTCTCCACTGGCAACATCAGTATGTGTTCATAGCTCCTCTCATGAGTTTAAATTATCTGGTTAAGCAGTAGTTACTTGCATTGTGCCTGGACCAGCCTCCTTAACAACTCAATTGCATTACAGTTAAAGGCTGTATCTACTTTGGATGGATGGTGAAAAAAATGATTCAAAATTTATTCTGGAATTTACACTGACCATTAATAAAAACAGATCCAAACAGCTGAAGTGGATTCTGGGTGCTCTCATTTTAGGATTCTGCTTTGCTATAAGCTTTACTTACAGTCCTCTGGTTTTGAGAGCAAGTGTCAACCATGCAGCAATTCACAATAAGGATATATGTAAATCCATGTATTTTTTTCAAATATTTGTGAAATATGTAGATCAATAACAAATTTGCAAATACTTTGTTTTACTGTAGAAAAAGTAGATCTATTTAATCCGTAAATGCACAAGAGCTGATGGATAGAACAACTCAAGAATCTGGACTAGGGGCTGGCTCTGGGGTGAGCAGCTCTGTATGGTGCTGGATTGGTGCTGAGCTCTGAAGTTCTTTGCATTGCCATTAAAGCACCCCTTTCTTGGGCCAGTGAAGGAACAGCCTGCAGAATTTGTTGAATATAAATGCAGCTCTCTGGCTTTAAAGGGTTCATAGCACTAGGAGGTTGCTGTGTAGCACAGTGGTGAGGGCTTAGATCCAGCTAACCCCTATTGCTGTGCCTTATGAGCTTTTAACGAGATGTAGGCAGGCCAGGCAGCTGCTGGCAGTATTTTTAGGAAGACTTAACATAAATGTATTCGAAGACTGCTTGGGCTGACAAGGAGAGCTGTACGCTGACAGCCCACCCTTTGATCGCAGCAGGATTGCAGCACCCAGCACACGCAAGCCCGCAGCATTGGCTGGGGATGGCAGCACAGAGATGGATTTGTCAGCAGTTCTGTCACTGCACTGCTTCTCAGGATGGATGAAGCTCCTCTGTCATCAAGCCATGGCACACACATGGCTGATTCACAGCTGAGGCTGTATCCTGTGTGCCCCTGCAGCCCTGCCTGGCCTGAGGGCATGAGCAATGCCTGCCAGCAGGCCGCAGTGTCACTTCTGCATCCCATAAATGAACAGTTCAAGGCTTCATCCCCTGATGGATGGCTCTGATATGGCATGGATGTTGAACTCCGTTTCATTTCTTATCATTGCAAACAGAACAAGAGTGCTCCCCAGCCACACCATGACTGCATGCTGCAGATCCATGCTTTCCTCTGCCGCTTTGTTAAAGCCAAGAAAGAAAACAGCAACACTGAGTTACTGTTTCTACCAAAAATCAAGACCTAACCTGGTCTTTACAGGGGCTCGTACTAGGCTCCTCTGCTTTGCTCTCATGAGATGTGGGTGCCCCATCACTGGAGGTGTTCAAGGCCAGGCTGGATGGGCAGCCTGAGGGCAGCCAGACCACAGCAGGGCTTGGGTGAGCATTAAGGCCCCCACCAACCCAAGCCATTCTGTGATTCTGTGACTATGACTCACTCATTGTCTGCTGCCCTGCCAGCCCCACCTGGGTGAAGATTGTAATCCCATCACTGGGAACACGATTGGCCTCCCACTGGCCCTTGTGCCCCAGAATCCCCTCGGCCCACTTCCACTCCTTCCTTTTATACCTTAAAATAAGAAGATGCAAGTCTATGCCAGGACACGTGGAGCAAGAGGAACAAAGCTGATGTGTGTGAAGGCATTCATTAAGACTAATAAAAAGATGCAAAATGCTGCTTCTTTCAGTGCTTTTCAGAGAAGAGGTGGGTAGATAAATGTGCACTCTTTCTGAGGAAAAATGAGACTTGAGGTTACGCATACTTCCAGTTGAAAAGCATCTTTAATTCCAAAACTTCCTGTTTTCATCAGAGAGAACAGCTGTGCACTGTGTGTCATAGTAACATGATATTGTAGGAAAGAAGGACGCATCATTTCAATTAAATCCACAGTGATGATAAAAGGTGAATGGCAGTGAAGGTATCTTTTAAGAAATGCTGCCGCAGGGCCTGGCATTGGAAGCAGCTCCCAACAATCCATAAGCAAATCCTTGGGGACAGCACACACTGGAAACTGCTCCAGAACATAGTGGGTTTTTCTTTTTTTTTTTTCCTCCCTAGTAGAAAAGCATGCAATTTTCATTCTCGGCATGTCACAGTAAGCTGAAAGCGAGAAGCAGCAGAATTAAATCTGCTCAGGTAGCAGTGACATTAACAGCTCAGCTACTTGTGAAAACGCTGCATAAAACAAGCTGTCTATAGCAAGCCATTGCTCCAGGAGCAAGAAGGAGCTGCTAACTGCACCGAAAACATATTAAACCAAAATCTACTCTTGCTCATTTTCACAAGAAGCCCCCTTCTGCCCCAGCTCCTTGCCGTTCTTGGGCTCCCTCAGGTCTCAACTCCTCCACGTCTGTCTGCTGGACTCTGTCCAGTTTTCTGCCCTTGACCAGTGGCAATGGCACCTCCAAAGGATCAGGACTTGTTCAGCAGGGAGAAGAGGACACAGCCGGGAGCAGAGGAGAGGGCAGGTGGCTGCAAGTGGGCAAGTGGGAGGGAGGAGGAATCCATAGCCGAACACCGAGCTGCCAATGGCCAGAGGATGAGGAGTCTGGGGAAATGCTATGACATGGTCTTCACTTCTGTGGCAAACAGCTCACCAGACTGAAACCACGGGAACTACAATGGGTAGCACAGACCTCTCCTATACCCTCTCTGCTGGCAGGCTGCATCTGGGGAAAGGTGCACAGCATCCTACTGGGATACTGGTCCTATGCGAGTTCATTGCACTTAGTCACTCTTAGTGCCATAAAATCTTCTGCTATACCCTTCTGTTCCAAGGCAACAGTCTGTCTTGCTCTGAACACCATCCTATAGACGGAAGCATGGGGTACCCTGAAGCCAGCAGCCATTCCCACTCCCCTCCCAGCCCCCAGCCACTGCCCACAGAGATGGGTTTGAATCCTGGTGCCAGCAGCAAGGTCCTGGCTCCACAAGAGTGGGCAGCACAGGCACTGGGGTGACAACACGGATCTGCGCTGCTCT
Source organism: Lagopus muta (assembly GCF_023343835.1). Taxonomy (NCBI): domain Eukaryota; kingdom Metazoa; phylum Chordata; class Aves; order Galliformes; family Phasianidae; genus Lagopus; species Lagopus muta. Next base: position 9,287,460 of record NC_064442.1, on the reverse strand, counting down.
TACAAAGACGCCAGAGTTGATACTCATCAGCAAGTGAGTCACTGCCCGTCCCACAGTCTCTTCCTGCTCAGCAGTGGTGACGGCAAAAAGGGATCCTGCACCCACACGTCCACTGTGCTGCGTGGAGCCTGCTGCCATCCCTTCTCCAGAGCCAGTCAGCTACTTCAGAACAAGGGCATTGAGAAGTGCTTACGGACACTGAGCATATAGAGGGGCAAAGGAGAGGCGTGTTCTGCCTCAACTCATGCCTCCCCTGCCCACCTTGCCTGTGAAGGAGCACTTCCTGTGTGGGGCATTTGGGACAGCATCCCACAGTCCCTAGTAAACACAGCAGCACTCCAACACCCCCATAATGCTTGCCCTTGCATGCATTTATCACACGCAGAAATGAGGACTTGTACATCATTAATAGCCTATCGGTGCCTTGAGGTTTCTTTCTGAAAGAGGAGCTACACAGCTGACTGTATCCCTGAATGACCAATGACAAATCCATAGCAGCAGCTCTCTCTGCTGCAGAAAAACGCTGCCTGGGTCTGCCCAAGGACCTTAACACATCAGAGAGCTGGCCCCCAAACACCAGCTACCCTAGCTGGGACACGAAGCAGAAAGCTAAGGCTGTGCATCCTTAGGGACACAGGACCCTGTTCGTTTTTCATCCAAATCAATAAAGCATACAAACTCTCAGTTTAATGAAGGAGAGCTGGGCTGCTGTACAATGCGTCACTACTTCTGCTTCCTGCTTTTTAAGCAGCATTTGTGTGTGTCTCTCAGTGCTGTCCTAAAGCTGTTTCCCTCCCACAGCAATGACTGTGCTGATGGCCAGGGGACCTCTGCAGTGAGAGGAGAGAGTGAATCACTGCACTTTCCCAGCTTTCAGAGCCAGGGATTATCTCTACAAATGCACCCATCACAGCTTTATGCAAGTAAAGTTTGAATGACATGAATAATTACCTGGGTCCTTTCTTCAGGAGTCTCCAGGATCCCATTTGGCATCACTCATCTCTAGGTTAATGAACGGTACAAACTTGCATCTCCTGTAAATGGAAAGCCCTGGCTAATGGCAGCAGTGAAACAAACGACAAAAGCCTGAAAGTGGATAGCTTTGAAAACTGATACCATTCAGTATGACACAGTAATGCAAAAAGGTTGCCCGTCCTGGTGTTATTTATAATTCCCTGTATGCCTGGATTCCCTCCAGCCAGCATACATTACACTCAATCCAGGGCATATGCAACAAATCATACCCAATTATGGAAACTCAGGAGACAAGCTCTCTCTTGATTACTGCTACAGATTTCTTTTCCTTAGACCACCAGTCCTAACAAGGCAAACAGACAATACAGGAAAAGGAAAAAAAAGCTCCAATCAATGCCCATCATGTACCAATGGATGTATCTGCTCATAGATCTGAATGCAAACCACCAACAAGAATCGTTCCTTGGGTATTTATGCCCTCAGGCAGCCCATGGCACCCAGCCTGGCTGGGATATCAACAGGGTGCTCAGCACACTGCCTCCTACTGCATCTCTGAAAATCCAGCCCTGCCATCGGTTACATGAGGCACGGTGAGTCCATCTCACCCAGCACACTGCTGCTGTATGGGACTCCGACTGCTCAGGTGGTGTTTTTTTCTCCAAGTCAGGGCTTAAACTTTTCCTGGATTGCTGATACAAGGAGAATACCAAAAGGAGCACATATTACAAAGTCATTCATCTGTTCATGTGTCAAATATTACACTGAAATTTCATCTCACCTTCACTTGTATTTTCGCCAGAAATCCCAAGGCAGCATATCACAGCTCGCTATCACACAGCCTGGCAAAAAGCTGTTTAATGAATAATTTGAGAAGTACAAACCTTGTTTTGGAGGCTCTCCAAGCTTCCTGATAGGAATCCAGTCAAAAGTGACAATGAAGGCATTATCGGCATGCGGCAGCTGATTTCCCTGACACCTCAGCTCACTGACCTGGCTGCTTCTGCTGGGAATGTTCGTCACCCGGATGCCAGGCAGCCGGCAAGGAGCAGTGCTTCCCACAACTGCTACAGTGCACATGAGCCGCTTTCACACCTCCTGGTTACTCAGGGGCTGCCCCAGATTACTGAGCTATTTGGCAGAGCTATGGACGGCTCCTGATCGAGGAGCTCTGGAGAAAGGTCAGGAGAGGCTGTGCTTCCCGCTCACCCCAGTGCTGACATTTGCAGCCACGTAACCCAGAGCAACAAAGGCACAACAAGCCTCATCCATTTAGCAATCTTCAAACCTTATAAATTCCTTGGGGGAGGCCTGGGTTAATGCCAAGACAGCAAACACTGTTTCTGTGTGATGAACACAAGGATGCTGAAAGCATCTTTATGTGCAATCTGTAGCAGCAGCACAGTGCTATCCCCACTCAGGGATGGGCTGTGGGACACAGATGTTTCACCTTGGGAAACTGCCTCTGCTGGGAGAGTGCTGCTAACCTCAGGATCTTAATGGAGAACAGCAGAGGCTTACTCCTGGGTCCCATTTATCCCTCCAAAGAACATCCCTCAAAAGAAAAGAGCAGTTCCAGCTGCCACCAAGGCTGCTCCACCAGGTACAGGACTCCATGAGGTTTTTGGTTCTGAGCATCCCCCAGCAGGACGACACAGAGCCTCTTACCAGTGAGGGGTCTTACCCAGAGTGCAGTAAGTCCCAAATTTCATACCACAATATATCTAGAAATGACTTCTCCAGTACAGCACTTACCTCTCTGCCCAGCCCTGCACCCCAATCTAGCTGTTCTAACAGTAGAGCAGAACAAAGGTTTCTAAGCTCTACCTCATGGAAATAAGGTTTTTAGAGTATGTATCTAATGCACTACAGCATACAGATAGATCTAAATCACATTTCTTACTGAGTGACAGCATTACCTTGAGTCCAGCTTTGCAACCACGTGATACACTGCAGGGAAACACTATCCATTTGCTGAAGTCAATGAAGACAGTGAGACAAGAGATTTTACTTAAACTATATATTTTTACGTAAAACAACTTTATGTTACAATAAAATCAGATAAAAATCACAAAGTTGTATAAGTTCATAAAGCAAAAAATCAATTTTTTCTTTTATATATATTTATATATATATAAAACCCAGCATTTACTGCTACTAGGAGTCTAAACGTTAACATTGACTATGGCCAATTTGAAAAAAAAAAAATAAAAAATATATTTTCACAGCAGACAAAATGACGAGGTAAGAGATGTTATTACAATGATCCAACTGTAGTAAACACTCCAGTTTCTATTAACTCATATACTAAATATAACAAAACCAAATAAAAATATACATTTAGAGCACTGCAGTGTTTTCCCACAGTTGTGTATCAACAAATTCTCATTCACTAAACTTCACTTGAAACAGTTAAAACAGGGAGCATGGATATCTTCAGTACTAAAGTCTCATAATAATCTAAATATTTTGGTATCGCAGATCACACTAAGAACTTTCAATGACAAAGGGATATATTTCTGTCAAAAACAATGTGCTTTGTTCACCATTCATGATGAGTTTTACAGAATATTATGCTCGTGATCACTATCAGGCCAGGGAAGGAAAATAACAAAATGCTGCAAAACACTCCTACTGAGCACAGCTCCCTTTCACATGCCCGGGTTGGGCAGCACACTGCAAATGGAGAAGCTTAGCTCACAAATCCTGCTTTATTGGTCTTTTTTTAGCTAGTATATGGCTAAAATAATTATTGCTGACCAGTGTTAGAAACAAACAAACAAACACGTAAACCCCCAAATACCACACAAAAAATACACTAGTGGATTGATTTTTCTCATGTGCCTTTCTTGTCTGTGCCGTTATCAGGTAACTGAATGACCAGAAAGGAAAGAGCTATCTATTTCAAAATACACGTAGAAAAAAAGAAACCTGGAGGCATAGGCACCTTCATTTGAAGACGGTGTATTTAGACTGTCTTATAAAATAAAAAGAGAAGCGCTAACAGAGCACAGCACAAAGTCAGACTGCGAGACGCCCCACTCTGCTTTCTGCCTGGAGAACCCAATGGGAAGTATGGCTGCCACTCTGTTGGCAGTCTCCTGAATGTGGGTTTCACTTCAGGTATGCTGGTTAACACAGAGACCAGTACTTCAGACATGCAAACTTCATGTAACGGTCAATTTATCTCCTAGAGGTCAGCATGAACGCCGCCGAGCTCTCAGGCCTGCACGTGCCCATGGGACCTCAGCTTGGAGCTGCTTCTGGGTTAAGCGCCTTGTGCCTACGTACTGCTGTGCTTAACACAAAGGTGAGTGAACTCACAGGGTTAGACATAACCCCAGGGCAGCTCTATGCCTTGCAGCCACCCAACTGTGCCTAAGAGCCTCATCACTCCCCCGTGTTCTGACACAAGCTGCCTGGCTCTTGGGCCACTCCGCTGTGCATGGATATTCACTTCTCGCCCCTCCCTCCATCTTTGATATGCTGAAGACTTTTGGATACCAACAGATTTCAGGAGCCAAGACCTGCCCGTGCTAAGGCCACCTCAGACCTCTGGTGCTCCATCAGTGCGGGGCTGAGCATAGGGCACATCCTGCACTGAAGCTTCCGCCACAACAATCACCAAAATCAGACGCACCTCCCTAAATCCTGTTTAAACCTCTTCCCTTTGGAATCAGCATCTAGAATACACTGAGACATGCAGCCCTTCACTCTGACAGCAGTGTTATTTTCTTAATCCAGAGGCTCAGGAAGACAACGCTGTACTTGTGAGAAGCCACCAAAGCTTTGATGGGTTTAGTTTGTAAAGCCTAACAAGGCGCGTTGGGCTGCAGCAGTGTGGGGACCATCCTCTGGGGGCTGGGATGCAGCCAAAGATGACCAGAAATGAACAAGACAGCCATGGGGAGAAAGTGAACCTCGGGGAAAAAAAATGAAATGGGGCAACAGAGAAGTGCCACAGCACAGAGACATTTGTGCCTGGCTGGGACGGGGACACAGTGCTCTAAAAGTAATGACAGGATGTCATGGATGGCAGAAGCCCTCCCACTTCACTCAGTTCATTGATCTGCCTTAAAAAAAAAAAAAAAAAAAAAAAAAAAAAAAAGCCTACATCCCTCACATAAAGGTAAAATCAGATGTTTGTCTGTAAAAAAAATATATATATAAATAAATACAAAAAAGGCATTGCCTGAGTAGCATGGCCCAGGCACACCGAGCGTAAAACCATTTTTAAAGAATAGTATTTTGAATGCCGGGTACAGAAAGTGAGAGGTGGCACTGAACTCCTTACAAAAGTAAGTTCCTCTTGCACTTAGCTCACTTCATAAAGGAAATGCCTATTAGACATGGACAAAGGAACACTGGCAAATGCTAATTTTGTTGAAAATACACTTTCTGGGAAAATGCCACTACTTGTGAATTTGAGTCAAAAATCAGCAAATAAGGCTTCAGCCTAATAGGAAAAAAAGGAAAAGGTTAAACTGTGTTATTTTGGTTTGTGAAACAAGGTTTTAAGTTTCTCATTTTGAACTCATTCTAACGATTAGGCTAACTAACGTGCCAGAGAAACATTCCATTCCCCTTGACAACAATTATCTCAAGTCATTTTTCTGCCTCTGACCACTTCTACTGGATCTGTTCAGCTTACTTTGGCCACTGCACCAAGAGAAAAACCAAGACTACCAGCAGCTCTAACACTGTGTCAGAAGAGTATCTCTCTGGAGAGCATGGAAGACAGACAGACGCTCTCACTAAAGAATGTCAGGGCAGATTTCTGTTCCCAGAGCTCCAGCTTTCCAGGTGCCACCGGGGCAGGGCATGGCTGAGGGGCAGCAGTGGCACTTGGAGCCGGGCAGAAGGCCTTTGCAAACATGCAGCCACACAGCTGAGGTAGGAGACATCCTGCCATGCACCACTCTGAGGGTGAAACCTGTGTGTGGAGAGTGAGACCATGGGTGCTCAAGGCGAGATACAGCCTCACATACAATGGATATAGAGCTGACATTCCTCATCACCAGCCATACGGGTCTACATGGCTCTGAGCTGTAATAATGAATAAAATCAAGCTTTGGGATCTGCGACAGATCTAACTAAAGCTGGAAAAAGCCTGGATTAATCTCAATAGTATCATTTATTTGCAGTCTTTTGTACTCCTTTGACCATATTTTATATTAAAACCAGAGCAAGAAGCCCTAAGATCACATAACAGACAAAAGGAAGCAGGAGATGGAGCAGGGTCCTTAGTGCAGAATGATGAGCACTGCAACCAGGAGCCCTGACTGCCTGTATTGCTCCCCCACACATGGAGCTCTGCAGCAGTATGGGGGGAAGAGGAGAAGCAGGACAAGCTGCCTGTTTCATGATCATGGACTTGCTATCAAATAGAAAGACTAAAAATGGAGATTGCTTGCTCACCACCACACACAGTTTCTGACGTCATTCTCAATTTTGAGAAGTCTGTCCTAACCCCACATTATGCAACTGTTGAATATTGTAGGCTGGCAAAGTTTAATTTTCACACGCCCACATGCTATGTACCTGATTTTTATTTTTATTTTTAAATTTCAACAGCCTACAGCATTTATTATTTTTTTAAGACTTAAATGGTCATAGTAACTATAAAAGGTCCCAGCTTCACGTGCCATTTAAAAGGATTAAAAGAGTACAAAATGTCCAGTCTGAACAATAGGCAATAATGGTAACACAATGGATGAAATGAAAACTCCTAGGACAATGGCAGACAAAACCCATCTCCAGCATGTGGATTATAGAGCCATGTGCAAAAATAATTCAACGCGTGTTTCATCTATAACCCACATCTTCTAAAGGTCACTTTTATAATAGAAACACGCCAAGAAAGAAAAAATCCCTAAGAAATAATATGCAAACATTATAGTGTGGCTATTGAATCAGTCACTTCTGGAATGCACTCACCTGGTGCTTCACCAAACTTCCACCCAATAGATGCAAATATAATATCCATAATCACAAGTTCTTTCCTGAATGAATTCAGATGCAGTGTAAACAGAATCTCAAACCAGGATACGGAGAAAGAAATTAAAGAAGCTGACGGCATTCCTAGGGATAAAAGCAAAGTGTGGGCTCCTCTCTGGTCCTTCTCACATCAGTTGGTGACGCAGCGATGTCCTCGCTGCTGTCCGGTGTGAGTCTCCATTTCTCAAAACGTATTTAGAGCTGCTGAATAAACAAAGACTACATTTTCTGCCTTAGAGATTGGGTTGGGGCTTTTCTTTTTTTGTCAGTCTAACTTGGTGACTAAGTCTAACTAACTCCCACCCGCCTGTCCCCTGAGGGAGGAACACAGGAATCATAGGAAAGAAAGGCGTTTTGGTTTCATGCAGTCATTACCTGCAAGTCTTCTGGGCAGGAAGCTGCTTCCCATGACCTCCTGATGCTTTTCTGATCACGCCCCCTGTGCCCCTGCTGTGGCAGCCGAGCAGCAGTGATAGAGGTGCACAGAGATGCACGTGCACTGCATACAAAGCAGCAGTATGTCCCCTCCTAAAATTAATATCTGGTCCCAAGACTCAGTGTGCACTTTGCAGAGGCACACACAGTGACTGAACAGTAAGGGTTCAAAACTGAGATGATGGTTCAAAGAGAGATGCCATGCCAAGCAAGAGGAGCTGTCCTCACCTATAGGCAATGAGTGACTTGAAGTGTAAGAGCTGAAATTCATTTCTACACTGTTGTCTTGGCGCTGCCTTGGACCCAAGCAAGCACATGCAGCCTGAATTGAAGGTTATATGAAATCCTCTACATTTTACTCTCTGAATCAGGCCTGATCGATGTGGTCCCTAAAGATACTGGCATGCACGTCAACTGATTCACTTGACTGCAGCTCATCACAGGCACATTTTACCAGGCTGATTTACAGACTGCAGGAGCCCCATCTAATCTCTTTGCTTGGCCAAGGAATAAAAGGATACGTTGCTAGGGGTGCTGATAGTTTGGGGAAAAAAAGACTTGTTTTCTGTTTCTATGGTTGCAACAGCCCTTAAGAAAGATATAAATTTCCCTGCAACAACTAACTGCATATTCATTTTAAGGTAGATCTAGTTCCAGATTCCTGAGACAGAACCCTCTACCTGTTCCCAACCCCACAAAGCCGGAGCAGCAGCATAGAAAGTTTCTAACCTCAAAAGAATTCAGCAAGCAGCACGATTGGTTTGGAAAACAAATAAACAAAAACCCAAAATAACCCACAGCAAATTTTCAGCCTCTATGTACAAAAACAATGCAAACAGGTGGAACATTCTAGTTATATTTTGTAAAACACATGGATTGGGGTCAACAAAACATCAAACATCCAGACCCTAGATTACAAAAATCTATTGCCATCTAGTTGTCAACTCCAAGTTTAGACAGTCCTTGTCGGAAATCGTGTAATTCATCTATCTTCCCATCTAGTACATCTAAAAAATTCTTTAATTCAGTTTTAAGGTTGGTCTGCCTATGTTTGCTCTCTTCAACTTCTGTCCTTAGTGTTCTGACTTTCTCTTCAAGATCTTTGTTCTTATTCTCAGCATCCTTGAAGACAAAAAGATAACAAGACAAATCATAGAGAAGAAAGATGAGCAGCACTTACGAGAGCAAAGCAACAAATGGCATCAGATTGGAAAAGTTTGCTCCAACTTCAGCAAACTGATTAACACAGGCACCTCTGAAGAAACCAACACGTGTTGGACAGATTAAGAAAAGCCCATGCAGAAAAGGACACAGATTAACTGGAAAAGACACTTTGCATCAGATTTTGTCATTTGGTTGAGATCTTAAAATTCAGCTGGATTTAAATCACACACCACACATACATTTCTGTCACTGCCACAGTTGCAGAATTAGATTCCGTGCCAGCAATTACATACAGAATTATCCATGGTGGTTTAATCTTGAAAGACAAGCTTTAGAAAATACTGCCCAAGGAATGTTATTGCCTTATGCAGTACTTCAGGATTTATAGGTGTTTTTTTTTGTTTTGTTTTTAAAGTTTGCCCTGCCCCTGGGGAGCCCTCAGGCATGCTGTGGGGCAGCCAGCTAACACCTCCCATCCTGTGCTCTGCTCCCGCACAAGCTCTTCTGCTTGGTCTCCATTTCATTAACACAAGCACATGCTTACCCTCACTAAAAGCCATGGGCATCACCGAATCAAACCACGCTCAGCACCTGTCTCCCCTGTATACTTCTGTCTGATTTGACACCGATTATACTATTAGAGTGTTGGTGCCATTGGCTGGACTGGTTTAGTTGATGAGACTGCTTACATTTGTCCTTCTATGTATTAATTAGTGCACTTATGCACCCAAGGCACAGCCCCATGAGTCCCACAGGGTGCAAGCACCTCCAGCAGCACAGCCATGCACCCCAAGTCCCATGGAACCACAAAGCACCAGCACAGCCTCCATGAGTTTTGTCCCCAACGGCACACAGCTCTGCCCATCTGTTACTTCCCAAAAAGCCTCCGCAGTGATCAGCCACAGGTCTTGGGGTGCTCTGAGCACAGCCCAGACTGTGCTGGGGCAGCCCCACAATGGGAATATAGAATGTGAAATAGTCTGGAACCAGCGGGAGATGGATGCAAAGTGAACCAGGGTATGCTAACTTGTGCAAGGGAAGAAACAGACCTATGAATGTGCCAGTGCTACAAAAGGCATGGTGCATTTTGCAACTAGCAAGTATTTTTTGGTTTTGCAAACTGGGTTTTTTTTGCCTTTAAACCCTGAATTAGACATAGAACTGCATGGGTTATAAAATAAAATAAATTCATCAATTGCTTTATAATTAATTTCATTGCTAAACTGTACCTGTAATTGTTGAGATACAGATTCACATTCTGACATGAGCTGTGGTATAATTTCACCCTGCTTTCGGAGCTCTTCCAGTTCCTTTGAAAACACAAAAGAAAAGTCATTGCAAGCTTCAATTTAAAACAATGAAAATTTGAGAATAATTTTGCATATTTTATTATATTCTGTGTTGTATTTGGATTTAAATACTCAAAATAGCATGTCTGCATTCAAGAATATGCTAGAATACATTTTTCACTGCGTTTTTGACTTTGTACTTCTATAACAGATACTGTAATCCAATCTCTAGCATGGATGTCATTAATTATATTAATGAAATCTTAACCTAAATGACATATCTACTCAAAAGATATATTCAATAAGAGAGAATCTGAAGTGCTGTAATGCTATGAGCAATTTATAGATGGTAGCAAAGAGCAAATTAGACATGAATTTACAATGATAGATGGCAGCAAAAAGGGCCAGTGGAATTATGAGCTGCATGTAGAGAGGCATCACTACAGAGCACAGTTGCGATGGGCTCCTTCCTACTGCACAGCCCTGGGCAACACCTCCCCAGGTTTGTGTTCTGTTCTACCCCTGCTGTCAAAACTGAGAGGAGTAACTGAAAAGAGTTCATGAACAGAACAACATGACTCAGTAGGAGACCATGTCTGGTGGAAATCAAGAGTGCTTAATGCATTAATACCACAAATGAACACCACCACTGAGGTCAGTAGGGAAAGGCACTAAGAAAGCCAGTGCATCTTGCAGATTGACTGACAGCATCTCTGAAAAGCACATCTGCAGTCCAAGAGAAGCTGTGCCTTGAAGAGAGTGCAGAAATGCTGCCCACACAGGTCATGATCTCAAGAACAAATATGAGTATATTCTGTTTCTCAGCATCGGTTTACATTCATGTAAGGCAGCACACCATTTAATACTGCAGACTTTTCTGAACTGCACTGAATAATTTGTTTAACTGATACATGAATAAATATATCCAGGCAATATTCCAGCTATTGACATGGGGGAAAAGAAGAGTAATTTTATTTTGAGATATGAGCTCTCCTGCATATACATATGTACATACATACACAATGCTTGAGAACTTGTATGTAAAAACATAAAAACATTATACTACTTATACACTATTATGCTGTTTACTTATTATATATACTATAATACAGTATGTATGTGCATAAATACATACTATATAGTATATGGCATCTGATGTCCAATATATGCCTATATAAATATTTCAATAGATAATTCTATCCTGACTCCCATGTCTTTAAATTTCTCTCCATTTTCTACATGAAGAGAGTATCAGCAGTTCTTCTCGGAGGGCAATGTTCACAATTGGGCTTCATGCTGGTTACTTCTGGGTGGCTTAGACCTAATCAAGGACCTACTATTGCAAGCATGCAGTTTGAAAACAAATTAATGAATTGGATGACAGGTGATATTCACAAGACAATTGAGTTTCTGGTTCATTTGGCATCACAAAAATGTGAAATCTGAGCAAAATGCTAGTAAATAAGGGTTCTTATATGTGCTATTACCACAGGAAGGCTGGGAAGAAAGCATGGCATTTTCCTTGGAAATACAATGCTGAGAACCATATTATATTTATAACAGTGCATCAAAATCCATCTCCCTAAACTATTTCCTTGTGCCATCTTAAAGCCCCTTAAGAGCACTGCTTTTAAGAGTGCCAGCTGAGATGTTGTAATGGCACATGGCAAACTTTACTGCACCTGCTGACAGCTCTTTCTTTCTCAAACAGCACAGAGCATTTGGTCACTGTAATGAAGGAAAAGACAAGGATCCCATTATTTTTCCCGCTGTTCAGGGGCCCCAAGCCATCAACATCATTCTCCTTAGAAAAATGACCACCCTGTATATAAAAAATGACAAAATGGCCTACTCCAAATGAATTCAAGTTTCTCACTTTTGGCCTTAGTCCTGAGATCAGAGGGAGGCTGTAAAATGGGTAAGCTGAAGCATATGAGCCATCTGGGGGAAAAAAAAGAAAACAGGGCCTGCTACGCAAATGCCCAGTTGCTTTGTAAATGTCTTTTTAATGAAAAATCCTGCTGCTCCTGATGTCTGAGGAACACAGGATGCGGGCACTGACAACAAAAACTGTTTTCAGCAGACATCTGTCTGGCCTGGGGCAACCTGTTCCACCTCTCCAGCTCTTCTTGTGGGAGTAAAGCACTGCATACAAAAACCACCAGAATAAAGTGTGCTGTCACAGCACATAATATGGTGAAACTGAGATCTGAGAAAATCTATCCAACTATTGCCAAAGAGTTCTGCCCAGGAAATCTAGAAACAGGCAATACCTTGAGACAACAGGCTTTCCCTGGCTGTAGATAAGCCAGACCATAAATCTATGCCCAAAGTGAGAAGCAACTCCAGCTCCGGAATGTATGAATGTACGCCCTGTCTGTATTTATGGCACTTACCAGCTCTTTGTCTTGAAGCTCTGTTTCCAGCTCCTGGAGACGTCTGCTCAGCTGTGCGTTTCTTTCCTTCTCCTTATTTATTTCATTGCACTGCTCCTCCAGTTCTTCAATCTTTAAGAGATGCCAGAAAACAGATGTAATAGTCATGTTTCAGAAAATCTGGGGCAGACCACAGCCAGTGTGAGCAGGCATTGCTCCACTGAGCAGAGGGAAGCAAAGTCAAATTTAACATGTCATGGATCTGCTTCTCAGATCACAGCACTCAAGTATTACAAAATCGTTGCTTCTCGCCTTCAAAAGAATCCACAAACACATCCACGAGGGAGCACTGGGGTTGCACTTAGCTTCTTTCACACAGTACCTCACCTAATTACTCAAGGATGCACAAAACACTGAGCTGCTACAACAAGCGGGGCTGAGGAAACAATCTGCATGTCATTTCTGTGAAACTAGTGTAAGGTTGTAACGGACAGGGCATGTCAGTGTGGCAAGGAGAAGAAATCCACCCCACGCTCTCAGCATGGCCTCCTCTGGGGCTGCTTGTCACTGGGGCTGCCACAGGAAGGAAGGGGCAGCCATCTCCTCACCTCAGGAGCCGCACTTCCTGCAAGCTTTCCCCACAGGTTGGGAAGAGGTTTGGGAAAACCTCACTGTGTGGAAAATGAGACATGGTACTGATTGCATGGCTGCTCCGGCAGGCCTGCAGGGCAGTGACACTACAGCTATAGCAAGGGGTGTTTAAATAACTGCTTCAGTTCTAGGCTGCAGCCACTGAGAAGTGGTTAGGAGCCAGTTTGGTGCCGTAGCAGCTGCTCCCAGCCTCGCTGCCCACCTCCATGCAGCTTTATTGCTGCATGGTTCCAGCTGGGCCTTGTGTGGGTGACCACGCTATAACCATTCCTGCTCAGCCACCCTCTGGCAGTGTTGAAGTGAGCTTCGAAAGGCATGCAACAGCTGTACTCCTACTTTTATCACTCTTTTGTTTATCATCCTGGCCAGCAGCCCCTCCGACACCACACTGTCCAAGCCAAGAGGTCAGTGCTCCATACTATGCAGCAGTCCACATCCCCCTATGATCCCAGCTCTGTGAACTCCCCTGCTGCTGCCTCAGCCTCCAGACTTCTCTATCAATTACAACATCCGTCCCCTAGCACACACACACAAAGCAGCAGCAATGTAAGAAAAGAGCACAGCTAACCCTCAAAGCTCCTTGGGGACCATTTCAATTAATGCTCTCACTACAGACACCTTCTATCCAGAACCCATAATTGTATCTGTGTCTTAAAAACTGCCAATTTGAACTTGCTGGTTGCCTCTCCCATTGTTCACTGTTTTTGGCCACCTGCATCAAAGCTCACAAGGTGCCCTGGCATCCCTGGTTGCTGCTGGCGCAGGGCTACCTTGCTTCTGAGCTGGTCATTCTCCTCCTTGCAGGCTGAGAACTGCTTCTTCCAGTGCTCTATGCTGGCAGCCGACTCCTGCAGCGCTGTGGTCAGGCGGGCGTTGCTCTCCCTCAGTGTCTGCAGCTCTGTCTCCCACTTCTTTACATTGGAGGAACTGGGAAGGACCAGACACCGTTAGATGGGCTGACCATTTAACCCCACATCTTGTTACTCTCTGTCTGACCGATGTACCCTGCTGTCCTGTACCTGTGCATCACTACAGCTTGTCAACACTGCTAGGACCATTCAGGATGGACAATGTAGAGGAGGGGATACTATTCACACATGGCTTGTTTCATGCTCAGCCTTCAATATGCCTTACATAATGCTGAAGAATGAAGCTACTCACTTTCCAGAGCTTTGAACTAAACAACAGAGCGAATGGAGGCTCTGAAATCTCTTCCACAGCAGTTTCTGTGCCCGTGGAGGTGTCTTCAGCAGGAGGAATGAGCAACCAGTATGATTCAGAACAGGTTACGCTACTGAAATGATGACAATGTACTTCAAGTGTAAAATATGCAACCTTAAAGTTGCTCACTGTGTAATGCTGCTCCTGTCACTGCTGCCTTTATTTTAAAGAGCTTTTTATGAGCAGTTTGATCCTGATCTATTTTCTGTCCATTCACAAACATATTCACACACAAGAGGCAGACAAAGCAAGCAGGATTCTAGAAAAGAATTGCACTATTCTAATGCCACAGCTTCGCATATTCCAAGTTCAGTACTTTCACTGTGGCTGCAAATTACTCTTCTCAGCATTTCAAATAGTTTGTCGAAGCAAGTAGCAAAAAATGTGGCTTCAAGGGGCACTATTTGCAGCTTAAGAAACATCCCCCAAAGACTTCTAGAAAATCCAGTGAAATTATAGTTTTCATTTCAACCGTTTATGCTGCAGTGCATTCCCTTTAAGAATTTTAAGTGTCTCTACCTATTTGCATTGAAGTAAATGCAGCAAAAACAAAGGGGAGGAACAGATTGACTTCATACGTTACCAGTAGCAATTGCTTCTCAGTGACCTAGGTCTTATTTCTGTAGATCTAAAATTCTGCAAAGCAAGGTGGTGTGGCCAGATGATCTCATCATGAACCAGATCAGGAAAAGGTAAATATCTTCCAATCAGATACCAGGAGGTGCCTGCTAAAATCTGCTCATTCCTTCCTTCTGCTGCATCATTTTAGATTATGTTATTACATCTGAATAATTTCTGCTAATACCATTAGCCATCAGATAATTACAGCACACCATCTCCATGCAATTAAGATATTAAAGGAACCTCACCTTTGGGCTAGAGCAATTTTTAGTTTATCATTCTCAGATTTGAGCTGTGCCTCAGCAGAACCACCGTGGGATGCCTTCTCATCATCTGTCCCATTCACACTAGATGCTCGGGTGGAAGATGGTGTTTCACGCCCAGATTCCTGTGGCACAACACACAGATTAATGCAGGGTTTCTTTCTACATCCCACATCTCCTGCCAAGCAGCTTGATTGTGCCTCCCAAAAGTAACACAACTTGCATGCTGTGGCACACAAGAACATAGAGGGCTTTCCTTCTTGTCAGCCAGAAAGGGGTCCTGTTCTGCTTGTACCCATATAAGTGCAAGGAGATACAAATGCACAGGACAGATAACATGTCATGAGCTGAATACTCACACTCTGTGAAAAGCTGCTTTCTTCATAAAAGAATGCAAGAATGATAAAGACGGACAAAATGAAAATTTAAAGTGTTCACAAATAATTTTTAATTGCTTTAACAGATGAGGCTTCTGAAGGGCCTTTGATTGCTTGTGATTTTTAAGGTATTGAAACAATACAGTGCTCCTGAAAGCACAGAAACACCAACCCAAAAATATACAAAATTCTGCTGCTCCAAAGAGATGACCTGTACACACTGCTTGTTGCTGACCACAAATACAGAACAAGCAGAGAATCATAAAAGCCATGACCAAAGTCTTCAAAAACCACAAATATCCAAAGTCAGCCTCTCTGAGCTGTACCTGGACCTCTCCCAGGGGGTCAGCTGCAGGCCTGAGGCTTCAGCACCTTTTCTCTAGTCATCCAGCTCTATTTCCTGAACAATATGAATATAACCTTCCTCCAAATACCAGCACAGGCCAAGCACTGCCACCAAACCAGCCCTCATTCTTTGCTCACATACTACTGCCCAGTGCTCACTGGGCACAGAGGTACTAGGCTGCATGGAAGTGTGCTGCCTAAGAAGCATACTATACAAATTGCAACATGTGCTCTTCCATCCAGCCCCTCACTACAGCGATGTCTGTTTCTGCAATGCAGCTTTCAATGAATCATATCCAGGCAATGAAAGACATGGTGGCTGTGAAGCAAGCCGTTGCATTGGCAAAACGAACTCCTACAGAAGTAGATTAGACAGATAACAAAAAGGTGTATCTTAATAAATCTTACTTATTGTCTGCTACAGAATTATGCTGATATACTTGCTAGTGACCCAACCTATGTGTAACAGTACAAATCAAAGGATGTATAGCTCTCCCAGCTATTAAAAAATTTGTAACAGCTCAGAACTGCTGAAAAATCTTACAGGTAAATGAAGGCAAAGAGCATGGATGGATGAAAAATATTCCTCTGACAATGTTAATGCCCAGCAGCCGATAATTACCTTGGGCAATCTTCATTTGATATACTTCCCCCAGCCTGCTGCCAGAGGCTGGTAGTTCATTAGAAAATCTAGCTTTAAATTATTTATCTTGTATGCATATAGGTATTAATGTTAAATTACAAACCTGTGAATGATTACTTGAGGTCTCAATTTTCTCTTGAGATCTGTCTCTTGCTAGCTTGGCAGCCTCTTTCACTTCTTGGAATTTCTCTGCAAACTGGAAATAGCACAAAAGATGCTTATTAAAATTATTAACTATATATAAAATTATTTGGTTTATTATCTTTGTATGTCTCATAGATCTCCAGAAGTGACCAACTAAATTTGATAATTTATTATTTTTTGCAAGAAAAAAACATTTTAATTCTTTGGCAGGAAGGTGCTTCCAAAGGCATGGCAATGCTGTTCCTAAAAGAAGGATTCTCTGCAGCTCACAGTAGAATGCCACAGAGCTGCTGGTGCCCCTTGGTAGGAAGTGGTTTTGTTTATTTCTTCTCCCTTGACATTCTTCATTCAACACTGACAGTTTATTAAAGTCAAAAGTATATATGATTCTATGATCTCATATACTAAGCCCAAAGTATGTAAGATTATGGAGTCATACAATCATATTTGGATAAAAAAAAATTATCAGTCTTCTACTCCTCAGAGCAAGTCAATTAAATTAAAGAATGCAAATGTGCTCGTCAGACATCTGCAGCATGTGAGCAAGGAATTATTGAGACAGAAGCGAAAAAGGTGATCTGGATGTGCTACAGGGACCTATGAAAATGCAGCTTTTTTGGTCTGATTTCCTAAATACTGGCAAAAATAAAGGTAGAAGACTTCAGGAAAAGGTTTGAGTGGTTTCTATAAATATCAAAGGGGGGAAGTCAGTGGAATGGAAAGATAAAGATGAAAAGCAACAGTCTCATTCCTACAAGTTGCTGGAGGACATCTGCTCCTAAGCCAGTCTGGCAGCTTAGAAATACAAGTATTATTGCAGCCAATCAGTGGTGCGGGGCTTTAAACAGCATGCAAAGTTTTAAAAGGATGACTGCAAAGATGGAAGAAATGCGCACTTAAAAAAAAGTAATTAAGATGCTGGCAGTATGTGAGCAGGTAACTTTGTCTCTCTGCTGAAGTAGCCTGTGATTTGGAAAACTTGAAACACTAGGAAGGAAGGACATTAAAAGTACATATAAACAGATCTATTTTACTGCACCGTGGCTAAAAATACTGCCATTACATCCTTGGAAAATTCAGAATACCTACGACAAAACTGTAAATAAAAGCCTTACAAAAATCAATTTTATAGTCAAGGAATGGGAAGGCTCACTTCCAACAAACACACACCACTCTTAAATCCCATGCAGGAACACATCTTCAAAGCCAACTGAAAGTTTGCAAGCCACTTACAGACTGTAACAATGCTTATGAATAATGAATATGGAGCTCTTGAATCCTGCTATGTTCTATACAACAGCTGGAATTGCATATGTAAAGTATTGCTCTTTTACTCGATGGCATGTGCAGTCCTTACACACAAAATGACCTGATTACCTCTGTAGCTCTATGAAGACCATTAGCATCACCTACTCTACATTTTGTCCTTCCATTATTTGACTCCAACTTTACGTAGAATATCTCTGTAATGTCTCCCACTGTGACAAAACAGCTGCAGCAAAAGGATTATTTCTAAAATACTGTGTCAACATAAGTTCTGCACTTGGATTTCTTGCAAACAGTAAAGGGCTGTTCTGAGTCTCGCTTTTCCAATAAATCCTTATGGGCAAGTATGAAAAATTTATGAAGGTTCTTCATGGACTTTATGAAATATGAAAAAAGAATTAGAAGTGATCTATCAAATTTTATCTTCACAGCTATCTTCATAAAGCACACAGGAGACTGCTGTGAAAAATCATCTGAGCCAAGAAGAAAAGGATGTTTTTACACAGTGCCATAATGGAAATCATATGTGACTAAACAAAAGCATCCTTCAATACAAAACTGATGAAGACCTCTTCACACAGTGGATTTCAGCCTCCAGTTTACCAACACACACACTTAACGCTTTCAAAAACAAGTACCAGTAGGTGAGATTTTCACCAATCTCAGGCAGACCCATGGCTTTAAGAGTGGAAGTATTATCCTTACTTGTAAGCACGATTACATTGTGAAGAGGGCTGCAACAGAAACTGAAGTGAAAGACTTCCCTGCTATTTGTTTACCCCATACATTTGGTTGCAATCCATAGAGTTCTGGCGCTGCTCGTTTTTTATTCTTAGCTAATTAACAGCTGCTAGATTTTGCTCACAGTTTATTTTTGAAAGCTAAAGAGGATCCCCTTCGCTTGCTATGAAATTAAAGCCTTTCACTTGATTATTCTGCTGAGTGCAGAAACACAACAGCGATAGCAGCTGACCGATCCTATGTTACCAATGCTGACTGCTGCCTCTCTCCAGCAGCTGACCAACTCTGTCTCAAACATAAAAAACTGACAAATAATTGAGGTACTGAAAAAAAAATTGCATATCACCACCAAGATCTAAAGTGATTTTGAGCTATCAAGCCATTGCAACAATAGAGTGCTTTTCAAAACAGGGAAATTCTTAGCTTGTACTAAGTGAAAACGCAGTAAATGCAGTCTCAAGTGGCTATGGCATGTCTAATTCTCCAAAACCAACTTCTTGCCATCTTTCCTTCCTTCACCTTCCCTCTCCTTCCTGATGTCATTGAGCAGACAAACTTCCCCACAATTCACAAAAGAATAACAAGCAGGAGAAACACCAACTGCAGACCTCTCCAACAGGCTGCCATGGCTGCTGATGCACCCCAGTGCCCCGGCAGGCTGTGGGACCGAGCTGCAGGATGGATTGGCTGCTCCCACCCCTGGGAAACTCAGCAGCCCATGGGCACCGCATCACTGGGAGTCCTGATCAAAGAGATTTAGTGGGGACTCAAAGATGCAGTTGTGCATTGCACAGATTATTTAGAGGCTGTTAAAAACCTGCAGCCTGCGTGTCACCTGGAGAAATATGTAAATATGTAGAAATAGAGCTTCTTAACATTTTACACATTAAGAAGCATTATTTTGCGCACATGAATTTTAAGCTCCTTTTCTGGCACTATATTTCACGTCTCCTCCTATCAGACGTGGAGCAGCTGCTCCCACCCACAGCAATCCCACATAGACCTCCTCACCCTCTGCGTTTGTGGAATGGTCTATGCAATGCTCCCACCTGGGACCACTGGGTGCCTGACCCACACTGCATGTGTGGCATTGCCACTGTGGCTTTTCCTCAGTGTCAAGCAGATTATCAGGGATGAGAGCTTTTGCTCATGAAAGTGGCCAGGGATCATACAGCACATCTAACACCCATGTGCATAAATGGAAAGCGAAGGTCTGACGCTTCCCAGGCACTGGCTGCAGTTGGTTTTTAATGTGCAGAGTATGGGCTTGCTGGACTTCTCACCTACATAAATCTCTGTCCCTGTGCCCTTGGCTAGCTACTGCTCCTAAGATTATCATGTCTGTACCACAGCATCCTGAGTGATAGCAGAAACGTTACTTTACAGCTTGGTGTGCAAAACACATCACCAGTTTTACAGCATCAGCCCTGCCTCTCCATCACAAACAGACAGACCATTAATTCTGGTTTGATTCCTGTTTCAATTTTGGTGTAACAACATCTGAGACATTTTTGAGGCAAAGGACCCTAAGCAGGACATTACCATCCACATTGATTGGGAGAGTCCCAATGTCTGTGGTTAATTAGGTTACTAGGTCACTGATGCAGTTTTCATTAATGGCTCATGTTTAATTTGAACTGCTTGTCCCTATAGGTATGGATTAATGCTTAAGCATCTCAAGAGAAGAAAACCATTAGAAAGAGGCAATATCTTTTATTAGGCCAGCCAACATGCTTAAAAAATGCAGGAGTTGATAGGTGTGCTAACCACTTCTCATAACTCATTATTATCCATTGTTTTCAGCAGACATCCTTCATTTTCATTTACTTATTTATTTTAAGCCAGGGCTACTGAACTCTGGTTCACAGGAGTTTTAGCACACCCTCCCAGCTCCTGGCTAAAAGCTTCAGGTATTTTGGGGAAGCCCGGCACACTGTTATTTATATCTTTTATAAGAGTGTAATGACATCAGCATAAAATGGAACAATTTTGCTATTCCCAATACACTTATACTTCTGTCATCTCTTCACCATCTTTGATCTTTCACACTAATGGCTTAACAATTAAATGGAAGACCACGATCATAAGGGATATCTTGGTCCCATTGCTTTGCATGGCAGAAATAAACAGCTCTTCTAACATTTTCAAGACAGACAACTGTCAGATTTTCAAACACAACATTTTAAGCCATTTTCAGAAGTGCCCCTTAAACCATCCCTTTTCAACATTCTGACCAGAAACAGCCTTTCTGCTGGTTTTGGAAGCTTCTCCTGCAAGGAGAAGGCTGTAGCATGGACAATGGCATTTCACAGATTAAAGACAGACTAAAGAGTCACTTAATGATACCAGCATTAAACTTATTCTAGGCATGTCTTTGGTCAATTCCAGAGAATATGGTAAAATCTCTCTGATTAGGCTGTAAGGAACACCAAATGTGCTGATTCTAAAGATGCCCAAATGTTGCATTGTATCATGGCTTACACCTGCTACTCAAAACAAATGATTCCCCTTGATTAACCCTCCTACTACTTATTTAGCTGCTATAAATACCTCTTTGAGGTGAAACAAGCACTCATCTGCATCTGAACATCACAAAACCTCACTATCACCAACGTCACATTTTTAAAAAGCAGTTTTTCATGTGATTGATTGAGTGGCCTTAGCACCCCAGGACAGCATCCCATTATTGCCATGGCACCTTAACAGACATCCCAAATCCAAAAGTAACTTAATATGCAAGGTAAAATATGTTTTGTATTTAAGAAACACTTGCAAAAAACACACATCTGGAAACTGCAAAAACTCAGTTAAATAGTTTTAGAAAACTAAAACCTTGTAAAAATCCA
This sequence comes from Lagopus muta, assembly GCF_023343835.1. NCBI lineage: Eukaryota > Metazoa > Chordata > Aves > Galliformes > Phasianidae > Lagopus > Lagopus muta. The sequence continues at coordinate 9,266,110 of NC_064442.1, read as the reverse complement.
AGTGATTGAAATGTCTCCCTCCAATTGCAATGACTTGCCTTAGCTATCTTAGACACTACAGGAAACTTCAGTTCTCAGGACTGCATTTAAATAAAGCATGCAAGAGGACAGCAGCATGAGAGGCTGCGTACCATGTCCTAGGACACAGTGTTTAATTAACTGCTAAGCTTGATGCCAAGTAGCCATGCTTCAAGTGGCTACTATGTGCTAGATAAATAATGCTTTTCTGTTGCAGGAACAAACACCTCAGCCCCTTGATGAGCACTTGGCAAGACCACTGATCTAACAATAGGGAATTTATTTTAAACTGCTTGTTACTCATTAGCAGAGGCAGTCATGTGCTGCTGTAGCCGGCCCCTACCCAGGGCTGTGCTGCGCTGATACCAGGGTCAGGGCAGCTCCAGGAGGTGCAGCCTTGGTCCCATTTGGCTTCACAGCTCTGTGAGCATCTGGAATTGCAAACGTTTTTAACCATCCTGGGCAAAACATCAAAATCCCCACACTAGAGCCATCATCAGCGATCCAATTTAGTTCATAGTTTAGACCACAGATGCAGCCTGCTTCTGTATACAGAGATACCAGCAAGTTATAGGAATTGACCAATGCACGTGGATGAAAAGGATTTGCAGACTGGAAGAGGCTGGATGGGCACACGCAATTCTTCACTCTCAGCAAACAAGACTGCTGGGGAGCCCCGTTACCTTGGACAGCTGCTGCTCAGAGGGAAAGCCCAACCCAAACACTGTGTTGGCTCTGCTATCCGCCCACTGGCCGAACTTCTGCGAGGTTTTGGTGAAGGTCATGTTGGGGGTGATTGTGCTGTTTATGATCACCTGTTTAGAAACAGATCAAAAAAGAATTATAAGCAGCCACATCAGAAATTTATATCCTAGCAACCATATATGTCAAAGCAATTAGCAGTTTGAACAGAGAAGCTGCAGTACTCCCAATTTTTCCCAAAACACATATTTCACGTTGTCTTACTTGATGCAGGAATTGTGATGTTTTGTCATCTTTTATTTCCAAAGTACCATCATAGTCCTGCAGTTTAACACCACAGAACTCAAAGCAGGGATGGAGGGGGTATAAAATGTCCCTGGTAGAAATGTGGAGTTGATCTCACTTTTTCAGCATGGAAGCGCATGAATTATAGTTTAACAGTAAGCTTAACCAGGGAGGGTGGTAAATGACATCACCAACAATGCACATCCAGCTTCAAACATAAGTGTCTTCAGGACAAATATTCCACCACTTTCACACTGACTGATACCTGATTCAGCAGCCTCGAAAGCAGCAGTGGTTCTTGTGCTCAAAGAAATGGCTAACAAGAGGAAGGCTGCAGGCATGCAGTCTCTCAGGAACTTGGTAGGAAAAGCATCAAGTGTAACCATACCAAAAGGAATGAGATATACATGCCAGTTCATTATCAAAAATCTCAACTTTATTTTCAAGATACATCATTATATGAGCCTAGAGACTCCTTCCCTTGAAAATGAATTCATGAGCAACTGTCTTCCTGCTAGCAGAACAGGAGCTTTCTTTAGTAACGTGTACCATCATTTCCAATATGCAAATTATGCAGTAATTAAGCCAAATCTGTGGGACAGCTTAATTAACATGATCAGGAAGTATCCTGGCAACATCATTTGCTAGGTATTCCAAGCAGATTTTTCCTAAGCTATCATTTACATTTAGCAAAAAGCGTAAATTAAATTCACCAGAGAAAGAACATTCCTTGCCTCCATCCCCTCCCTAACTTCTACCCTCTGTGCGGATGCTTCTATTTTCCTTCTCAGAAACTGCACATCTTTGGTGGCTCCCCATACTGTGCCATCACTTCCCAACAAGTGTACAATTCCCTGCTGTGTGCACAGGACCAACGTCAGCACACAACCAGTCGATCCAGACCAAGCTCAAAAGCAATATGAAATCATTGCTGCTGGAAGCTTCTCACCAAAAGGATGAAAGCAGGGCAGGGCCAGGTGGCTGATGCTAGTAAATTGTTTTACTTTTTTAATAGGAAGAACCAGGATGAGACGGGGGAAGAAGCGATTCTTCTTCAGCAGCGTTGGCTGACATAAGCTGCGTAGAAATGAACTTTTGAAGATGAGACATGGCTTTGTATGGCTGTCTCACAGAGGCATAAGGAAAGCTGCCCAGATGTGCTGTGCTCCAGCTGAGTCATGCAGCAGAAAGGTGGCCAATATAAAAACCTAAGTTCAATTCCAGTAATTTAAATTAAAAGAAAACCAAAACTCCAAAGATTTTATGCATGGATTTGACAATTCAAAGGGAGGGTGACAATAGGAGGACTGGATACAATGAGTCATAAGAAAGGGGGTGAAATCTACGGCCAAATGAGAAATCAGGATGTTTTCCATAAACATTAAAGAAAGTGCTTAACGTATATCCTACGTCAGACAGGTGAACTACTTACACATATTTGTCTTACTGAGTTATTTTAGAAGCTCTGAAACAACCATAAATTTCAAGGGATAAAAAGTATTATTTCAGCCCTACTGTGCCTATCAAATCAGACATCTTTGGCTGAAAAGCTAATAAAATGACCCCTCTCATTGAAAGGCGAGAACCTCCTTCACAGGAAGCTGACAATGAGAGTAATAAAAACTCCTAAAATAAACATCTAGAAAACACAAACACAAAAAACACGCTGAAGGGAACTTTTAGACAACAGTCCAACATCAAAGAAGCGATAAGAGGAATAATGAAGACTGCAAACTAGAACACAAAGCAACTTATTGAGCGATGAAGTATATTAGCTTAGTCCCTCAGAGGTTAATTTTTTCTGTAGCCAGTGCAGAATCCAAGGGAAGGTTGTGGTGATCACACACCTTCAAGAAACTGTCAGTTCATCTGCTAAGTTTATAAAAAGCTGCAATTAGTGAAATTGCTTGCAAGCCAGCTCTAGCTTTTTTTTTTTTTTTTTTTTAAAAGCCCTCCTCTGTCAGTCAGATGCCCCAGACACCAGAGACAAGTGAAAACCTGAGAAAAAGCTGAGAGAGCAACTCAGAGCTGCATGGAAACAGTCAGGAGAAGGAGAACACAACGCAGTGCTGTGAGGTACCCGTGATCAACACTGATTTTATGAAGAATCCAAAACACGGCGCCATACTGGCCTCTACAAAGAAAATCAACTCAGTCCCAGCCAAACCCACAGCGCTGTGGAAAGGCTTCCCATAGGACCGCAGTCCTGTAAGAAGAGTCCACTCAGCATTCAAACAGACTCTTATGAAGCAGCTTTGCACAGGCCCTCATTCCTGTAACACATACGATGGAATTCTGACAGCATCAAAACCCCAAATAAACACAGGGACTGTCATCCAGGTTAATGGCTTCATAGACAAACAGCTCTAATGAGCTGCCATCAGTCCCTGAAGTGGTTAACGGGTTCTCCCCGCAGACAAAGGCAAAGAGGAGCATAATGTAATAAGCACCTTACAGAATAATAAACTCATTCATCATGCTGGTGGAGTTGTCTACATGTGGTTAAAAAAAATTTGCCTTTTCTCTCATCTAGATGCCAGCACATCAGATGGCAAACATTCCTGCTACGTCCACACAAGCCAAACAAAATCTCAGGCTAATTTCACTTCCCTTGGGAGAAAAACAATCCTGACAGATCTAAATTTTTATTTAAAGATGACACTGAATAATTTTTACAGTACAAGGTAGTACTCTGTCAACCAGAAATGATTCGAGACGTTTAGGAACACACACTGGGCACATTCATCAGATAAAAGTAAGTAAATAAGCTTGTGCAGGGCAGAGCTCTCGTAGGCTGAAACATACCCACCCCACTGCCTTCCCACAGAGAGAAGCTGCCAAATAAAACAAGCAGAGAGGTCACAAGATAACCTGGGTAGAAAAAAAACCTGCATTGGCAGCTCAAATTGCTCATGATATATGCATGGTGTATGTACATACAGCTACCTTCTATCATGGGGGATGCTTAGTGCATTTAAAGGGTCCTTCCCAAACTCCCCATTATCACCAAATCACACTGATGTCCTGAAAGGCATTTTCTCAAGTCAAGGTGAGGCGAACATGTGCACAGGAGCCCATGCAGAACAGTGCTGGAGCAGCCAGGGGCTACCAGCAGCTTGGGACATCCTTGGCATCGTGCTACATTTCCAGAAGCAGCAGCATAGATGGGAGCAGGCTCATCCCCAGAAGGAGAGAGCCAATGGCTGTGAGCATCTGGCAGAGAGAAACCAACATGCTGCCCTGAGCAGCACCAGGACATTTCCTTGGCTGGGACACGCACCCACAGAGCCAGCTCTGGCAAACACCTCTCTACCTGGGAACAGACCAAAGTAAGAGCTGTGGGATTGCTAGACTAGCCAATTTGAAGTTCTAGAACTGCATTAAATCAAATCAGAAATGGGACAGAAATAATCTCACCCTTTATTCTGGGACCAAAGTCCCAGTTCAGCAGATTGGGAAATTCCAGAATCATTCCTCTTTAAATTCACATCACCTGCTGTTCTGAAGCAACTTCACCTCCAGAAAAGCCCTAAGGCTCAAGGGCATAGTATCTTCTCATTAAGAAGTCACTACATTAAAACCTCCCCATTTCATTTTCACACCTCTCAATATGTGCTTTCCAGTTTGCAGCCCTTGTGAAATTTAATTTCCTCAACCCACCAGGCAGCTAATCTTCAGTGAAGACGTATCTCAATCTAAAAACAGAATTGATGAGGGCAGGGAGCTGCCAGTCCTCGGGCTGCAGCTATCACAGGCTCAGCAGGTTCTTCCAGCTCATCAAGCCAATGTGAATCAGAAACACTCGTGAACCCGGACGTGAAGACCAAGGGAGAGGGATGGGTTTGCAGAGAAATTCTCCCTCACATGTTCAGCAACTCCCTCGTGGAATTTATCCACCTACACTGCCATGATTTGCACTTATCTTCACTAGCTACCATTCTTTGCTGATGGCTAGACTGAAATGTAATGTCTTTTCACCAGTAAATCACTGGTCTAAGGAAGCAGAAACTGTATATTACATGAAATGACATCATGAGGAAAGTGCTAACCTTGGTGTGGGGCTTAGAGCTCTTCACCTCCTTCTGAAGAAAACAAAAAAGCTACTGTAACCCAGAGCCTAAAGCACCACATTCACAGTGAATTGCAGAAACAAACCACTCACCTGTGACCCCAAAACATCAGATCATCTCTGCTCCAGCTTACAAAGACAGCACACACCCTCACGCCCATGCCATTAGCCATGACAGGGCTAGCAAAAGGTACAAAGGGAGTCACCTCCTGAGCCCACCTTCCAAATGGGATGAAGACACACTCACAACAAGAAACTGGGATGACAAAAAGAACAGGCCTTGATCAAAAAAATAAACTTGTAATGAAGGAGAACTAATTACAGCTGTCTAACAAACCAGGGCCAGTAGAAATCGTTCTCCTCACCATTTCTACTAAGACTTTGTAGAAGGGTCTTTCAGAAAGAAAGAAAGAAAAAGAAAACTATAAGCAGCAACTACACGTTTGAACTTTGCCTTATCTGCTGTACCTCCTACACAGAGATGTGTGGGACATACACCTGGGACAGACCTGGGACTTCACCTGAGCAGACTAGGAGTACCAGAAACATGCCCAAAAGAACACTGAATGTCTCATTCTGCTTCTCTTCCTGCTCTGCTCCATCACTTGTGTGCAAGAGAGGGGGGGTGCAGCAATGGACAGGGGACAGCTGCCAGGTCAGCCAGGCAAGCAGGACTTTAGCTATGCCACCCAGACATAGATTTCAGAAGCATCCACATCACACAGTGCTAAGAAAGCAAGTGCAGAAGGGGACTCACAGTGATCACAACCCTCACATGCTGCCACTGCTGGCCATTTCTGCAGTTGCACTTATTTCTCTTTTCCCTACAGATCCACTCTGCAACCCCACAGCTGTGCGTTTTTAACCCTGTAACACATCAAATCCAAAGCCATGCATGACATATAGGTAGAAGTAGCTCTTGGCCTCCTGTAAGAGAAAATACATAAAAAATGCCCTCCCCCTAATAAAAAGACTAATAACTGTTTTTCCTCTACTAAACTATTTCTGTTGTAAAGTCCTCATTGTGAACCTGTCTAAATGCAACGAAAGTGGGTTCACAGTGATGTGAATTCTATTAAGTAAACCTCCTGCTACACCTACTCCATTGTGCTCTTTTTCTTCCTGAAGTAATTAACATCTCTGCAGAGCTGGTTTCCCACCTCCTCCACCCAGTCTAAATCTAAAATCTCCTATTTTTGCTTTGACATCTGACGAGAATTTCTTTTCCTTTTCGGCACAGCACACACATCCACCCACCACCCTGCTCGGCACCAGCAGCTGCTCCTTGAAGCAAAGCTACAGCACTGCTTCCCAGCCTCTCTGCTCTGGAACAAATTGTCACCTAGGAATTTCATGCAACATTTCATAAAACATACAACCAGGTAAGCCTGTGTGTTATTTCCAGGTAACATTTCTAGCTTTCCAGAGATGAAGAAGAATTCAGCAAAGATATTATTTCTTCCTGGTGGCTACAAATTGGGTGAATGCTGCATTATTTACAATTAGGTAAAGCAAAAAATACATAATTGTCTCACATTTGTGCATTGGGGGATTTCATCTAAGCATAATCGAATCCCTACATGAAGCATTTAAGCACTCCTCTGCCTGCACCCTTGAAGCTGCACCATAGCCTCATTTCCTCTCTTCAGCCTGAAGGCCCTGTGCAGAGCTCAGACAGGACTTATCCCAGGACCCCAAGCTGTTCCACCACATACAAATCACAAAAACACCACCAGAAGGTAGTTATAGTTAAAGATGCAGAAACTGAATGAGCCAAACAAAAAAGATGACCAACACCGCTTTTAAAGGTTGAATGATGTCTGAGAGGCAGAAGCCAGCAGCCTGGAGCAGGGCTGCAGGACATCAGCAATATGACATGGGTGAGATACAAGACTGTAGCCATCCTTAAAGACTCCTCTGTTCTGAATGGCAACCTACAGACCCCAGTGAGCAGTTGTTGGTAAGACAGCTTACCACTGCCTCTCTGAAATCTGGAAAGAACTGCCTTTTGGAATGAGGAACAACCAAGAAAGACAAGTACGATACTCTTGGCAGATGGCAGAACCTGCATGACATCTTCTGAAGCACCCAGACGAGGTCACTGTTAGAAGACAGCACAACAGGTGCAATCAGGTCCTGCAACACTCAGTAGCAATATTCTAACCTAAATGAAGATATGAAGTAGCTGTGGGATGACACAACAACCCTCCTGCATCCTCAGAGATTCCTAATGGCTTATTTTGCTGTTAGAAAATGAAGGTAGGTGGAGGTTAGAGAATCCAAAGAGAATCAGCTTTGTAAGTTATCTACTATTTAGTAGTTAACAGACTTTTATACTACTCCTGGTTTTCCCTATAACAACTACAGTACCAGTGAATGCAACTCCGCAACGCAGAGTCAAGGAGGAAGAAATGTGTTGGGTTTTGTATGTTTGCAATAAAACCAGGAAAATATTGCACTGACTTATGTTCCATGTTTGAATTTTAAGAGCACACAGTGCAGCATAGTTTATTTATAAATTCCATCTGGCTTTACTTGATTAGAACATTTGATACATTAACTCTAATTGGGATTTTCAGGTATTAGATACCTCTGGCACTACAGCAAGAAGAAGGGAACAAACAATGGATGCAGCTGTTTCATGGGAAAAGCATTCCTTGGAGCTCCATAAAGCACAGCTTATAGAAATGACTCGTTACTTTTGGTAGCTGAACTTCAACAACAACAACAACAAGAGGGACTAAAAAATCCGAATCAGTCAACCAACTGCTAAGCAGAGCTGTGTTCACTGCGATTCCTGATAGATGTGCAGCACTTCTGCAACAAATCAAGCAAAGTCCTTCTGGGATGAAGCTGGGGAAAACTTGAGTAGAAAAAACAGGTGTTCAGCTCATCCCTGGGCACTGTGTTCCTCAACCCCCTTTGCAAATTTCTTGGAAGAAAAAGCATATTGCACAGCCTGTACCCAAGCTGAGCAACACCATGCCCCCTGAAGCTGAGCAACACCAGGCCCCTGAGCTTTGGTGAGCAAGAGCGAAAGCTTTTGGAATGTAAAAATATGCCTACTTCAAGAGTTTTGCTTTGCTTAATTAATGAAACCAAAAAGATAAGGGAAAGCATCTGCAAAATCTTCCATGTTGTGCCTGTGATGATACTAAAAACCTTGATTTTACCTTATCACCTAATTACAATTATGGATCATTTCCCCCTCAGATTTTTTGAAGATTCTTCAAAAGCTCTCTTAAGATCAAAGACCACGACCTGAAACAGAGCTTTACCAAGAAACTTTATGAATAGGTTATAAAAAGGGAAAACCTATCCAAGAAGGAAGGTTCCATATTTGCCCATGCAACCAGAAATCCTCTAGCAAGTTTTTTTTTCCCCCCATAAATTGCATGTATGAATAGGCTTCTGCAGCACTGGTTCAGGTGTGTGGTCTCTCCACGGAGCTGGTGGCTCCATGCACTCTACCTGCCAGGAAGGATCAAACAGCAGCAGGTGTGCTTCCCATTCTTTGGTCAAAGATTCAGTTGTTGGCATTGTCTTCTGCTCTCCTGAGCTCACTAACTGGCTTATGGAAGACTTCCTTCCAGAAACAATCCAGAGCGAAGGATTTTTCACATTGCAAGTGTAATAGCTTGGAAAGAGATTGATACAGAAACACTTCAGTGATGTGAGCTATAAAGCTTTACCCAAATCTCATCCTCCACAGATGCTCAGGACTTCTGGCTGATTCAGCCTCAAGGGACCCACCACATTTCCCACCACATCCATAGTATTTACTTTGCTCCATTTCCCAGCATTTGACAAGCTCTCTTTCACTTGCAGCTCTGGGTCTTGTTTGCACAAACATTTTTAATGTTTCCCTCCATTCCCAGCTCATCTCCGCTGCTATCAGCAATTCAGAAATAACTGCTGCACTTTCTCAGTATTTCCCTCTGAATGCTCAGGGCCCCGCTTGCACAAGTGCACCCCATGTTATCTACTCTATCACCTCAACCAGCATCAGCAAGGGCTGGAAACTTCTGCAGACATCACTCCAGACAACCATATCATCTTCCCAATTATGGGACCCCGCACCTCCCCTCTGCCTGAATTTCTGAATATGATATCACCTTGAGCAAATAAAGCATGATGCATGCAGGCAGTCCCACGCTTGGCTGGCAGTTCTGCATCTCCTTTATGCTGCTCTTCCTCACCGCCAAACTTCAAAGAAAATACTCTCAAGTTATTTTAATGTCTAGAGAGAAACAAAACCGCAAGTACACCACAAATGCAGATAACATGAATATTTAAACATCGTTGGGGACTGTCATTTTCCCTTAATTTCATTCACTGTTATTTCAAAATTTCTTTGAGAAGAATATGAAGCATTGGATTCTGCAGCAGAAGGATCCATTGCACACTGCAGTGCATTGGCTACATGCAACTATTTACCTTTAAAACGTGTATTTTATTTTCTATCTGCATCTGCCCAGCTTTAGCTGCCAGCTTATTGCCTGACATCATCAGAGGCATTTTCCTGGTATCACCCCAGAAGTCACACTTCTCTGTGCTGTTCCACAGGCTGCATGAATGCACCTCCTGTATGGTGGAAAGAGTCTCTTGAATTGAGAGTCCCCCCTGTAGCCCCCTTCAGAGTGACACAACAAATCTAGAAGCCCTGCTCACCACAGCTCCGCTACATCCTTAACTGGAATTGGGAAACAGAAGTTAAAACCAGGATGGAAAAAGTATTAATTAGTTTCACTGAATGAGAAGCCACAGCTTGGGTGAGCCTGGCAAGTTATGACCCAGGGCAGAACAGATGTTCCCCTGCTCGTAATCTGCTCTTCACACATAACCAAGGAGCGCATCACTACAAACAGAGCAGCTGCCTCTCAAAGAAAGCTCCGTACTTACAGCAACAACAAGCCCAAAAGGGGCAGCAAGAAGCAGTCAGAGACTCTTCTAGTATCAATTCCAAAGCACTTTGTGCAGCACTGTTGGTGCTAGAACCTGCCTGGTAGATGAGCACCCACCTCCAACTTCTATTCGGAAGTCTGAAGTGGGAGAAGCCCCACTGCAGCTGTCTTACCAAGCAGTAGATCAAATGGCATCAGATCATTCTAAAGGTTCTAATACGGATTTGCAGAAGTTTAACATATACACACAGGTTGGTCATTGGTCTGTCTTAGTGGCAAAGTACTTGTCTACATTATATTTTCCATATTTAAAGCCACAACTTCTGTTTTTACTTACTAGTCATCACGCTAGCATAAAAACAGTGAGATGTTTGTTATACATATAAACAAAATATGCACTCTGGAAAACAGGATTGTGCATTAAAATTATATTTTATGCTGTGTTTTCATATTTCAAAAGATGTTCTTTTGATGTGGGGGGTTAATTAGTTCCATTTGTTGGATTTACTCTGTTATGGCTCCAGTATAATCTCCAGTGCTAATAATCATGTTGAAGATGGTTCCAATAGTTTGTGAAATACTTAACATACCATGATAAGGGTAAAGAGAAGATGAAAGCCATCACATAGGCTAATTTCTCTGCTTTATAGCAGAAAGCTAGTTCAGTAGTGGAGATCTATTGGCTTAGGAAGGTTTCTGGATCAAAAACATAGCCTCACTCAGCCTCCGAGAGCCCAAGGCCTGCCCATCTCCCTACTGCCTTTCTTTTGGAGCTGGGATGCTTTTGGGGCTCATTACACAGCCGTGTCACTTGTCCTTGGACGTGTTTAAGGCCAGGTTGGACGGGGTCCTGGGCAACCTGACCTGAATGTGTATGTTTGGTGGCCCTGCTAGGCAGGGGGGTTGGAACTACATGATCCTTGGGGTCCCTTCCAACCCGGGTGATTCTGTGATTCTGTGATTCTGTGATTCTGTCACACGCCACCTTTTTGTTGACAGGGCCTTTTCTGATTGGTTTTCAGTAACAGAAGCATAAATAATACTGAGCTCGTGCCTCTCCATTTTATGGTGGGCAGTCCTGGGACAACAAGAGAAGAACTCTGGAAGAAATGGGATGAAGGGCATGAAGAACACAACAGGAAAAGTCCTGGGGAAAAAGAAAAAAAAAGAAGAAATCTCCATCTCAGTTACTCTGCAGTGAAAAAGTCTTGTGAAGCGGGAGTAAGTATTTTCTGCTAAATTAACCAGATGTTACCAGCAGGGTCTCTCTGGGAACAGCAGTGCTGCTGCCAGCAGAGCAACGCACAAGGCAAGGAGCATCAGGCACCGGGCAGCCCGCCCGGCCCTGGGCAGCACACGGCACAGCTCAAAGGCGGTCACAGCACTGAAAGTAGGGCAGGCCAAATGGGAAATAAAGGAACCTCTGTCTCCTTGACAAAACACATATTTGCTCACCCACACCTTTGAAAAATCACTGCTTTTTATTAAGGATTTCTCTACACCCACTGAAAGGAAGAAAAGACAACACTTCACTTTTTAAGGTCACTTTCCTTGTTCTTTTTCCTCCCATCATCTTTTTTTACCCAAGGCAGTAAAACATCCTCCTATCATTTCACTATGAAATTATGACAACCATTATCTGCTTACAGTGGAGAAGGGTGGTGGGGCCACACTCGCCCTGCCACGGAGAAGCACATCTGCTCTGAATATGACAAGAGGAGTGGTGGCTGTTCTGATCCCTCTCCATCACAAGTCACATCCATGAGGTCTTGGAGACACAGTTAAAAGCCGCCAAAGCAGTGCAGAGCTGTTGCAATGCACATTGCTGGAAGCCTTTTTTCAATTCAGTTCCAAGTTTGTAATATTTAAATTACTTGAATTACTTGGTAGGCTTTTCCTGAGCAAGAGTTGATGTTGGTTTAATGGCTGAAATTACATCAATGAAAGAAAAAACACACAAAGAAACTTGCCAGATGAAGGAATTTCATCTCTGCTACCATACCCCGCAATTTCTTTTCCTGTGAAGGGAAGCTCCTCTAATCTAAGAGTCACCTTTTGGCAAAGTACCCTAGAGTATTTTTAACAACTATGACTTAAAATAATTTCATTTCCACGGGCAAAGAAAATAATTTGTTTTGAATCTCCGAGTACAGAACTGGTAGAACTCAGAATTGCCAATAAATGTGCAGAAGACGCCCTGCCTCCATTCGTGGGAACACAAAAAGCGTCATCATGAAGAGGTGGGTAGCAATTAGGACTGGTACAGGAACTGAGAAAGCCAGAAACATACCAAATATTAGCAGATTTACACATCATCCATTCCTACTGCCCCAAATGTCTGCTGCCAAATGCTGCTGGGGCTCTGATTCTGCCTTCCAAATCACACCAGACCTTCCTGGTACAATGCACCTAGACAGAGTGTGAGGGTACTGTAACAACCAGAACACAAAACACTTAACAAATGAACAGCTTCATCATACTGTATTACAAACTAGATTCACTTTGGAGAACAGTAAGTGTATATTGATTGGCAAAATTTGGCCCACTCTCATTCTTAATAATTGCAATTTACTTCAGAAACAGATCTACTTACTTTGCTTTTCTAGCTCAGTAATTTTTCTTGTTCTCTCTTCAACACTTTAGCAAAATTATGCCCAACTCACTGTCTTCCATCTTCAAGGCAATTGTTAGTAGTAAACTCTTTTAAATCATCCAGCAAATGGGAATGAGCGTCAGTCAACATCTATTTTCTCTGAAACACAAAGCCCCTCTTTCCATATCAAACATTTACCAAACCTACTCTTGCAATCCATTAGTCTTCAACTCCAATTTTATTTTATTTTTTTCCTAATCACCTGAGTAAAGATCCCACAAACAATTTCAGACTGCCACCTGACGTGGCTCTCACTGCAACAGTTTAGTTGGCTCCAGCAGTCTCAAAATGCCCCCTACAGAGTTTATTGCTGGTTGTTAATCTTTAAGACAGCTTTATGTTCTTTGTTAACAACTTATTTCTCTAAAGATGAAAAGAACACTGTCACAATCACAGGTTTTGTAGGCATGTAACATCAGAACGTTTGAAAATGAGGACAGAAGTTTGCTTCTGAGATCCAACAAGGATTATATCTTTCTCAAATTCTATATGGAAACAAGTTCCATATCCTCTCCCTCATCTATATTGCCTGGATAATACATATCTCCAATTCAAAACAAGCGGAAAAGAAAACACCAATATGGGCACTACCAACCATCATTCCAGCAGATGCTGGAAGATACCAGTCTGAGCAATTTGCATGCTTTCCAACCTCCTTTCTGCCTCTAAATTGCAGCATAATGTAGGTCATTTTTAATGAGGGGCCTTGCATGCGGCTTCCCCCACGCACTACACAGCAATCAGACACTTCTGAGTTCACGTTCTCCCTGCATCATTGCTGTATTTTGTCATTTTTCAACAGGTTTGGCTTTTGCCCACAAAGCTGCGGACTCTCACACAGCAAAGTCTCTTGGCTGCCTCATTAACTCCAGATCGGTGTGTGCTCTTGCATTTTACTGTACCATTTCCTTCAGCATTCATTACGCTGCAAACAGCCTCTGGCGAGAAACTTCTTAAAACATCACGATGAAATTGTTTTCTAGACAACATAGAAGTCAATTATAATGCAATTAAAAGATAGGCTAATCTATTCCTTTGTTTGGCAACGGTATCTCAGTTAACATCATGGAGCGCAAGTGTTTATGGTATCTATGAAATCATTTGCTATAAATTGTTTTCTACTGTCCACAGCACCTCTTTTTTGTAGAAGATGTAGGAATTATAAAACCTGTTGTCTTCCAGGCTTGGAAATGGAGAGAAATTAAAGCGGTTTGCACGGGCACAGCCTGCCAGGCTGGCAACAAGCTGCCCCAGCCTCTAAGGGGTGCTCAGCCTGCACTGTGCTGGCTGTGCAACCTGCCTTGCATTCTGCATGGCAGCAAGGCCAGCAGGCTTCAGCAGCCCTGTGTTGTTCTGCATTCTGGATTTAAATGACATTTCTCTGCAAGTCAGCGTGCATCACATGTGTATCTAAAACTGCTAGAACAGGCGCTTTGCATCCAAGGACGGTGAGCTGTTGGAGTTGCATCCTCCATCCACACCTTCCCTCTAGGCCCAATCACTTATTTCCCTTGAGCTTCAGCTTTCTGTCATTAAAAGAGGGATAATTTTGCCTGCAGCAATGCTAATCTGCCTGATACTTGCTAACACACGAAGACTATTCTAATAAGTGACATGTAAGCAGGACAGAGACAACCAATGCTGCCTTTACTCTTCCTCACAGACGTACTGGGCTTCACTTTGGGAGAGGAAAGTAGGTCACTACAATAAGCAGCAGTTGTGTGAGGGAGAAGAGGAACTTTTATCGTTAGCTGGGTACAAACACCCTTCTTTTTCCACATCAGCACTCTTAAATGGACAGGCTGGGAAACGGGACTCTCCAGAGGCGAGTGTGCAGGCAGCATTTCTTCTCAACCTGCTCCTTAATCACCACGGGTTCAATACAAGAGGAATAATTCATGTGATGAGCAATTGATCCTTGCTGGGGAAGCCCTAGGGGAAAATTTTAATTCTAGGGCACGCTCAAAACAAGGGGCTGTTTCCTTTTGGATAATGCCTTTTGGACAGATGAAGGGGTTCTGAAACCCATCCAGTCTGCAGCCCTGGGCAGGATGCTCTGGCTGCAGGCGCATGGCTTCCCCCTCCACACACAGTTAATTACTGGCTTCTCATTAATCACTCATAACGCATGTGTGCACACCCACAAACCACACAGGCCACAGGATGTGGCACCAGCCCAGCTGCTGCAGCCTGGAGGTGAGCATACCAGCATGAACAGCATAACGATGGCCATGCATTAGTGCTCTACCAATGTCAGCGAACATCACCATCAATTTAAACAGGTGCTTTGGCTGATTTATAAGCCACTATATAACCAAATACAGCACAGAGGGTGTTTGGAAAAACAAACATTTTAAATAAGAGTGACAAATATAAACGGATTATTAAGGGATGATTTCTGAGGTAGCTCTCTCCCAGAACAGTAATATTTCAACACCCTCATCTAAGCAGGAACATGGGTAAACAGGCTGTAAATTTGTCTTCTTATTCTATGTTTTGCACTCCTGCAAAAAATAACTAATGATTTTTGTGCAAGATTGGAACGTTTTAACTAACACTTCTGTAGACTGCTAGGGAAAAGCAGTCACCTCACAAGTTCAACTGGGGGGGACAAATTGAAAAAAGAAGGCATTAAAGGTATTAGAGCAGTTGTCAATTGAAGTGATGAAGATTTTTGCAGGAAATACATCAGAACACTGTTCAGGGATGTAAAACAAAGTCAGGAAAAAAAACCCCCATGTGTGGGGAAAACATCTTCATGCCTAATTTGTCACTCAACGCTGATGAACTCCAGTAGAAAAGCTGTAGAAAATTAAGTGCTAACCTGTAAACATTTCAACCATGCAAAATGGAATATGTACTTGGCATTTAAATCAAAAGCCCTAGTCTGCACGTATCTATCTCCTTGTTCAACTTAAAAAGAATGTTTTTTCACCAAAGAGACCTCAGTGTTATCTACCTAGCACAGGAGGTGGGTTTAAGCACTGTGCTACAGACTAAGCGTTGGCAGTTTAAGCCCTTGGCACATTAAGACCATGAAGTCAAACTAATTAGAGATAAAATCCTGTCTGGGTCCGTTCATTTGGGAAAAATAACTTTTAAGTCACTGTCTTTTCAATTGTCACTACAAGTGTCCACAATAGATTATATACAGAAAAAGCAAGTATTTATCAATTTACGTGTTTAACGCAGCTCATCTACATCTACTGCCAGCCAGGGCTGACAGCCATGATGCGCTCCACACAGAAAACACACTGGGATACCATCAACCTCCTACCTTGGCTCCATCCACACTGATAATCCGATAGCTGTTTCTCGTGCTGTCATAGAAGTAGGAAACAGTTACAGCCTGCTTGCTTGCGGGGACCCAGTTCTTCTTCGTGCTGGGGTCAATTTGGAAGACATGGGCTCTGGTGGTGAAGATGGGCTGTTCTCTAGAATAGGGAGGGACAGGAGAAATGGATGCATGAGTCTGCAGAAGATGAAATGTCCCAGAAGCCCAGACTTGACCAGGCAGCACAAAGCTAACTTTTCTTCCTTGTGTTATGATGACTTTGAAACCCAAATATTCCTCAAAATACCAATCTCCAGGAAGGGATGCTCGTGTGTGCTCACTCTTCCCACATCCACACATTCTGCCAAAAGCACCAACAAACCCCACACAGCTGGCTCTCCTGCTCACTGCTGCGAGCCTGCTTGGGGCCAGGACTGCTCTGCAGAGGTGCTAACGATGCTAGCAAAGCAAAGGCACAGTATAATTACTGGAATATTAAAGTCCCTATCATTAAAACTGCACTACTCCGTGGGCAGCTAATCAGCATGAGCAGTAAGGGGGAAATGAAACGGGTCCCAGGCCCCATGCTGCCTGCCAGCACACGACTGCATCGGGTGAGCTGTGGCCTCCCTCATCCCAGCCCTATGCACCATGAGGAACGCCTCATACCTGGTGTTTTCTGCCCTACACACAGGCAACCCAAACCACAAACAACAGCAGAGCGGATGCAGGGCTGAAAGGACAAGGCACAGTACACATCAAGGCTTCTAGAGCACAATTAACATCACTTACAGGTGGCAAAAGTCAATTATTTTCAAGTCATACTTTTAAGCCAAGTTTAGAAGTGAACTGCAAACCAAGATATGCTGTTTATATAAATACATATATTAAATAACTATATATATTTATGCTTTTTGTTCTTAAAAGCTACAGCTTATAATGGTATATATTAAGTGCACTTAATTAAGTTCAGCATGTTCTCAGTACATACAAAATGTTTTATCATTGATAGTTGAACTTGACAGAATTCTGACAGTATTCAAAAGCAATTACATAACAACAGAGTCCACCACTGTTAACTCCTCCAAACATTTATCTCATCCACACACAAAGCAAATGAAGGCAGATATGTGAAAGGCCAGAGACATCTCTTCACACCTTACTCTTTCCCACCCATACAATTATCTTCTATATCTTCTATCTATACAATCTCTTAAATTATTCTCAGTCCTGTCATTTTGGAACTATGTTTTTATTCAATTTTTTTTCAGCTGCTTTTAAATCCACCTCTTTTTAAAACACAAAAACTTCAGGTACCGCATGTAGGAGCAGCACAAACCATCACACACATTCTCAATCATTACACTTGAATTAAAATTGAGGGGAGTAGCTCAAACACTGTGTGATCTTGCAAAGCCCTACAAGGCCTCAGAAGGGAGAAATTGACATGATTTTTTTTCCTTGCAAGACATATGTAAGGTTTGACGTTTTCCAGGGGCTGCCATGCATGTTCCTGAATAGACAGCATGCTGAACCGCGTGAAATACTTCAGCAAAATCAATTTACATTACAAAGGGACTGCTATGTTACAACTATGGAGGAACAGCACATACAGCACCTCTTCTTCATCAACCGCAATGGGAATCTGCCTCCCATTTCCAACGCTACCATTACTGCCATCCCTGCCTGGGAGGAAAGCAGGGCAGAGCTCTGTAACACTCTTTTAAGACTTCCATCACACGTTATATGGATTAGCAGTATTACGTCCTTGGAGGCCATGGGTCTGTTTGCAATAAGGAATGCAGGGAAGGGAGGTTTCCCCCAAGTGATTTATTCCTTTACTCTAAAAATATACACGTCCCCTGAGTAGAGGATAATTTAGAATTTTGCCTTCTACTCAGCTGTATATTTTTAGCAGATTCTATTGTTTTTACTGGTAGTAATATGACCTACATATCGCAGCCTGAACTTTAAGGAGTTTCAGACTTTTCCTTCATAAAAACCCAACCCACAAGCAACTTAATAACACATTTCTGTTAAGTCACCTTAACAGTACCAGAAAACACTGCTAAAATTATGCCTGGCCTCACTGCAGCAGCAACCATACAAAGTAAATGTGGAGATATCCAGAAGCTACAAGGCTAAGTTGGCTCCTGTTTGGTGCATGAGCCCCTGTAACTTGGTGGCAATGGGAACATGCAGGCAAGGAGAGCAGCTCTGCCAGGCAGCTGAGATGAGAGACATAAATCAAGAGACAAAGAGAACTTAGGAATGTTTAAAACTCTCATGAATTTTAAACAAAATTGTTAATGACTGATTAAATACATTTCTTTTTAAAGGGAAAAAAAACTTTAAAAAATCAACTTGACATTAACATCCACCATTTAGAGTAAAGCAGCCTGAAATCTAGCAAATGGAGGTCTAAATTATAGCCAATGATTCTTTGTTTAATAATGCAGATTAAAATAGACAATGCACTTTGATAAACTGCACTATTAAAGGTGGCCAGCATGTTCTATAAATATGATTACAATTTTCAAACCATTTTTTTATCTATTTTAGTTGACTTTTAACATCTGTCTCTGTGCCACGTGAAACAAATTTCATGTAAAAAGCAATAGTTCCCCATTATCTAAGAAATATGCTGCTAATCTCTTCATAGGCATTATAAAAGCAAAAGAATGAAGGCTCTAGAGCTCAGTAGCTGCATCCATAGCAGTGCAAGGTGCAGTGCTCCTTTACAGCTGATAAATAATCACACAAATTCTATGAGTGTGTGTCTTTAAAACGCATTTGGTGCGGGATGCATGTGCCTCCAGTCCATGCAGCAGAGCAGTTTTTGGAATGTGATGCTTCCTGCTACAGGCCACCTTCTGCACATGCTGAGATTTACACTGCCTGACAGCTGCAACAGATCTGCAGTGATGTGCTCTAACAAACAGTAGATGAGGATCTTTTCAGAAGGAACAGTCGGCATGCACATAAGATCCTATATCGTGACATACATACTCTGCATCACTGCAACACAATGCAAAAACACATATTTGCTAAATCCAGCACAACAAGCATTGTGCCAATGGTAATTTGGATCAAGCATCACTATTATTGCCTTTATGACAGTGTAACAAAATGAACTAATCTCTTATATATGTATATATTTACACAGAGTATAATTTGAGTGCCACACGTGGTAAATTAATGACAATGCAAAAATGGGCAACATTGCTAAAATAAAGAGTTCTGTTCTCCATGGTCCCCATCCAGGCCCTGTGGGACGAGGACAGGAAAGCCACCAGGAAATGCTGGTGCTCCAGCTTCTTAAAAATGGGTAGTATGGATGTGGAGGAATCTAGAGGGCAAGGTGCATGAGGAGCTGCTGATGGCACTTGGTTTGTTCAGCTCAGAGAAGAGGCCTCATGGTGGCCTACATCTCCTTATCAGGGAAAGGCACTGAGCAGCGTCAGGCGAGGGTCAGATTCTTCACTGAGAAGGTGGGCCTGTTTTCACACCTCTGCAAGACTCAGTTGTCCAAATCTAACCAGAGCTGCCCATGCAAAGCAGCTGGGATTTTCAAGCACGCATTGTCACCATCAGGTAGCACAGCATGGAGCAGAGCAGAGGCAAAAGCTAAGTGTGGATGTTTTGCAGATGTGATGGCAGCAAACCAGCGTTACAAAAGCAGGCAGCTCTCTACCCTCCCAAATTGGCATGTGCTAATTAATTCAGGTCAGTCAAATTTCATCAGATGCAACACGGAAGGCTGGGCACTGGCTGCCAGCACTCATAGCCATCAGAAGCACAGAGCCTGCTCTGACTTGCAAGACTGCAAAACTGGTATCACAGAGCAGGCAGGTGGTAATGGCTCCATTTTACATCTGAGGAAGCAGCCATAAAGAAAGAGATGGCATCCTGGGATAACGGAGCCAGTAGCAAGCCTGGAAATAAAATTAATTTGCCTCATTTCCCATCTGCAGCTTCACTACTGCTAACATCACAGGGCAGTTTGATAGCAGATCTCCCACTCTGGGAAATTTTTCATCACATGACTGGAAAAGCCTAACTCAACAGATGAATATTCACTGCTCAACAGAAGTGATTATTGTAAAAATTAGCAATCGCAGCAGACCTGAGGGATGCTGACAGACGTTTCAACTCCTGCACAAACCACATCTGCCTGGCACTCTGCAATAGGAGGTGGTCTTGCACCTGGTCAGCTCCTGTTGGTCCTGAAATGGGAGCAGGCCTTCTCACACAGCTACTGCCACAGCGAAAATTACTTGCAAGGACGGAGAAGCAACTTTGAGCAAAACAGGGCAGGCAGAAAAAGGGAAGAGAAGATATCTGCTGTGTGCAGCAGATGGGTGACCAGGCCCAGAGAGACAGGTGGGATGAACGTGGCACAGCTGCACCCAGGCTTTGCTCTGCTGTTACATCCCTGCTGCAGCAGTGCTAACTGAGGGGGAGGTCATGCAACTTGTTCAAATGGCCACTGGCATGATTCTTCATTGCTCACTTTGTACTAGTTTCAGTATCAGTTCACCTGCAGAAATGTATTACATTCATGAAAAAGAAAGACATCTTTTTAGCTTCCATCTTTTAAAGTCATTATTATTTCAACAGACAATGTAATCAGCAAAAGTGCTTCTTACGTTTGTAGGAAACATAATAGTTCCAGTTACTTAGACCAAAAAAAAAAAAGAAAAAAAGAAAAAGAAAAAAGACCAGCTAGCTAAAGAGAAATTTTCTGTCAAAAGCACAGATATTAATTAATCTCATTTTTGATTAGCAGCTGAGTAAGTCCAAAAGAATAAGTCTTCAGGACAAAAGCTCTCAGTGCAAAAATCACTGCAGCGTCTGGAAGAGCTCACAATAGCAGTAAGCCTTTATGAAGACAATACATTAATGAAAAGGCTTAAGGTGGACAGTGAAAAAGCTCACACTTTACTTATGGGCTATCTCCAAGCAGTTATTTGCCTTCTGAGACACTCACTGAATAAACACACACAAGAGGCAGAAGCTGAAAGGACCCTGAACTATTCCACTATAGGTAAGATTGTTCTAAAAATAAAATTAAAACTAAAAATCACACAAAAAATCCCAAGTATAGGTATGTATGTGAAACTGGTCGTTACTCTTCTTATTTCAGAGATTCTTCCTGAGAAGGCATTGAAAGAGAATCCATAAATCTGCATTTCTGGAAAGGTTTACACAGCCTCCAATGTACACAGGGATAAATTCAAAACCAACAAAACTGGGGGAGGGGAAAGGAAATAACAGTACTCTGTTTATCCCCTTCGCCAGGTTAGAAACAAACTCTCCTACCCTCATTGAGGAATGAGGCAGCATCAGCACATAAACAACCCCCCCCCCCAAAGCCTATAAATTCCTGTGGATAGGTTAAAATTACATCCATAGGGCTCACCTCAGCCCCAGCAGTGCCAATGCTTCCAGAATAGCCTCCTCCAGAGCACAGTGCTCACCTGTAATATTGCAGTGATAGACTGGGATCCGAAATTGGAAGCATAAATCCTGGAGCAGGTAGCCCCATGTCTGAGGGGCTGCCAGCCTGCCCTGCTGCCAACTTCTCCCACCCAAGCAGGAGACACGCACTCCTCACAACTCATAGACCTGTGAACATGCACTGGAATGCATCCCATATGGGATGGATAAGAACAAAGCCAGCACAGCACAGCCTGGCTGGGGACATGCCCTGCAGTAGCTTCCTTGAGTAGCACCTGAAAACAAGACTCTGCACACCGCAGCCTTGCCACACGTTGTTCCATCCTCCTTACATCTACGTGGGTTGGTGCCCCTCTCACATTAACACAGTGAGATCAGGAAGGAGAAGCTATCATCAACACAATGCTTGGAGCTAGATGGGAACTAACTTTGTGTTTGCAAACCGGCAGGAAAATCCCTCCATTTCTATTATTGTTATCAATCCTTTTCAATGTCTTCTGTGTTGTAGAAGGCTGGGGATATTTTCAGGTTGTGCGCACTGTTCGGTGTTCAGTTAAAAATGAAAGATTAAATGTCAAAGGATATATGATCAAAATACACGGTATCTACAAATGCAATATAGGAACAAAAGACCTTGAGTGCATCCGACCATGCAGACCCACTGCCACCAGCAGGGCAGCATCTTCATAATCAGGATTACAGCTCAGGACATTTTCCTTTTACTTGTCATAACCATTTAAATGGCAGATGAGGTCATCTGCACACAAACAAATCCAAAAAGTTTATTTTAATCAGTAGCTTAATTAAAGCCTTACTATTGCAAAACAACATGATTAAAATCTCTATCACCTTACACACCATGGCACTAAGCAGATCCCTGGAGCAGAGCACTTTTCTGCACTAATCTACACACACAATTATCAATATCCTTTTCATATTCTATTCAAACGCTCTCCCTTGAGGCTTTTATTCCATTTACACTAAGGGGGGGGTGGAAGGGGGGTTGGAGGGGAAGCTTATCAGTTCAGTTTAAAGAACAAGCCAGATAACTCCTTCTGATCGACCGCCTGAAGGAGCGAATCAGGAACTCCACCAAGCGTAACGCCAGGAGAAAGCGATCGGGCTCATCCTGCCCACGGCCAGGCATGGGGTCAGCTGTGACCTGCGCAGCACACGGAGCTGCTGGCACAGCACCATGGGGCTCAGCACTGCCCAGGCCTGGGTGCTCTGTTAGAGGACACAGAAAGTGTCAGTGGATGGCTTAACACAAGGATGCATGCTTTTAATGCAGCTGAGGCACATAAAAATCAAAAGAAATTAAAAGAATAAGCAATTCACTCTATAAAGGATTAGCGAGATGCAAAGCCGGGCTCACACCAGGTTTTCAGCACACGTTTCAGCCTGCCTGTGCTGACAGCAGCAGCCTGGTCACAGCAGTGCCATGTTTAAACAGATCTCTGGCTCCAGCCTCCTCCTCAATTAAGCCATCCAAAGGACAGAAAACACCAAATGCAGACAGGAACACACAGACTGCATTTTAAAGGACAGCTCTGAGCGCAAGCATGTCTGCCACGCTCACAGCCCCCAAAGGCCTGGACATGAACAAGTGCTGCCACAGCTCTGTTCTGCGCTCCCTGAGTCTGGACCACGTGGAGCAGATTGCCATTCCCTGGGAATTTTAATTGCATAGCTTCAACAGCTGTAATACTTTGTCTGCTGCTGGCACATAGCAGCACTTCTGAGGAATGGGAGAACAGCTCTTAGAGCTACTGCATTTACAAAGGCTGCTCTGAAAGTAATGGCTCCTATTCCATGATGCTCAGAGGCAGAGATTTGGTGGGCTGGCAGCAGAGGTAGAACCTTCCCACCAATATCCCATTCCAAGTTGTTGCTGTGGGACAGATGGCAGCAGAGGGACAGTCTGACGGAACGTGTCTGGCATGGAAGTGTGGATGGAGCAAAAGAGTGCCACTAAATAATAAAAATGCACCCATTGACATCCACTGACACTTGCTAAACATTTATGGGGACCAACCAGAGGATGTAAGCACAGTGAGGTGGTGTTGGTGTGTTTCAGCATTGACGACAGTGACAGCAGGTCACCTCCGCTGGTGCAGATTGTTACGAGCATGGCATGCAGTCTCTGGTTCATTGCTGATGAAAACACATAGCTAATGGTGGTGACTAAGCTGAAAAACAGTGTTAACTGAGAATTTGTTCTACCAGTGTTATTGTGCTCTTTGTATCTGTTGCAGTTGCCGTGGAAATAAATAGGAGGCATTACTTTTGGAGTGACCTACATACCAGCAGCCATCGAGAGCACTTAATGGCATGTTTTATCTACTTCAAGTTAAAAATACAAAGGAAATTTCAAACACTTAGAGGCTAATGTTATTCACTGATAATTTTAATCTCTGCCAATATAACACCATCTGCTGCCATCAGATTTACAGAACAGATCTCAGGAATGCACTTACTCATTGATATAAAAAAGCCCAGCACAGAAGTGAGGATTCTCTGAAAATCTCCTAAGCCTCAGAGAGGAGGCACAACTCAACCTGAGAAACAATTTGCAGGTTATATGCAAAGAAACACAGCGTATACAGAAACACACAAAACACCAGTACTCCTCCTCCCAAAAGAAAAGGGAAAAGCACATCAGCAAAACTCCCACAAAACTAAACCCTTACAGCCTTCAACTCTGCAGTAAAGCAAACTACTCGTATCTGTGGGCAGTACAGAGATAAGATTCCCCCAGCAATTCCTGAAGCTGACAGCCACCTGTTGGCAAAGCCCTCCACTCCCAAGGCCTCGACGTCCCCGACTGCAGCACTGCTGCCCAGGCTGTGAGGGTTATGTGAGGTGTGGGCTCTGTGAGGATTTCACTTCGAGCATCAGCATTTTTCATGTGATGCAGGTTACATAACTAGGAGTTATAATGCAAATAACGTGAAAAATGGCATTCAGCAGACTCAAAAAATAACATGGGCTGGCTGGAAATACACAAGATATACAAAAGGTAGCACACATTCTTGCTATGAACTTCCTATCCAAGATGTGGCTGGGTAAGACTTAAAACCAGATGAGGAGCTCCCAGGTTTTTTAGATGTGCATTGCAGAATTCACCCAAGTTCTGAACAGCCACTGTCAGGGCTCCAGAATTAAAGTATCCCCCAAAATTAAGGCATAACATTTCTCCACATCAGTGCAGACTTTGCTTTCTTAAATAACGTCTGTCAAGGGTGAAGGACGCAGCTGAATGGCGCTTTCCCCCATCTCATTTATTTATTGACTACAGCATAGCCAGACAGGTGGGCTGATTCTGTCAGCAACTGAAGTTGCCAGGACTGTGAATACTGCCACTTATGGATTGATAAATGGACTACATGGACTAATTGCATTTCATCCTCTCTGGACAGATGGCAAATCTTACAGCCATATGTCAATTATTTCCACCGCACCAAAAGTATATTAACACTTACCAGAAACGTTTAAAGCAATGAGATAATCTAAAATACTTTTTTTCCACAGACTGGGATAGAACCAGCTCTGAAGGGCCAGGCTCTCTCCCAGAATTCCCACTGGGCTCAGGCTCGATGCCGACAGACATCACACAGTTATCGATGGGAGCGGATGAGTCCCCAGCTGGGCACAGCACTGCTGTCATAGCCAGAGGAGAGCTCACATCACCGTAGCTGTTCTGATTGCCCTTGTTTAGCTGCTGCTATCAGCTGTTTGATATTCCAGCCACTCTGTGAGCTGGCTGTGCTCAGGTACGTATATACTGTTCCTGATGTATCAAATCCCTTTCTGCTGGAGCTGTGCTTTAAACCCCCACCAACTGGACTGCAACCGTGTCTCATCCCACTCAGCTCCGGATCAACACCACTAAGTTGGGCAGCGCTACTTCAGTGCAATGCCTGGAGCTCATCCATTTACCAAATGCAGACAAAGCACTGGTGGGTGATACATCAGGCCAACACACATCCCCAGTGACACAGCCTTCTTGTGGCCACATCCTTCATTAATACTCTGCTGTAGAACTTCAAACTTTTAGTGGGATCTATGGAGCAGCATTGAATTCACCCCTCAAAATCACCAAAGAGCACGTGCAGGAGAGCTGATCCTCCCTGCCCTAGGTTACTGCTTCTTTACACCAAACAAACACAATCAAAATCAGTTCAGTATATTCTAGCTAGGCTTTTTATGCTAGAATAAGCCATGTTACACAACTCTATGACTTTTTGCTTCATTTACAGAATATAACTCTAAACATCGGTTTTAAGAAAGGATTAAAAATCATGTCTTGTGTTACACAGCAATTTGAAGCGCACTCTCATGGCAGTAGACACTTTGCTAGTGGAGGCAGATGCATACACTTTTTAGACCAGCAAAGGAGGCACCATTTTCCCCCACCTGCCATGAGTAAATTATAGCAAGTCAAGAGCTGGGAACTGAGCTTTAGATCCCATGGTCTAAAATTAGTGCCTGGTGTTAACGTGCAGGATGGATCAACTGCTCACCCAGCTGCTGCAGACAAGGTGCCAATTGGTGAGAAGTTCTTACTCTGCTTTTTGCAGGTTTACACTTTAGCACCCTAGAAGTTAAACTGATTGGACTCAACAGGGTCTGCTACAGAAACCAGCATTCAGAGAGATCTTTTAAGATTTGCTACTCTTAAATAGTAGGGGAAAAAAACAACAAAACATTTCAATGGCCCACTTCTCCATAGACAAGCAGACTGACCCGCTGTATCACCACACAGTCACCAGTGAAACACAGGAGCCAGCTCCAGTAGCAAGGACAGGTGGCAGAAGACTGAGAAGACAAAAGATAGGACAAGAAGCTGAGATCTGAAGTGCTAGGTGTGGACAGATCTACTAGCCTTACAAAAACCAGCCACTGTTGTAAGGAATGACAGGCAACACAGAAATGTCCAGAGCACCCCGTAGCCATGTGCCTGGCCTCTCCTCTGGCCAATAATTCAGAGGGACATCCAATAATGGAGCTGACGAGCATAAACTCTTTTCAGTACAGCCCTGTGTCACTTGTATGGATGTAACAGTTATGTGAAAGCACACTATAAATCAGTGCAATGTTACATTTCCACATTTCATGGGAAAGACCTCCCAGAGCTTGCTGCATCTCCTGAAGACGATGATGCCAATTCATAAGGCAGAAAAGGAAAGATCAAACAGGGATTAGATATTTTGATTCCTCTCCAAACTCTAAGACTTCATTTAAAGCTTAAAATATAAGGACTTTGGCAATTCCTCCCACACAGAACTTGGAACACTAATTTCTAAGTCAATGGAGAGACATTCCTGTAAAGGGATCTAAACAACGGGCACACAGGGTTACTGCTTTGAAAGCACACAACTCAGAGCAGATTCTGCAAAGGGAAAAGAGGTGACCGTGAGCACAGGAAGGCCCTTGCCCCAGGCACCACAAGCTGGAGGCAGCAGTGCTCTGCAAACCCAGCCTGCTCTCTGCAGGCCAAGCCAGGTGAAACTGGTGGGAGCGCTGGGCTGAGTACTGCAAATTAAGTCCTCCAGAGCTAAAGCATCTCCCACTGTATGCAGTTCTGGAGGTCATGATGCTCAGAACTACCTGTGCCTTGGAAATTACTTTGAGAAGAGCAACACCAAGGGGGCTGTGAGGAAACTTTAAAGACATTATTTGTCCTTTGGACCTCTCCAAAGACAGAGCAGAGTTTAACATTATGCAGAAAGCCCATTCTCCTGCTCTGAAGCACAGAAGGAGGTGAAAGAAGCATGGAGAGAGCTCATAGAGGAAGCACAGGTCCATGTAGACCTATGGAGCTGTGCAGGAGGTTGGCCTCCTCATCCCCAGGCCACTTTAGGAAAGTAGCAGCGAGACCCCGGCTCCACAGCTGTAGTGCTCCCCTGTGACAAGGAAAGAGGTGGAAGCTTTTGACTGAATTGCCTTGGATCCGGGTGTAGCAAAGTTCTCAGTCAAGCCAGTTTCCGTTTGTCTTGAAAAAGACCACAAAACAAATCAGAATGTTGCTATGCATTTGGGTTTTTTTTATTATTTATTTATATGATCCCTGAAATAAAAGCTCATGAGACAACTTCTGTAAGCAAGCAACAACAAAAAAAAAAAAAAAAAAAAAACAGGCTCTCTCCTGTAGTGGAGTACATATAAGTGACAGACAGCTGTCATCCACACAAGATAAAATCATCAGGAAGAGAGCTCTCATTCACCTTTGTGTGAATTTGAGGCAGCTAAATCTCCTTTATTGTCTCATGAAAGAACAAGCTTCTCCCTCTTCCAGCTGGAGGAGTGGAGATTACTGTGACAATCACTGGATTACACTCATACACACACAGTGTCCAAAGAGGCATTATCTCTTCCCATACACCCCAGGGCAGTTGCTTCTTTACCTGTAGCACCTGGGGCTGATCCACCTACACAGAAACTTCCTGGCAGGTGTGGCAGCATTTTGGCTTTCTGGCTGCCAGCATCTTGGGGTACACGGAGGTGGAAGAGTTGGAGGCTTACCTCTCTCCTGGACGCGTGCAGGTATAGCCTGGTTAGACATAGGATGATGCCAGCAGGGGAACACCAGGGTAGGAAGATGTAAATCCTGGAGGTGTCACAAATAATAGGTCACTGGAGACAGCTTTGCACTGGTGTCTGAGCTGCCTCCCAGAAGAACTGGGCTTCTGCCGCATCCCTGGGCATCACTGACACAGCCAGTAAATTGCTGTTACACCCTACGTGTCCTGCAAGCAGTGCAGCGGACACTGTGTGGCCCCAGGCTCTGGCCACTGAGATGTGCTCCACTCAGAGCATCTCTCCCCTTTACTGAAATGCTCTCATTGACAGTTTCCAATATCACAAAACAGATCACATGCTCCCACTTAAGCTACTGCAGGAAGACATTTTAGATGTGCGCAACAGATTCATAGTGGGAAGCCTGAATACAAAAGCCCAATAACACTGGGAATGAAACAAAGGCAACAAGCGAGTGTTGCTGCTGCAAATTGTAGGACAACTCACCAAAGCACAGAACCTGAGTCAGTCCCTGCAATGCAATTAATATGAAGTAGAGACAGCGAGCATCTCTGTTGAAGCACTGTGTCTGCAGAAGGGAGAGCCTTGCTTACTGCTCCCAGCACTGGCTCCACTACCGTTCTTCCTCCAAAGCAAGAACAAGCAGTGATAAATACTGAAAATAAGATGCTCAGACCTCCACATGATAAAATTCATGTTTCCTTCCCAGGTTTTTCAAGATTGAAGCTCCATATTTTTTTCCTCAAAACACAGTGTTCCCTTTGTATTGAGAATCTACTGCAAAGGATTAAGCAGAGGCAAACAAGAAGTAATTACACAGGGCACTTGAACACACCACTTCACAGTCTACAGAAGGAAGGATCTTCAGCACAGCTAGGAGTAGCTCCAGGAAAAAAATATATATTGTACAAGCTGGCTATGTAGTCCTGAATGTATTCCAGAGAGGTCTCTGCTGCCTTGCTGCATCAATGTACTAAACTGGGCTGGTAAGAACGCAGTGGCAGGGTTTCTCTTATTGTTACAAAGCAAATGCCAGTGGGGAGCAGTACCTTGCAGCTCCAGAGGGCTCATTCTGTGCCCCACGTGTAGGCAGAGGAATGCAACTCCTACAGAAAATTTAAAGTTTCTAAATCCTGTAGGCTGCAGTGAGAATTCCAGACGGAAATAAGGCAGTTTGTCACTTCAGCAATCCCTACAATCTCACATTTTAATAAAGCCCGTTGGATAAATAAGATCAGGCTGGCATGTGGGGGGGAGGATGAGCTGCCACAGAAGGGAACCAGCTCTGCACAACAACCAGCAGCCAGTTCTGCTCACACCTCCACTGCCAGGCCCTCCTTCCCCTGTGTCAAATCTGCTCCCTCTTCCCCATAATAAAGCCACAGTTGTTTTGCAGCTAGCGCTCCCAGCCTTGCCAGCCTTCAACATGAAGCCCACAAATTCTACAACACCTACACAGCAGAGCCTACTGCTCCCATATGAGTCATTAAGCAGGCTGTCCCGCTTAGTGATGTCATCCAGCAACACTGATTTTTTAAAACAAATCCGAAAATGCCTACGGCATCAATTATTTAAAATATTTTCTTCATTTGAATCGTGACCCCAGTGGCAAAATTATCATTATGAAGCATTTCCAAGCAATGCAAGAGGGCCCCATCGCCTTTAATGGTCACTGCATCGACGGGGAGCGAGCAGCCAACTCCTCATGCCACGCAGGAGGTAAGCTCTGAACATCTGAGCCAGCAGTGCTGGGCAGATTTCTCTCCTACAAACAGGCAGAGAGCAGCTAGGATGTGTCATCAAAAATATAATCAAAGATCAACTGCAACATCCCATCTCATCTCGTACATTTTGCAGGAGCAGCTATTACACAAGCCCTCCTCACCGTCCGCAACCCGTGCGGAGTGATGTGTGGTTGCGGTGCAGCAGTAACCTTCCTTGATGTTAATGGCCTATTCCCTGCCTAATTGCTCTTGCCATTAAAAGTGCTCCTTTATAGCTCAAGCTTAAATGCTTCCTGCCTTTGTTTGAAGGCAGTGCCCTTGCCTTGCCACATTCTGAGATTTAATAACAGGATTGTCAGCTATTTACAGTGCAGAGCTGAATTATTGGGAGAAACTTTGCTGAAATATGTTCCCCTAAGCACATTTACATCCTAAAGAGCCACCACCAGAGCACAACATCAATAAGCCACACACTGTACTTGCAGCACACAAGGTGCACAGAGGTGATGGACGGCGTTCAAGGTGAAAGCAGGCATGGAGCTGACCGTGGGACATCCTGCAGGCCTCCCCACTCAGCAACTGCCCTATCAAAAAGTCAACAGGAAAACAAATGGCTGACTCAAAATGCTTATGCTTCCTTAAATATATTTTCATGGGTGAGGCTATTTATTGTAGGCACTGCATTAATGCAACCAAATGAGTGAATAAAGAGCAATGCAGAAAATCAAGCTGCGAAACCAGGCTGGTGCCCATGCTTCGGGTTCCCAGCAAGCTGACTGTTCCTCTCTGTCCCTTCCAGCCATACAGGAAACCCACTCATACAGTTTCAGACACTTCGTCACATCCCAAACCAGTTAAAACTACTTTCAGTTAAAGGAGCTGAACATCAAATAACTCTTCTTAACATTTCAAATGATGCTTTTGTTACCAGGAGACCTACTACCCTCCTCTTTTCAGATAGAAGAGGGACATCCCAACTTCAGGGAGGATATTTTATTTATGAGCCTGTCCTCAAGCGGCAATCAAATTAAGTGATTAATTAGGCTAGCAGCTGAAAGAAACTTGGCTGCCATCACTTTCTCAGCATTAAAGTTTTCTTTTTGCTTGCTGTCTTCAGCACCTCCTGCATGAGTAACTTGGGCTTTGAGTGTGCCAGGGCACTCCTGCCAGTTGTGGATTTGTGCTGGTGTATTCTGCTGACATTCTCTCTAGCAGACTTTACAGTCTCCTGAACAGGCTCCTGAACCCCCAAGTCTCTCTCTCATGTCATTCATTCATTCACCCCGTCTTCCCGTTCCTCTTCTCTTAGCCTGCTCCACAATTTCTTCCATTCTCTTATTTTCCTGTGGGTTTATTCACACTGGGAATTTTTGCACTAATTTGGTTGCACACATTTATCTGCAGCGTTACAAACCTCTCACATTGCTGTGTAAGAAGGGACAAGAGCTCCCAGCCAGCAGCAGGTGTGAGGGAATGCCCCAACACTGGGACAACCTAGTTTGCTGGCTCACCCCATGACACAGCAGTGCCAAGCACACACACGTCCTTACGGCAGCCACATGTCTCTGCCCCCACCTCCCTGAGCTCTGTGCCTCTCTACCCTGATTAAAGTTGTATTAGACATGTGAAAGGAGCTACAAAGAACAGGTTTTATACATTCTGTTGAGGTCAACTGAGTTCTCCCATCCATTTCAGTGAATTCAAGATGCTGCTGCAGAACTTGAAGCTCTCTGGACCTGACTTTTCTACTGGATTGTGTGCAGACACCTCTATCTGCACACAGACACTGAATTCTGCAAAGTGGAACAGCAGCTATTCGTCCTCACTCTGCAGAAATAGGAATAGCTACATAAGGAAGCAAGGCAATGAAAAACCAAGCATCACCCAGCCAGCTGCCTCAAGAATCACAAGAAGAGCTGCGGCGTCTGTCAGATGTCAGCCTCTTGAGCTCCAACACGACCACCAGTTGGAAGCTGAGCAGTAGAACTCCTCCTCCCAGCCCCAGCTGAAGGACACCAGCCCCACAGCAGCTGGTGGCATGAGGCTCTGCTGATCCCAGCAGGCACTGGATGGAGGCCCCAGGGAACATCCCCTGCACCAGGATGCTACTACCCATCACAGAGCTTCTTCAGCATCTTATCACCATGGTATCTGAAGTACTGTGGATACTGGGAAAGGCCAGCTTGGACAGCATCCAAAATTAATATCCTCCTGTAACACTATTTTCATCACGTCTTTTTTGTATCCTTCACCTTTTTCTTCCCTTCTCCCTTTAGTCTTTTACCTCCCAAATCGTTGCAGCCATCCATCTGATGGACACAGCTACCAGCAGAAGGGAAAGTGCTCTTAAATGTCGCTGCATAATAAAAGCACTGCTCTCAGAAACACCAGCCTCCAAGTGCCCCTTCTCATAATAAACACCGCAGGAAGGGCACAGATCTGCTCAGGACCCAGGCTCTGTGCAATGAGATTGCTCCATGCAGTGCCTGACCCAGGCTTGGGACCTCATCTTCTTCATCTCCCTGCAGAGAAGGCAGGGACACCCACTGGGTGCCCATGGCAGCAGCACGGAGGAGCACCTCACGCCAGCCAGCAGAAACGTCTGCTAATTCATCATTAACCTATAAAGCACACACAGCCGCACTCACATTGCTCTCATATTGGTAGGCAGCTTTCTGCAGTCATCTCTAACACTCAGAGGCCTGATTTTCACTTGATACGGTTTTATAAAAACAGATTTGAAACTTGAATTTATTGCCAGAGGATATTTAAATTAGTTGAATTTTAATCCAACAGATAATATAAATACCAGCTTCAGCAGCAGTGATTTCCACATCTAATCCAAACTTGTAACGTGCCTCATAACAAGAAGTATTTTGTAACTGACAGATAAGGAAATGCAAAGATACTAAAGAAATGAAAACAGTAAAAGAGCATAAGCACAAAGGATGCAGCGAGCCCATACCTCCATAAATCACCTTGTAAGTGAAGCAGCTTCATAACTGGAAAGTTAACTTATACTGCTCGGATTGAGGATAACTACATCAGACCATGGCTGTTAGATCAGTGGGCAGAGCCCATGGACACTGGAGCCCCAGAGTAGCTGCCCATCTTCTGGGCTTCAGTTGCACTTGGCTTGCAGCGCCAACACACAATTCAAGAGATTTGCAGACAAAAGCCTCTACAACTGGAAATTTGGTACAGTGTGTTATTTTTAAGCTTAGTCCCTTGCATTATTGAGCTGGCGACAGCTGTCAGACAAGTTGGGTACGAGAAAGCTGTGACTTACAAGAAGGTTTTTCCCTACAAAGTAAGCATAGTGAGACCTGCATAGTGAGACCTCAAACAACAGTTTGGCCCAGAGATATGGTTTGCATGGACACAACAGGCACTGTACCACACTGGTTTTGCTCATACACTTTTTGTTTCAACATCCCTTGGCTTCCAGCCTTCATTGGTTTTGAGCACGTGAATGACTTCTGTAAAACTTGACACTACCTTGCTGCCTACTAAGCTGAACTAAAACAACAGTTTAAATAGCTCAGCTCACAGCTAATAAGCAATTTAAATAGCTTTGCTGAGCTCGAGTGGCTCTATCGGGTTTCATAGCACCATCCATCACTGCCAAATCCATAGGAAGCACTTAAATGAATCATTAGCAACAGTCACCCCCAAAGGAAGAAAACAGAAATAGAAAATAAATAATAATAACATATTTTCAGTGCTGGGAGTCAAGTTATTGCCACAATTCCCATGGGAATCTGCCCCACGTGTGACACCAAATTGAGCCCAGGAAGCAAATCCTGTGGAATCGCTGGGACAAAATCTGCTCTTTCAAATCAGGCTGAGCTTTGCACTGCCCCACACAGCACAGTATGGGGCTGGGTGAGCACAGAGGAGCCCATTCCACAGAAGACAAGGCTGCAACACACACAGGCAGAGATGGAGATGGCTCCTGGCCAGGTGTACCAAGCTCTCCTACCAAGACTTGAAGTTCTCTGTGCCAGAAAGGTGAATGGCAAGGTAATGACGTGAGACACCTCCAACACATCCATGCAAAAACCACTCAGCACAGAGCGTACCGGTGTGCGCAGCCCATGCTGCAGCCCTGGGAATGAATGGTGTCAGGAGCATGAGCTCCCTATCAGACCAACAGGAACCAACTGAAGCCACACACATTGAATCAGGTACCAAACCGGACTGGAGAGCACAGCCCAACCTGCACCCAGGGCACCGCAGGGCCCTTCTTGGGGCAGCACAGCACCAAGCAGGGCTGGGAGCACTGCCTTCATCCCCTGGCTGCACTTCCCAGCTGAGCTCACCCAGCAGCACAGAGAGCAGATAAAAACAGCACAGCAGACACCTGCCCTTAGAGACACCCAGGTGCAGGGGCACAGGTGGGCTCCCCTCAGCCAGGTGTTGCAGCCCAGCCTGAATTCAGCAGGGCTGCACTGCTCCAGCAGCAAGCACGTTGTGATGCTGCTTTCTAGGACCCCAAGGGTATTTTATTTAATTCTAGTGGAACTTTACACGCTGAAGAAGCAGATGAGCCCCTTGTCATCCTGCAATGAAACATCAGGAGACATCCACTTGGATCTTATTTCTCCCCTCTGCCTCTGGGTTTGTATTCAGTGCTGCCGAGTATCAAATTCAGGCATACGCATGGCATTTTAATTCATTATTTATCCATATTGTCTCAAATTATAGCACTCTGATGGCAATACACCAATCCGGAGGGGGAGGTTGCACAACTGGAAGCGGCACAAGGATGCCCAGAGCCTGGGGAGCAGCACCCAGCCACGGGGTGGGGGGGAGAAAAAGGTGTACGAGAGCCTAATGGCACCAAACTAAAGCAAACTGAGCATGGAAGCTTGGAATCCCCCGAAACGGTTTTGGTCCTGAGGTTCCCCAAGCATTAGGCTGAAGCCTAAGGAACCACGTTCACCTCCGCTCCGATGTTCAGCTCACACACCGCTCGAACGCCAGCACTCGGCTTTTGTCCTCGCGTTAAAGTTAGAGGATAGGAGAAAGGCACGAATGCTTTGGGGAAAACTCGAGATGAATTCTGCGAGAGATCACCACATGCGAGCAGAGATTAGAAATAAAAGGACGGAGGACATCTGCACGGATTCCCGAACGCCCGACACAGTTCGGGCAAGTTTCGGCCACGTCTCCCGCAGCCAGAGCAGGGCACGGGCAGCTGCCGGCGGCACGGCGCAGCCCGGGGCTGAGCGCTGCCCAACGGACCCCCGCCCGCTCCCCGCCGCGCACCCCCGGCGCTGCCCGCCGTCCCGGTGGGTCCGCACCGCCGGCCCCGCACGCCGGGGGTTTTGCTCCAGCTCGCTCCGCCAGCGCGGCTCGGCTGGGAGCTCCCGCCGCGGGTAAATAATTAATTGCGCTACAAAACGGCGGCACCGGGAGCGACCGCAGGGCACTCCGGCACCTGCGGCGGGGCCGGGCCGGGGCTTGGCGGACTCACCCCATGTCTCGGCACCTCTCGGAGGCGGCGGCCCCCCCGGGCGGCTCCCCGCGTTCGGCGGCCAGCGGCGGCCGGGTTCCCACTTCGCACATGCGGCCGCCCCGCTCTCGGCTCCCGGCTGCGGCTGCCCGGCGGCACGGCGAGGCGTCCTGCTCCTCCTCCCGCTGCCGCCTCCCTTCCCCCTTACATAACCTCCCTCCCGGGCGGCGGCGGCACCGAGCAGCCTCCCGCGGCACCCGCCGCCCCGCCAGGCGGCAGCGCGGGGGCGGTGGGGCGGAGCGGGGCGGAGCGGCGGGCGCGCCCCCGGGGTCCCTCCGCTCCCCGCCCCCGGCTCGGGCAGGAGCCGCGCTGCCGGGTGGGGGTGTCCGGCAGAGGTGGAGAGCCCGGAGGGATGGGGCGGCCCGTATCTCCGGCTCCTGCCGCGCGCCTCGGGGCTGCCGGGGCCAAAACTTCGGGGGAAGTTGTGTGGGTGGCTGCCGAGCGGCCCCGCGCACCGGGACCGCTGCTCCGTCACCGCGAGACTGAGAACGGCGTGGGGCCGTGAGCCGACCGGATCCGGCTGCGATCCGAGAGCCCGGAGAGCCCGGAGAGCCCTCCGGCCCCGACCCCAAGGGTGTCCCGTGAAACGCGAGCCGGAGATTTCCTGGCTCAGAAGGGAACCGGCTCTGCCAGCGTGTTTTCGCGCTTCTGTTTTCCCAGGGAAACGACCAAATCCCGGCATTCTGCCATGGGTCCCAGGGAGCTCTGGAACCATCGGGCAGCTTCAGCCCCTGGCAGGCCGAACCCCCCCGGCCCCGCCAGCACTGTACCCGCCAGCCCCGGGCACAGCCTGCAGCAGAGGGACGAGCGGCAGCCTTGAGCCCTCGCAGCAGCCCTGCAAAGCAGTGCCGCACACGGTGGCCACGCGTTACTTCCCTCTAGGTTCCGTGAAAATAAAGAGGGATGTTTCCTTACTGCTGAAGGCAAAATCGCCCTAAGGTGGAAGAGCCGCGTTGCTCTGCCTGGCAGTGCTGCTGCCCTCCCAGTCCCAGGACGAGGATCCATACAAAGCTGTGGCCCTGCTGTCCTGCTGCTGGCAGAGCAGGCACGGTTGTTCCCTGGGAGAAGGCACCCAGTCCACAGAGAGGATTTTAGCTTCTCCCACACAAAGCTATAATTAATACCTTGCCAGCAAGATGATTATTTTTGTCTTTTCTTATTATCTCTTGTCAATTCATCCGTTCCTTCATGGAAAGTTTTGAAGTTGTTGGAAAGGCTTTATGGCAGTGACACCAACACAGACCATCACCCTAACAGCTTTTTCTTGATGTCTGGAGAGCCAAAATGGAATTGCAATCCCACATACTAAAAAAATAAAAATAAAACAAACAAACAAACAAAAAACACAACCACATTTCTTCAGAAATTCCTTCCATTGCTCCATAAGGATGAGGTATTCTCCTTTATGAAGCGTGGCACACTGTGGTCTCCTGGCCAGTGCCAAACAGGATGAAGTTCTGTCCCCAGCTGAAGTCAGTAGCAAAGCCCCAGGGGTGGGGAAAGGCTGAGGATTGTGCAAACCACTTGTTGCCATCAGCACTGCATGAAGCCAACGCCCTATGGATGACTCCATCTTAACTCTGCTGCTACAAGGAGTCCTAAGTTGTGCATCATTCCCATTGATTCGCACTGTTTGGTATAATATAGTTTGCCATTTCCTTGAGGTATTCTGAGATCTCTGCAAATGAGAACTATAAATATGCTTTTAAAATGAATCAGTTCTTCAGCTTCCGTCTGTGACAGGATCTGTCACTTCTGACCCAGCTCCAGCAGAGGATGGTGGTGATTCCCTCCTCCTTTGGTATTCACATGTGTGAACATTACAGGGCTGTGGTATGGGGAGACCCAAAGTACAGAGGGCACAGATCCCCTGCACAGCTCATGCTGAGCACCAAGTGCAGCCCCATTCTGCAAGTGGATGTAAGTCCTTCAGATGAGACGTTCCTCCTCTTCCCATGGGCCTCCTAAAGGCACCATGTCTGTCTGCAGGATGCAGAGGGAACAGCCCCTTCAGAAAGCCACTCCATGTGCATACAGTGCAGCCTGTGGAGCACACAGCTCACCGCTCTCTTCCTCTCTTTCAGCATTTCTGTGCTCTCCTTCAGTCTCACTCTCACTGCTCTCATCTTTTGCCACCCTCCTTTATTTCATATATCACTGTATTTCAGAGCAGCAGCCGTTTTGAACGATTATACTCCAAGGCAGTCTCCTTATTTCCCATGGCAGACAGTATTAAATAAAATACTCAATACTGTGATTCTTCCTCTCCCCCCCTTTATTTCCAACGAGACCAATGAAATCTATATATTTTTTTTACTATAACAGAGCCATGCCATTTTCCTTTCTTTTTTTCCTTCTTCCCCTTTGACAAATAACCAGCTTGAAACGTTATCTAGAAGTTTAACCAAAAAAAGCTGCCAGGAATTCTTGATTTTTACATTTCAAGTAGAGAATCAGCTTTGAAAATCCCCTGACAGCTGGAAAATTAATGTAATTATAATATCACTGGATATAAAATTTCAAAGACAAGCAACTGTGAAGGGAAAGCATTTTAAGCCAGACTGCTGAA
Organism: Lagopus muta; assembly: GCF_023343835.1. NCBI lineage: Eukaryota > Metazoa > Chordata > Aves > Galliformes > Phasianidae > Lagopus > Lagopus muta. The sequence goes on along the minus strand of NC_064442.1, from coordinate 9,228,394 downwards.
AATGCTCAGATTTATGATTTTTGTTGTTAAACTCCACTTCATCGAATATGTAATAAACAATTTGGACAAATAATCTATCTGGTTTAAAAAGAACCCAACCCAATGCTCTTGTCCTTTCAGTTGCAATGAACGTGAAACCTTCAACAGTCCCATGGCAGGGCAGAAAAGCCCCACAGCTGACACCCATCTGATTCCTAAGGCAAAAGCTGCTTTCCTTTCCACTCTCCAGAACGAACCAAAATGATCCCAGAGCAGTCAGTGAGGACTCTCTTCTGTGTCTTTAAAAGTGACAAGGAAGAGGCCACCTTTAAAACCATTTTGTCAATCATCTATAACAGAATAGGCTGAACATTCTCTTATTATTCTTTGCAATTGATTCTTACATGTATAAGAAGTTGGTACCAGGGAGCTTGTATCTAAGCATAGTAATAGAGAGAGTACAAGTGGTTTCTATCTAACTTTCAAAAGGTTGTCCTGTAAAACACGCAAATATCAGCCCCTCGCAGTAACACACAACGCTCCCAGCTGATATGTTGGATCCTGAATTGCTCCCCAGCACTTCCCAAATGTGTTCAGTTTTTCCCTCCCAACATGCAGCTCTTTGCACTTCAAAGGTTGCGTTAGAAGTTATTTGTTTTTTTCCCTTGATGTTTATTTTGGTTATTTTCCTTTCAAAACCAGAAGAGAAGGAAAAAAAAAACCAATTTCATTTGGAAGCAGAGATGAGGACTTTGGTTTCCTTTCAGACCAACGTAATGAAAGTCCACTAATTTGTAATTTATAAAATGGAAGTGAGAGAAATCAGGAACCAAATATACAGATGGAGTAAATTCATTTTTCTCTTAAACTAATTCAGATCCAGAGTTTTGGTCCTGGAAGGCCAAAAGTCTGTGCAAGAGATAAGAGAAGGAAAAACCTGCATGTATTGCCTGTTAGAAATAGGACCTTCCCAATCAGCTTGGCTGATTGATGATGGTGATGGCTAAGGCTGCCAGTAGAGAAGCAGACAATGCAGAAAGGAAAATATATTCATATTTTTGGTGAAATAAGCTTATTTTTCAAACATGCAGACTTGCAGGACCATTCATCTCAGCAAGTCATTTTGCTCACATGTAAATTTCCTTGTAGCTCAGGAGTTTTTAATTCTCAGGCCCTTTTTCACCATCTGTAACTCAATCTCTGTTTTTTAAAGAAATTGCAGACATCTGTTTAAATACCCATCTCTTCCATCACATGGAATTTTAGATTAAAAAATCCAAGCTCAAAAATAATACCATGGTTAGATTCCATTTCCAAGCAACCAGGGGCTGGCATTTTAAAGCTGCCTTTTTAATTAGCCCGTTCCGCCGCCTTGGCTGCGCTGGGCTCTGCGGAACAGAGTTGTGCCTGGTGATTGGGGCGAGAAGGGGGACAAGAGGCCGGGGGATGCACTGATCCATGTGGCTTCCCACTGCCTGTCCTTCCCTCTGCCCTTCACCCAGAAGGATCCACTGTCTTTGTCTCAGAAAACCGCTGTTCCTGTCTCCTGTTCTTTGTCAGAAAGGAGAGAGGAAGAGAGGCTGGGGCTGGACCAGACCTTTCAGAGCATTTTAATTCTCCAGAACCATTGGAGAAGCCTTAGCTGCTTGCAGGAGTTCATACTTAGTTTGGTCTGAAATACCTCACTCTTTGTATTTCTTTAGAACTCATTCATTAAATGGTTTTGCCCCTTAACTATCTCCTTGCTTGTCTTACCAAGAAAGCTAGACTTTTCCACTGGTACACTGCGTATCTGATCCATTTCCACAAAAGCCCCATGCCTTGATAAAGGCTGATACATTTCCTGGTGGGCAGGAATAGCCAGATCTCTCTCCTGTATGAGTTACCCAAAGGGCTGAGCAGCACAAAGGCCATGTGGAATGAAGCCACATGGGCTTTCAATCTTATTTACAAAAACTGATGGTTGAGGACTATTGGTGTGAACCCCCACCTCTCCCAGAAGCTCATTAGGACACACACACAGTACTTCCACATAAGATTCCCCTCTTCCAGCTGGGGAAACCATCTTGACTTCAGGGAAGCCAAACCTGGTTCAGAGAGATGAAAGACATGAGATATTTGGGCACACAGCTCCCGCAAACAAAGACACCAGGCACGTTTTGATGAGGAAATGCCATTTAAAATAGTCCATTAGGTGGTAACCTGGGCTGTATGTACCCCCTGGATAACAGCAGCTCAAGGGAGATTCTGCATTCCTGTTCCCAACAGCATAATTTTGTTCCACAACAATACCTGGATAAATACACAAACTCTACCAATTAGTTAAGCAAACACAATAATATTTTTTCAGCTTCATGTTTGGCTTCTCACAAAATATTTACTGTCAACATGCTTAGACCCAATGTTTTGTAATGCTAGTTAACAGAAGCTGAAAAAGTGCTCACTGTAATACACAGATTCCACTTTTCTGGAGAAATTTCACAGTGTTGGAGGCTGTGTAAAATCCCAATTTTGGGAAAATTAGCAAAATTTTTGTTAAAAAAAAAATATATATATATATATATATATATAAAGTATTTTAGCGAGATATTCACAGCTGGAGCACTTGAGGAAGTACTGCTCCAGATCCAGAGCACTTATCCATGTTTTGAAGAAAGGATGAGGAGCAGCAGCAATGCCTATCAATAATCATGCAAAGATTTTCCGCCGTAGTTCTGTTTGGGTTCTGGAGCCAAGGAGATGACAGCAGGCACACAGTTATGGAATTCAGCCTCACTCCACAGGGCTGGTGGAAGGTGGATCAGAACAGCTCCAGAAAAGCTTGGAGCTGGGCACTTCAGATGTGGTGTTTTAAATTCATCCATAGCCAGTGGAGAAGTGTTAATACACACACATCAAAACTGTTTCTGCATACATGAGAAAATGAAATCTAGTCAACACTGTGAGGTCTGGATGACACAGATCCACTATTTTTCATTTACTGTTCATTTGCAGAAGAGCACAAGATTGATGTTGTGTATGGACTAACATTTTTCTAGGTTTAATTTGATAGTTCCCCTACAGGGCTAGGCTAATTTCATCCACACCTGCCTTTAATAATATTTATTACTGTTGCTCTGCTCCTCAGTGGCTGACTGAATATTCTCTGTGTGTCCATCTGTGAGTACACTTCTCCCAGAATAGCCCATGACCGCTCTTTCCTATTATTCCGTTTGCATGGAAGAGGTTAGGTGATCCTGCACCAACATTTTTCAGTGATATCATTTGTCCACGCTGTAAGCTGATTTACAATTTGAAATGTGACATCTTGAGTGGTATGCAGTGGGAGATTGAAGCAGAAAGTTCTCTGCAGTCTCTAGAAGTCTTGCTGTAATTTAAGTGCGCTGTTTCTTGCCCAGAAGAATTAACATTTGGTCAGAGAGAATAAGCAGCAGCCATTGTTATTTGGTGTCAGCTTTCTCCCCATATTTGAAGTTGAATTCTTCGTGGTTTTCAGAACGTGGTTTCTCTGATAGGATTCCATAACATTAACTGAACTGGGAATAGAGCAGAGCCAGCTCTGAAAGCGTAACAAAGCATATTTTGAATGTATGGGACATGCAAAGCCACAAATGCTGGCCAAGCAGCACCGTGTGCTCAAAGCCATACTCAACAAACTGGAATTTCCTCCTGCACAACAACGCCTGCTGCAACAAGTAACTATGCTCTTGAGGAAACAGCCTTTACAATGCTTGCAGTCACTAGCTAAGGCAATTCTCACTGCAGACACCTTCAACAAGGCAACGCTTTGCATTTCTATTTGTTTTTACATGCAGGAATCTCAAAATCAACAGGCATACAGAGGTAAACCTGGTCCACATGATGCCAAAGGAAAAATGCTTTTTGACTTCATGGGTGTCACGAATTGGACATAATTGATTAATCCTCATTCCATTGCTATGAGGCAAGTGATGGATATGAAGAGAGCACTTCACACACTACTGCAGCGCGGCTGTCTCTGGAAAATATCAGCTGTTCCAAAACAGAGGAGCCCAGTTTGGAACAGGATGCAAAGGCCAAGAGCAGATCCAACTGGAACAATACGAGAAATGCTGATAACCAGAGTGGAATCCCCAAAAATAGATTTTGGCCAGCACACCGGGATTAAGAGCCCTGCTTTTAAAAAGGTGTGCTGGGACCTTTAATAACCATACATAGTCAGGACTGTGTTTTCATGTCTCACTGGAAAGATGGCCCTGCTTGTGATATGGCATCTCCTCACACCACGCTGTCGTACTGCTTCACTGCTGGATCAGCTGTGGCTTTCAACAGGACCGACGTGGCTTCAGAGCTGAGCAGAGGGCTGCAGTGATGTCCCTGCCCTGCTGAGTGCAGCATGAGAGTACTCAGAACCGGTGAGACAAGGGTTTCTCATCCAGCAAATAGCCCCTGAGATCTGGCAGAAGCGTTTCCCATCAGATAGCAACCATGAGATCTCGGGAATCTTATGTAACTGCCATCCTTAAATAAAACGTATATCTAGTTCATCTTTTTTTTTCCCTCTGATTTAATTAGAATCTTGCTTAGATTTTCAGGTTGGCAAAAGTCTTATCTGGCAATTTGCTGCAGATGCTACTGCTTGGAGATTAACGCTTGCTTTTTAATTAAAGTTTTTACTCAGGAAGTTTGTGATATCCCCACAGCACCACTTAAGACCAAGAAAATAACAGTGTGTTATTCTTAAATTGAGCAGCCATAGCGCATCATGAAACAGTCACATTCCAAGTATCACCAGAAATTACCATGTGGTTTCACATAAGTGTGAGCTCTTCTGGGCATTTCTTTTAAATGAGCCTCTATTAGGAGCTCTATCATAATTTTGCATTTCCCAAGATATCATCTTTATAGTTTTTATGTTTACACTGATCAGTAGTAAGCACAGCCTTGTGCATTAGATCCCAGCAAACACTAGAAAGCAGTGTTCAGCTGAGCACTAGCTGGGTTGTCACCACCCTGTAGCAGAGGGATGGGAAAGAAATGGCAACAACACATGGGAAAAGTGAAGAGAGAGACCTGAAATTGAAGGAGAAGAAAAGAGCCGTACCGTGGAAAGGCTCCAGGAACGAAAACTGCCACAGGAATTCAGGGTCAAAGATGGAGAAGGAATTATTGCTACGCTGGGTGAAGTGAGGACAATGTGCCTCGCCATCTGAGGTCTTTGGGGGGCAGAGGAGAAGTGGGGGTGGTAGACATGGCAGAGGCTTCTGAAAGATTAGGAACCCTTGTCTGCTGGAAAGAATGATCACCAGCCCTAATTTAGAAACAGAAGGGAGTTACTGCTGCTGGTAGTGGTGCTGACTGGACCCTCCATCAGGGCTCAGCCCCAGCACTGCACAGACATAAAATGAAACAAAACAAAATGATGGTCTCTGCCCAGCAAGTTTCCAGGTGACAGGTGGGATGAGGGATGCAGCAGGGAGCCCATGCCAGCAAGGAGCCCACCCTGCAGACCCTGCAGGCTTCTTTCTCTGCAGCTCAGTCCATTTGTGTACACCGTGCCTTGCTCCAACATGGTCTTGCTACAAATCGGTATCTCAGAGAAACACTGCTCCACAAGGTTTTTTGGATTACTTCAGACTGAGAAGACACTCCAAACTTGAAGTAGCCTTGGCTTTCTCTAATGGCCCCTAATTCTAAGAGGAACTGCAGAGAACATGCAAGAAGTCTTCTTATATATAAGGAGAAGATGAGAAAGAAGAGAGACATTCTGCATTAACTAACAGTTTCATGGTAACCTTGGGGGGACAGTGAGGGACCTGGTTATCCCCTTTGTAGGTCGAATACGTGGCTTTGTATCTGAGGCAAGTGATTGCCGTGCAATATACAAACTACACAGAGCATCCAACCCAGGAGAAATGTTAGACGTTTCCTAAAGAGGCATAACCATTTCCTTCTGCCAAACCCTAGGTTTTGCAGGGATCCGAGTCCCTGCTTTAAGCACAAATTGTTCCCAGATGTGCACGTTGGGGTACTGAGCACACCATCGGGCCCTACCCATGCTGGGCAGCCCCAGGGTCTCCCCACAGCCCTGCCCTGGGCCCAGCCTGGGCTCTGCTCCCTGCACAGCATCAGGTCCTCCAACCTGCCCGTTCCTCTGGGCTGTCGGGGTCTATGTGGTGGGCCCCTACTCTGCCAGCCCTGCTGTCACATCTTACTCCCAGTCCCAGCCCTTCTTGCTCCTGAGAGCAACGAAGGAATTCTCTGCATTCCCCCTCGGACTCAGCGAGGTGCTACAAATTTGTGTCAGACTTGCAAACTGATGTTTCTCATGTTTCTACAATGCAGCAGATTTGAATTTATTATCCTGGAGAGGAATGCTAGAAATGAGTCCAAACTAAAATTAAATACCAAAATATATCAGAAAATTGAGTATGAATAAAACTACATCTAGAAACTTCTACAAGTACGTCTTGTATATTCTGCAAGTATCTTTACAATAGGCAAATCCATGGCAGCACTGATTCATACATCCCCATTCATAGGATTGGTTGACATCTAAAAAGTGGCTGGGTTGGAGCTTAGACAGCTTGACGATTAGGATGAGTTTGATATCTTAACATTTGGCTACTCCATTTTCTGACTTTCAAACAGCTCCGCAGAAGTATGCGTGAAGTATCTGAACATTCCTCCCACTGTTTTTCAGCCGTGGAAGGAACATAACCTGTGCACCAGATGTGCTGTGCAAAGCCCCTGCTTGCCCCTCATCCGCAGCACGTGTGCCTCTGCGGGGCCTGACCCACCTCCAGCCCAAATGAGGAACAGATGGAGCACCACGAACGGCAGGAACAAGACTTTGCTTTGAACCACATTCCTCCTATCAAAGGGCCCTCTGTCTTGCCTTCTCCTCTGTTCCTCTGGGTAATCATAAGGAAAGAACTGAGCATTTCAAAAAGCCTCCTGGGGACAAATTCACTTCTAGTGTAACTCTGCTGAAGTTAATGGTGTTGCACCATGGATTAAAACAGCACCATAATATTAAAAAACAGACAGCATGCTACTCTGTAATTACTGTCTAAGAGAGCAAAAATAATAAAAACGATTCATTCTTACAGATCCCAAAGGGCACAGCTGGCTTGGGCAGTTTAAAAGGTGAAGATAAAAGGAGGCAGCTAGAATGTAGTGATTTTTAATTTGTATATACATATGGGTAAATGACAGTCTGGTAACACCGCCTCTGCACTCATTTTAAGAACAATATGCTAGAAATAAAATTTAATGTGGCTGCAAGTTTTAAAAGACTGATACAACAAAAATAGCTCTTAGGAAAATTAAAGGCCTTCTTTCATACTGCCTTAAATTAGAAACAAATTCCTTCTAATCAAGAGTTACTCCGTTGTAAGTTTAGTGCAAAGGAATTTGCCCCCACAGCACCAAAATGGGTGTTCTGTAACACAATCAAACACCAGGAATTGCATTTTATCCTCCTTAAAAAAAAGGACCCTGTTATTTTTTTAGGCAGTTAACATTTAAAGGTCATTGTAATGGGAAAGAAACATCTCTTGCATTAAGTTCCGTGTAGTTGGTACAAATGGTGCAGTCTGTTCCTTTATGGACTTCACTTTACAATAGCATATGGAGGCACGTGGAAGGCACACTGAAGCTCAGTGACATTACACAGTGCAATGGCAAAGGCAGAGATCTGATGGAATTACTGCACGGGCTTCAGAGGCATTCAGCAGCAACTGCTGTATCTCACTCTTGTTATTAAGTGAGATTCATCTAGGCAATAATCCTTTCCAGCTGAAGCAACACTTCCCCATGATGAGAATTGATCTTCCAAGCACAGGAGGTTCCAGAGAAAGAGCCCAGTTCCAAGTATTTCCACAGACTGGCTGAGGAGTACCTCTGCTTTCCCATCAGTGCAGTGAACGATCCAGCTAATACTTCACGGTCATTAGTTACTCAGATGTCCCTGGTGGCCTTATGGCCTCTTATATACACAGCAACACAGCTTTACTTTCGTGTGTAATCAATAACGAGGCCACCACAAGTGCCCTTTGTACCTGCCTGCAGCCACAACACAGTCTCACTCTCTAGCAGGGCCAGCCATCACCATTTCCCAGAATAAATTACCTAGGGAAGAGGTGTTTTATTGTAAAAGCAGCCCAGGCTTTCAGTTACACTGTAACTGGGAAAATAAATAAACAGAAGGGGAAAAAAAACAATAATAAATATATATATATATATGCACATATATATATATTCTGTTGTTTAAGAACAACAGCAAACAAAACAGCAGGATCCATAACAACGTATGGAATTTTATCATCTTGTTTGTTCATGGGCAAATATCACTTTGATCAGACAGGCCTTGATTACAAGAGACATTAGTTTCTTTGTGGATATATCCTGGTAGATATTAACATGGAATTAAAAGGATTCCTTCTGTTTAAAGACGCAGAGATGTACCCGAGTTCTCCTTTCTTTTCTGCTACCAAGGTACATGCTGACTTTTCATTAAAATGCCACAGCTGTCACCGTTGTACTGAGGTACAGCAATGAACCCAAGCATAAAGGAATGACAAAATGTATAAAATGTAAGACTTTAAACAAATCTAACTTTAATAATGCTTTCCTATTTCCTTCTTAGCATGGGCTGATTATTCTGTACAGAAGATTTATTTATTTTCCCCAAAAAGTCACCGTAATAACAAGGGCTAGAAATACATTTTTTAAATGACAGCTGAGTATAATGAAAACACACAGGGTCAGAAGCTGGGAGTTTATGGAAAACATCAAACATGAAGTTTTGTGATGGAACAATATGAGTTATTAAGACTAAATAATCATAAAAAGAACCCTGCAATTTTCCACCAGTTCAGGGCAGACAATACTTTGTTAGTTTTAGTGTACATTCCTTCGTTCAGGCAGAAAGATCCACACTATGAAATCTCCGTTAATAGGCTAAAAGGAAAAGCTCTCAGTTTGAATCTGACAAGATTAAGCTTCATCTAACAGTGTGACATTTAACATAACGAAACCCACAGAAAAAATAAAAATAAAACCTTTGAGACTTTATCAGACAGCAGTAGACTTCAGAGATGCTGATTATGAGACTGTGTTTGTACTAAAACAACACATTAATTACCTGGAGAGGCTTGAAGTGAGGAGGAAGATTGCAAGAGTGGATTATCAAACCCTCAGTCTTGACAACACTTGCAACGAGACCTTTTAAGTGCTTGGCCACCTATGCAGGTTTGTGCTATGTGAAGCTCTGAGTGGGTGCTGAGAGTCCTTGTGCCAATCTATTTCTGAGTGTCTTATTCCTTTAAAAATCACATGTTTTGGCTTTCTCACACGGGGCCTGAACCCCAGTAAAACATCTACAAGAAATCTGAAGAAACTGTCCCTCAGACAACGACTTCTTTTTTGATGTCACAGCCCAGAAGGTCCATACATATGTGAATATATGTAAAAATGACACACATATATTGCTTGTGTGTATATTTAAATATATATTTATACATGAGCTACCCTGGTTTAGCCATTCCCTGCAATGGTTCTCTAGTACTGAAAATGCTGAGTGGAGCCACCTCAGAGAAATGGTAATACCAGAAGTACAGCGCTCAAAGAATTAACAACGGGGGCACTGCCTTCAAAACAACTTTAATACATGATTAGATTACGCATGTGCTTCAAAGTGTGGATGACTGGAGTCTATAATTGAAAGTTTACTATTAAAATAAGCTTTGTGCTGTAATGAATAATACGCTCCCTCACACAGCAGACTAGACTCAGAAAAAAAAAGTATCACCATTTTATTGAGGATCACCTTATGAATTTTATGCATGAAATCCTTTGCAGACACATCTGGAACTGCAATATCCAGTGGTCAAAAAGGAAACGTGTCAGGAGAAGAAATAAAATCCTACATTTCTCTGCCCAGTTAACAGGGGCAGTCAGGAGTACAGGAACCAGAAAGGGAAAACAGAAGCTCAAATGTATTATTTTTCAGCCTAATGACAATTAGTGTGCTTTAGAACTACCTACTCATGCTATGACATCTGCATTGGGCTGTGTGGATCGAGGTCATTATTTCTACTCTGCAAGCCACGACGCACTCCTGCTGCAGGTCACACAGGAGAGCGGGCTGTAATTATTTCTGTTTACCTCCAACAAAGGGCACTCATTGGGTGCAGCACTCCCAGAGCACGATGCTGCTGTCGCTTTGGCTGCCACATTTTCTGTGTCAGCGATGCACGTGGTTACGAATCCCGTTCGCTGCTGCCTGAAACGACTCTCTAGTAAACCACTGCAGCGACCCCGAACTTACTAAAACAAACAAAAAAAGCTGTGCTATAAAAGGGTTCTACAAAAAAATCAGTCCTTCTCTACACAGAAAATGCTCTGCTTTAAAAATCTAACAGTTATTGGTTGCGGAAAATGTCAGCCCCGCAGAGGCTCGTAACACGTGCACCATGGCAGCACGCCCAGCCGCCGCGCACGCCTCGCTTTGCCCACACAAAGGCAGCGGCTCTCAGCGCACCGCGCTCACACCGCCTCGTCCACCACCGCGGTGCCGAGGCTGCAGAACCGGGCTCCTACAAAAGCCGCTAAGGAAAGAACCGCGGAACCCTTAGACGCCGTTTATATCGGCCCGCACTCCGCCAAACGCAGCTTTCGCGGAACCGAGCCGACCAGCCTGCGGCACCCCGCCCTCCGCCGGCACCGGAAGAGGCGGGACCTGCGCGCGGCGGCGGCTGACGGCGCTGGGTGAGGGGCGGCGGGGCGGCGGTGAGGGAGGGGGTGTGGGGGGGTGCGTGTGCGCGGCTGGTCCCGGCTGATCCCGGGGTAAAGGGCTCCGGCCCGGCCCGGCCCGCTGTGAGGGGAGGGAGCTCAGTCCTTTGTTCCAAGCTGCGTTTGGCCTCAGCAGATGGAAGGTGACGGTGTCCCATGTCGCCTCCCGCTGATGAACGTTGTTGTTAATTCGTCTTGAGGAGAGAAGGCTGCGGCGGGGCGTCACCGCCCGGCCTGTGGGAGCCCTTGAGATACATTGGAGGCCTTAGGGTGCCCAGGAGCCCCTTCCGCTCCGTCCTTCCGCCTGCAAAGAGCAGGCAAAACAGCAAAGGGCTTGACCAGGAAGGGAAAAGACGGAGACCCGTAATGCTGCAAAGCGCGCCGGGCTCGTTAAGGCAGGGCTTGCAGAGCTGCTCTCAGTCTGCTGGTAGGGCAGAGCTGATTCCCGTATAGGCACGTATGTTAACAAAGGCCTTAAGCACAAGTGGTATTTGGGAGCTGTGTTATGAGGCGGTTGAACATTAGCGTAGGTCTGTTCTTTCTCTCAAACAAATTATTAACACACAGATTATGGTAAATAAATCTGATCGCTTTGCGGGTTGTAGTTACCTGTAAGATTTGCATTGTATTCTGCCTCAGCAAGCTTTTCAAGTTGATTGTAGCAATGCTTTTCATATTTAGAATGGCTTGGGAGCGCATGCTGGAGAAATAGCTTTTTCTCTATTGCTGACCCTCAAATGCCCCATTTCTTTTTGCTGCAATTCATCTTGCTCAAAATTGATTCAGTGACACTGCCACGTAATATGTCAGATTAGCTATCAAGTATTTAGCCTGATCAGTGTCTGCGTGTCCAATATAGATGCAGAGGTTGGATGTGGAATTGGCATTGCTTTCTGTCAGACAACCCATTCAGGACAGCTGAAACAATGAAGGCATTTTGTTTGTTTTTACAGTCTTAGATCCGGATGGCATTAGGTAATCTGTGTTACCAACCCAAAACTTCACTGCTGAGCTCATCTGAAAGAGTAAATTTTCATTGTCCTTCCCTTGCCCTGACTGGATTTTGGGAGCTGTTACAGTGGGAGTCTTTATAAGTTGTTAAATGCGCTTTTATTGTTCAAAATGTTTAACCTTTTCAGAATGACTTCCTTGGTCGACGTACCCCCGGACTATGAGAAGATGTTCGCTCATCGGTTCACGTCAGATGATAAAGAGTACCAAGAGTACCTGAAACGTCCTGCAGATCCGCCTCCAATAGTAGAAGAATGGAGAAACAGATCTGGTGGCAATCAGAGAAACAGAGATCGGTACTGGTGTCCTTTTTTTTAAGACAAATACCTGGTCAAATTACCATTTATTTATTTCAGAATAAAGATAGGAATCTGTAATGATAGCAGAACTACCCCTTTTAATTATCTATGTTTAAGACATGCAAAGGAACAGTCTAATAACATGATGACCTGTTGCTAGCTGTCCAAAACACTTTTCATTTGTAACCTGAATATTTGCTGCTCTGTGACTAGTCTGTTAGACTAGTCTGTATTTCTTTTATTAGAAGAGACTGTAAAATCTATCATCTCTGCCTAGCAAAGGTAATATTATATTCCTACAGCTAAATACTTTGAATTATATTATTATTATTTTTCAGAATGTAATTGTAGCTTTTTACTTAATTCTGGACAGTAACATCTCATTTCTGTGAGACTGAAAAAGGGTGATTCCAGGATATGGTATGTTTCATAATACTAACACCGAACAATTAACATTGCCTATAGCAGTAGTGCTACAGCTGGAAAGCAATAATTGAGCCTGAATAGTGGCTAACTGCCACTGATAATTAGCTCATTGAGTGTCATTAAGTTACGCTATATGCTCGTGCTCTTGAGTATGGGAAGCCACAAGGGACTGAAGCATTAAGCAATATATTGCGGTACAAACTCCAAGACTGTGCTGTTAGTTACATGCAAAGAATTCATTGTCATTAATCTTTTAAAAACTCACAGTTTGAGTATTTGGTATTTCTTTTCTTTGCAGGTTTCAAGATGGCAGGTATTTTAGAGGGGACAGATACAACTGGCAGAGTGACCACAGATCTAATCAGAGGCCAGACAGAGGTTGGGGTAACAACTACCAGCAGCACAGACAAGGACAATCCTACTATGGACAATATGGCTACAACTCCTACAACCCAGGGCCTCGCTACCATCCCTACTGATGATACCTGTGGATGGAAAGTCCAGTACTACTACGTAATAAGTTAGATTTTAGATTTCATTTGTCACCAGTTTCCTTATTTTTGATAGTTTAGAGATAACTAAAGAATCTATGTTGAAGTCCAATGTTGTTTATCTGTAGTGTGAACTGAAAAAGGGAATACCTTTATGAATAATAGAAGTCCATTATATGGCTTGTTTAGTCTGTATACGTTTAATGTAAGATCCAGCTCATATTCTTTTATCTCCACCACTGAGATCCTCCCTGGTACGTTTTGGAAAATATAACAGGTCTGGGGAAGGTGGCTGTGGTTTGTCTGCAGCCTGTAGCATTGTCTGAAGATAGCTGTTTGTAAAAGTGACAGACAGTGGCCTTCTCCAGAGAGCATTTCTTAGTTTGATTTTCGATAGTGAGAAAAGCTTAGTTTGAATTTCAAATGCCTTAAAGAGGAGAAGAAATCTGCTATTACAGAAGCATTTTGGGGGGGTTGGAATTTATGAAAACTCTAATAGGAACTTCTTAGGTGTTTGATAAAGGTATGATATCTCAATATTTGATTTGTTGTCAATTGTAGGACAAATGAGATCTCCCATATTATGTAAGCTCCTGTCCATTGAACCAATGGCTTAAATCTTTGTGCAGTATTCCTTTTAAAACATGGTCTAACAATTAGTGTAAGAATTAAGTAGTTTAAATATTTATCTTGTTACTCTAGCAGTTCAGTGGTATAGTAGTTTAACCTGAGATGTGATACCAGGCTTAGATTAATTTGTATCATCTTAAATTTGGTATGTGCATAATGTATTCTGGATTTCCATTTCAGTAAAGCTGTAGAACTGTGATGTCTACTGTAATTAGTTTGTATGGAATACTGTGTGGCTGTTATACAACACAGGAACTATATTCAGTACTGTTCTTTACTTTGTTTCATGAGAAAATAGCATAAGCAGTGAAGAGTGGTTTGTTTGTTTGTTTGTTTGTAGAATTTAATTACTGTTAATTATTCACACAATAAAGCTATTTCAAGTTTAAGGATGTTTCTGAATATTTATGAAATCTGCTTTTGAAACATTCAGAATTGCAACGCTCATCCAGGCTGACTGCTGCTCAAGAAGCAGTACTAACAGATAAGTATTAATACTGGACAGCTGCTAGTTTGAATTAGAAGAGTGGCCTACTCAGCTAAAATAAAGAGGATGAGACATTGTAATTAATTAGAAGTCTGGAGTGTTAATCCCTTCCTTTACGTCTGATGACAATAGGGTCAAAGTGCCTTATTTCACCATTTGCACGATAAGCTAATTTGTATCGAGGGAGCTGTGCATTTCTTTGTACTTGACATTTTCTACAGCTATTGTACAGAAACAGAATCATCCCTGTTGACTGTTGTAAAAGTCATGACATTATGTGGTAAGTAGTTCAGATTACTGTGTATAGTTTAAATACAGAAGTCAAAAGCACAGTCTCAGCTCATAAACTGCTGCTGAAAAACTAAAGAGCATGGTTACAGTTGATCTTAGAAATGTGCTGTGTCTAGCTTTTAAATAGAATCATTTAGGTTGGAAAAGACCTTTAAGATCAAGCCCAAACTTTGCTTAACCCCAAACCATGTCCACGTCTTCTGAATACCTCCAGAGACGGGGATTCTACTACCATTGTGGGCAGCCTATTCCAGTACCTAACAACCAGGTCTGTGAATAAATATTTCCTGATACCCAATCCAAACCTTCCCCAGAGTATCTTGAAGTCATTTTCTTACTTTCTGTCTCTTGACACCTGAGAAAAGAGACTGACACTCTCCTTGCTGCAACCTCCTTGAAGATAATTGTAGAGAGCCATGAGGTCTCCCTTCAGCCTCCTTTTTTCTAGCCCCAGTTCCTTCACCTGCACCTAAGTCTTGTGTCCTAGTCCCCTTCACCTGCTTTATCAATCTTCTATGAATGCATTCCGGCAGCTCATTATCTTGTAGTGAGGGGCCCAACAAGGAACACAGTGCTCAAGGTGCAGCCTCACCAATGTTGAGTACAGAGTATACAGTCTGTGGTGCTAAAGGTCCTTACAAGTGTTTTCACCTGCCTGCTAAGTTCTTCTCTTTTTCCTTTTTCATATAATATTAAGAGTTTTGATACAATATTTAGTATCATACTCCCCAGAGTACTTGCCTTGAATTCAGTTGTTTAACCTTGGAAAAGTAGTGGAAGATTTGTTCTTCCTCGAGTTCTCCTGGATAAAATGCACCCTTTTTAATCCTTGATACTTAACTGCCATTAACGTGGAAGAGCTGTTACACCAGAGGATTTAAGAGATCATCCAAAATTCCTCTCTGCACACTGCAGAAAGCCTGCAAGGTGGTTTGGAGGAATTCCTTTTTAATGCAGAATCACATGCAAGATGCCAGATAACCCAGACTCCTACCTCCTGAAAAGGAGAGCATCTCTTTCTGCAAAGAGCCCGATGCTGCCTGCTGTGCCAGGAACGCCAGGCTGTGCCAGGATATTCTTCCTCCTTACCATCTGGAGCAGCATCTCAGGTTGAAATAAAACCTGGCAAAAAGCATGGGTTCTGTCTCATCTGTTACTTGTCCTCAAAAGCCCAATGACTATTTTAATTTTAGTATCTTTCAGTGAGTGAATAAATACAACTGTGAACAAGCTGTAGAAGCAGATCCATTGGATGGCCTGTCTGAAGTTACCAGAATCAGATGTTCAATGGTCTCAGGTGTCATATTTTGTGTGATCAGGAGAGACACCAAGACCAAGTGCAGCTTCCTTTACATCCTTGACTCATGCTATTGACCAGCTGTGTCACCATTAAAACTCAATTCAACTTTAAGAACTTGTATGATATACAAAATTTCCTTGGAATAATTACAGCAAGAATCCATTCTATTAACAAATGCATTTCTAAATAAATGCGTGCCTCACACCAGACAAAAAGGTAAACAGAATTCAATAGATATTACCTCCAGAAGTTTCCACTTTGATGAATCATTATCTGTGATGAAGTCCAGTTTATTGCTTCTGTCAAGCTAAATAAAACCATTAGGTACTGTTGTTGCAGATGATAAAATTGAAACAAGACAACGTTAACATTTGCAGCTTTGAACACTACAGAAATGGTTTGCTTTAAATATGATGAAGCTCTCAAGGTAAACACTGAAATTCAGTGCCTGGAATCTGACTTAAAGAGAATTCTTCCATCTGACATTTGCTCGGATGTCATTATTAATATGAATAAAACAAAAGAAAGATAAATGTTATGTTTTAAGAAATGACTGCCATGTTATCAGGAGTCTGAAAAGGACCAAAGTTTGAGTACAGCTTTTGCAGCCGTTTGAAATCCCTTCCTGAACACGTACAGCAATTCCATGTAGGTGGTAAATCCACACCAAAGAATTACCATGCTAGATTACAGATGCAAACTATTTGCAAGAAAACTCAAATTTCATACAATTCCCAACTAGTACTTTTAAAAAAGCCAACAACTAAGTCACTATGTAGCTGAAAGCAAAAGAAAGTGCATGAAAACGTTCTTAGCATGATTTGTGAGATACAATTTTACAAGCGTTCACTGCAGTTCAACCTCTATTTTGCCCTAACTCTGCAGCTGGGAATAGCAATGTGCAGACGTGCCTTGAAAGGTTAGCTTGAAGCTGAAATACCTTCAAGAGGCACTTCAAAAGAGATTGCAGACATTGAAGAGAATGTCTTATTTCTGGTATAGGTATAATCAACACAGCTTCTAGAAAATGTGTACTTCATCGTCCGCTCTTTCAATTTATTTCAATGTATCTAAGCTCCTTCTCATAATTTGCAAATAAATATTCTGCTTAGCCAAGAAACGTGGTTTTGTTTGCGCACAGACCCAGAACCTGGAGAACAAAACAGAACCCAGTGGCTCCAAAACTGCCAGGACAGTTGATGGCAACCCTAACATGGTGGTGCACAATGATCTTTCCTCTCAAGAGGACTGGTTCTGCGTTAGGCCATGCAGGCTGGAATTTATTGTTTTGTGTTTACTATGGTCTATTTTCTTCCTCGGTACAGCATGGGCTGCACTTAGTGGTTGTCAGTCCTCATCTGTTTATGTGAACAGCAGTGCTGAAGTGTTCCTGCAGTGCCACTCACCCCTCGACTTCCTAAGTGCCCTGTCCTATTAAAATGCAAATTTATTACAGGAGATGGTAAAAGTTGATTATAGCCACATTTTTCTGCAAGTCTAATAAGCACTAGGCATCATTTCCATTGGTTACCTTCTTTGTTTACTGGTAACAAGCAGGAATACAAATGAATGCTGATTTTTCTTAAAAGCTTTTTTTCCAAATGGTATTTCATACATACCCACAAAATTTAAAAATCTAAGGCTAAAATTAGTACTGTTTAGATAAAGGTTAAAGAACCATATATCAGCATACCATAACATTTCATGCAGCTTTTGGCCACCGCGTTCCAAGCACTTCTCGTGATCAGAAGGCAGATGCTCCTTGTCCAAACTCATGTCTGAAGCCTGTTTCTGAAGAAATATTTGGAAAGACCTGTTTTCTATTGAGCCACGTACTCAATAAAAATAAATTAACAGTAATAATTACCAAGCGCAACCAACCCCAAACTATTACATATTCTTTTTATGTAATAAAATTAGATTTTCCATGGCAAAGGCTTGCTTCAGTGGTTTTAATTGCATGAGCACTTGAATACAAATGAAACCTCTGGAGTTCAGGTTTAATGCGAGAGCTCTGTGTGGATACGTGTTCTCCTCTGATCCAGCTCGTGTTACTCATCTATATGCCACGTGCTCAAAACACCCACTTGAAATGAACTGATGCAGCACCAAGCTCGGGGTCCACATGCACTCATCTAAACCCCAACCGCAGCTGAACTGCTGCAGGAACATAAAGAAGCTTAACCTCAAACTGCCACAGGGGCAAATCCTATTTCTGCAGCCATGCAGCTCAGAGAACATTTCCATCAGCAGAATTATGGTTTTTGTTGTCCTAAGGAAAGGTGGGAGTGGGAAGGACACGCTGCACTGCCCAGGGAAAGATTAGAAGGTGCGGGGCTGGGCTAAAGCAGCTATTGTTTCATGGCCACTCACTCTGTATACTGAATCCTTTAGGGGAAAATATGTTTTGAGATTGGATGACTGGTTATCAGATGACTTCACTGCCACTCCACTGCCTGGGGGAAGGAAAGAGAAATTCCTTCCTCTCCCAGACTGCAGGGACCTCTGCGGCCCACAAGAAGCACAGCAGGGACCCAGGAGTCTGGAAGCAGTTTAGCACATCAGCAGAATTTTCAAGCCCCCCTAGATAAGGTAGATAGATCCAAGGGATGATAAACAAATCGCTATTGATTACATGCCCTGCAGCCTGTGTAACTCCAATTGAAGAATGTCTCCAGACCTCACCAGTGCAATTTTAGTCTTTAAGACACAAAATGGATTTAGTGCCAGCTAATAAAAGATCAGCCTACTTCTGCTTACCTTCATACTTGCATTAGACAAACTCTTAATGCCGCCTAAAGGTCCACTTTTTTCAGTCCCATGCTCTTTTTACTCTCTCCCTCCTATCATTATACAGGCATTATACTATTCTATGTCAGACATTCATTTTCACAGTTTCTCATATTCTTGAATGCTCCTGAAGACTTTTTCAGAGTTACTGTATAATTCTGAAAAGACAACTTTGCTGCAGTGCCACTCATTCTGTGTGAACAAAAGGGAAAGTTAAAAGCCAAGGATGTTTTCAAAGATAGAACCAGACACACGTGTTAATTCCCAGCTCAATTACAAACCACTTTCAATACCTGTGTGTCTCAGTTTCCCATCTGTAAAACTGTTAGGACTGCCTTGCTTCCCATCTCTGTGCTGTGCACTCCAGCTGCAGATCTTCCAGATGGGTTGCCTCATTTAAATGTACAGGTACGGCGCGTAACAACCTCAGCTGGATCGCTGTGCCCCATGTGAGGCGTTAGAAACATTCTGTTGAACGAATTGATTTACTCTCCTGATTTTTTTTTTCTTTTAAACAAATCCAAACACGTTCTGGACACTGTGCAGGCAGCGATGATTTAAACGCTGCCTTTATTTCACTGTGTAGTTACACAGCACAGTATTTACAAGTGCACAGCTGGGATTATGTGGCCTAGAAAGCTCTCAAAGCTAGACCTATACTAAATGATTCTAACTCCTGTGGGTGTAATAGAAGAAACCCTCTAAAATATAAGCTGCATAAAACCAGCCTCATCAAAGCAGTACGAATTGTCCAATTTGAAAGTTAATACTGAATTAAATACTGAATTAAACAGAGGTGAATTAAAAATGAAGGGACAATATGCGTAAACTTGATTCCACATCAATAAAACTGATGATGTTACTACTGAATGTACTATTCATTTACATTTAATTAATTTCTTAAAAATCAAGTCGTTTTTTCGTATCTACAGCAAAGGAAGAGGAAACAAAATGCAGTGGGATAGGAGGAGTGGAAGAGTCAACTGAGATGAAAGAGGGAAAACACTGACGCAGGCAAAGGAAAGAAGGGGCAGATTATCACTACCAATGTGTCTTATCAGAATAAAAAGTCTTCTTCTGAAAAAAGTCTATTGAAAGGTCAAAAAGAGTTCTCAGAAGCTGAGAAGATGAAATCATTTGACGAAAGGTAAAATATAAATCTGTTTAAAAGCCATGTGTAATTGATGAGAACTGGAAGACAAAGATGGCATCACAATATCTTGGCAAGAAAATTCTTCCAGATGGCATCTCTTTCTCATTAATGCTCTGGGGGAGGATCCTAGACATCTCAGCAGGTCCTGTCGTGACTTTGGATTCAAAGCCGTCCACAAACTCAGCTGTTCTTTGGCTCAACTCCACTTTTGCTGCATACGCAAATGGCACGCTGCAGGACATGAGCTGATGAATGAGTTTATCTGCTTAGTTTTGCTCTCTTTGGATCACACTCTCCAAATATGCTTTAGAAATCACAAACCTGCCCATGAACACGTCCACATGGCTCAGAGAACCTTCTCAAGATATCCAGGTCTTCCACTACTAGCATAGAAACCTTAAGGATTGCTAGAAAACTAAGGCTTGTAACACATACACACAAAAAGAAATTTTAACAGCTGAATGTCAGCTTATTTTTTTAATTCATGCCTCCGTAAGTGGGCATCAAGATGGTTGTAACAACCCTGAATTAAGACCAGATTTAATGTCTGCATCTTGGTTTCCTTCAGCAAAATTAGAGCGAGGACTTAAAACAGTCTCTAAATGGACAAGTAGCTACACAAAGAGAAACCAAATGTCAGCACTGTCTGGTTCCTTACAGACCAGGCAAAGGCACATTGTTCAGCATAAGCTGACATAGTTGAAGCATCCATGGTATGCTTGTACATGAAGGTATGGATGTGCTGCTTTGGTTTAAGTTAGACTCAGGAACTTAGGAGAGCCCAGGAACCTATTAAAATCTTTCCTAGCTCCCATAATATGGCTCAGCCACACAGAGTTTAATGTGGCAATCTCATAGTTAACTGCAGAAGAATGCCTCAGCTGAAAGGAGGTTTTTAACAACAGAAAAGGACAGAGGGTATTAAAAACTCACGGACATCTCACTAAGATTTGCCTTAGAGCAGAGGAGGACGGACAGTGCAACAGACCTGAAAAACAAGCAGAGGTCAAAAAGCAGAATTTATTTGAATTCCTACAGATTAAGCTGCTAAGTAAAGCACATTCCTTCCTGTGAGCATAACAGACATAAATACATAGGAGCAGACAGCACACTGCTGCATGCTGGGAACCTAAACAAATGTTATAACGCGTGAAGGATCTCATGCATGCAACATCTGCACTGCAACTGCGGTGGGTAACACCATGCTGGGTTGCACAGCTCCTCAGCCTGATGCTGCCCTGCTTGTCCCTGCGCCATGCTGGCCTGCAGGCAGAACTGCAGAGCACACCATGTTAAACAGGGCTGATAGTCTGCAGGCAGATGACAAACGGCAGATTCCCATGCAGTAACAGCAAGGACTTCTATTTTAATTGGCAAAGCAGTACAGCAGAACCACTGATCAGTAGTTATGATTGTATTTAATTCAATCAATTATTTTGTGTCCACACCTTGCTCGGTTTCCAAGTCAACACATCATATCAGATGAAGAGAAGCACGACATCCTGAATACTGATGTAGGCCAAGATGCTGTTTAAATTAAAATAGTTTGTAAGTCTTGTCCAGTGGCCCTCAGTCAGCAAACTTTATGATACACAAGGCAAAGAGGAGCTACACGAATAAAACAAAAAAATCAAACATAATATGTTTTGGGAACAGTTAAAATAAATGTTTCAATTAACCTTTGTAACCTTGAAGGAGCTTTCAAATTTATATGGCTTTAAATCATAATGATTTTGACAAAAACAAACAAACAAACATTTTTTACATCTGTGAAAGGCATTAGTAGGAAATTAAAAAGCTGCAGGAAAAATGCATTTTTCACATTTGTTATAAGCCCACTGTAATTGTGCCAAAGGAGAGGCATTTATCATGCACTGCTCCTTCCCTTTGGATGCTCTCTTCCTATCTGGACTGGCGAGGAGCTGGTCTATCTCACAAGGGGAGCTTGGCACCTTAAGTCTTAGCACAACTAATTCCATTACCTGGTTTCTAGATGCACTTATCCCCTGTGTTTACACAAAGTCAAGCACGTGAAAGGAGCTTTACACTGTGAACACGTTATGATAGAGGACAGGAGACAGATACCACTCTGCACTGGCTTAAATAAATCACTATGCTGGTACTGAACACAGCTGTGT
Organism: Lagopus muta; assembly: GCF_023343835.1. Lineage (NCBI taxonomy): Eukaryota > Metazoa > Chordata > Aves > Galliformes > Phasianidae > Lagopus > Lagopus muta. The sequence continues at coordinate 9,206,623 of NC_064442.1, read as the reverse complement.
GAGGCAAAGGGCTGGGTCACAGAACCATGTCATGTAATGCTTTCACATCAGTACACTCCACAAGTTTTCGAAATGAAGTCATAACCCCAGCTCCACAACTCATAAAGCAATCAGATTTCACGGTGAGAGCAATACTGAGACATACAGAAGACTTGCTTTCTTCACAGTTATATTCCTATCTCTGAGCGCTCAGTGCAGTTTCTCTGACTGCTAAATGGAGGGAGATGCACTGCTCCAAAATCACAGAAAACTGATTTTTGTGACTGAGTTGATTCCTGCCTAGCTTCTCCCACATAAACCTGCCTTTTATATATCATGCTTTGCCCTTAGCACAGAGGAGCTGATCTATGCTCCAGCAGTTTGGAAATTATTTTAAGTTGGTATTTTGCTATAAAAGAGAGGAATGCAGTGCCTGGGGTACTGGAAAAGACTGAGCAACATTTTCATCTCCTTCCATGAGTCTCATGATCTACTCTTAAATCTTTTGCCATTAGTATTTAATGGTATTATAATTACTGTGAGCCTCTAGAGTTCAGAATAACCACAGAACAAATACAAGCTTGATTATGCTGTTATTGTTATTTGTATTACAGCAACAACTAGAGACTTGGAGCTTTACCTACGGAAAAGAGGATGGATCTCCAAGAACCTGCATCTAATCTACAATGAGAATACATAGGTTATTCACAGATAGAAAGGAATGGAGGAAAAGGACAAAACACAGATTGCTATATCTAGTTCATATGCTCTTGTTATTTTAAGTCTGACATTCTTCTTTGAAAACATCCTCATGGAACTGGACACAAAGATAACTGGCAGTCCTAGTCTTTAAAATTGGCTCACATCTTAATGCTTAGGACATGTTCTTCTTTAAAATACTTAAATACAGCTCACTCTCCCCTGCTGCCAATTCTAAGTTCACAACAGTCTTGACAGTGTATTTTCTCCTGCCAAATCTGGTGGCAGTCATACTTGTTTGCTACAGCTAAGAAGTCACAGATTTATTGACCTTCTAAAGCCGTAGGCTGTATTTATCCCCTAAAACTGAACAGGCATGTAGCAGCAGACCAAAGGCTCTTTTGTGGAGAAAAGCACTTCATTTTGGAAGAGACAAAGGATGTGTAACACTTCTGCTTGATGCTGCTCACAGGCAGCAAGGCAAAAGAAAACAAGTGTTTGATTTTCCCTCTCATGTACAACACTGTTGAAAAGAGTCACTTAATCAGAAGACCTGACTTCACCATTCCTAAGTGTTACCACTTAAATTTTGACACGTCATCCCCTTTGGTATTTGTCCTCTTTCAACACTGGAAATTAATACAGCAGAGGAGCAATGATCAGTACGAATTTCTCTGAGTTCAAATTTCTCTTTTAATTAAGTCTTAATGCTTTCCTGACACAGAAAAAGAAAGGAATGTCTCATTTGGAAACAATTTTTAATACAATTTACGGTTATCCTCCCCCTGCAGAGCAAACTCACACGGAGCGCACTAACCTGAATGAGCACTTCTGGCAGCAGCCCCACTGCAAGGGGACCACAGGGCTGCCAGGCCAGCATTGTGGAAACCTGTGGGAGACCTCACAGTGCTTCTGAGGGAGCTCTGCTGCAAGGTGGGACCTTGGGAGATGCGGCTGGATGACACTGGTGTCAGGGCGATGTGCCAACCTCAGAGCAATTACAAAGCATTAGTGCTGACTTGCTGTGAAGGCAGAAGTTCAGTCAACAGAGAGAAAAAAACACCACCAAACTGTAGCTGCCTTTGTAGAATCAGTTCACTTACACGAGATGAGAAGGCAGGATAGATGAGCTCTGAGTAGTGCACAGATTTTTCCATCTATATTTGTATTTTAACTCACACACCTCTAAATAACAACAGCACCAGTAGATGCTCTTTCCATATAACAAATGGGCAGCCTTTGCGTGGATCTCTGATTTCAGAAGATGAATCTCTACTTCCTAAAAAAAACCCAACAAAATAGTTCGGCATTTAAGGGCTCACAATTCACACTAAGAGGGCTATAGGCAGTATAACATCCTCCTTCCACCTGGATTCACAGATTGTAAGCAAACAAATAACTGTGGAAGATGGGGAAATTATGTTGCAAATTATTAGATTTATGGTCCTTGAAAATATGCCTACAAAAGTATTACTCTTGTGACAGTTTTCCCCTATTTTGACTTGAGTGCTAAGCAGCAAAGTGCTATAAAACATCCAGAGTTTCTCCTCTATTCTGTGCATGATTTCCTCCAGCAGAGCTTAGGATATATAGTCAATACTTCCAACAAGCAAAGAAAAACTGCTCCCAGCCTAATAAACCAATAAATGACCTTTATAAAACAAAAATTATTCCTTTTTTCCCCCCTCCTCATGTTTTATCTTCTTCATTTTCAGATATGAGAAGTTTACCTATTACACAAACCCACGACAAGCAAACAGATTCTGTTTCCTCAGAGAGTCTAATCAAGGTACCTCCCAATGGAAACCCGTGGGACAAAGACAAGAACCCAGTCTGGAAATAGCTAAGACCTTCAAATGAACTAACAAGATGTGTTTGTTTAAATTTATAGGCCCAGGCATGTACAACTTGGAGCACTTTGTGAGATCCTTCTCAGGTGAAAAGACTGAATTGGTCCACTGGGCTGAGCAGGAATTGCATGCAGCTGAGAAATGAAAGCTTTTCTAAATAAAAGGTTGTTAAACGTTTTTCATAAAACATATATTTAGTGGAATGTTTATTTGCAGATATAAGCAGTGGCGCAAGAAAAAACCCTCTATCTCATGGAGATCAATTTTATAGGAAGATTTAAAAAAAACCCTTTCAAATCCCCATACAGTGCCAACCTCAATACAGCTGGCACAACACTTTCTTTTTGTCTTGCTTCCCTGAGTGCAATTTAATGACAGCTATTGTCAAATCATTGCTTTCAGATGCTCTCAATTCACATTCACACCTTGCCAGAAATATCACCTGGCACTTCATTAGAAATTCTAGCTGATAAATGACAGAAATCACAGCAAAAAGAAGTCTGAAGAACATCATTAGAAGCTGATCATCTTTTAAAAATATTTCACCAAAAAGCTCTGGGTCTGCTTTAGTAGTTGAACCTGAACTCTGCAAGGAAGTGACCAAGCAGAATCAGACATCCTTATTAAGTGAAATTAGTCAAGTACAATTTGCCTGGCTGGTCCCCTCTCCATATGTATCAGGACGGATATTCAGACAATGATGAGCTTAATCATGATATCCAAACAAAAAGAAAAAAAAGGAATTAAAGAAAACCCATGAATCTATCACATTTATTAGGAACAGTCTGCATTTTCACTGTCAAAAGGCAGCGATGAAGAAGCTGAAACAATGAAGAAAATTCCTGTTCAGAAGTGCACGCTCGTAGCAAATAGCAATCTTTCCTCATAGCAGGAACTTGACCTCGAATATGTGCTAGCTGATTGCTGTCAGACTCACTGAAGACAAAAGGAGACATTTTATTAAAGGGCAAATGCCAGGAGGCAACAAAGCTGCTGCAGGGCCCCTCCAGAGGGATGGCTTTGCTCTCTGACTGCAAAAATCACCTCACAAGGTCTTTCTTCCCCTTCCAAAATGAACATGCATTCAAATTCACACAAACTGCTGTCAAGCCCCAAGGTACGAGAAAGATAATGTGGTAGCATCTAGAAGAAATTAGAAGAAGCTATTGACAAGAGGCACTAGAAAAATAAAAAGGTTCCATATGAATAGTTTATCTCCAAAAATTCAACTTGCTGGTGCCCCTTGCAGACAGGTGGACACAAAGATGTCCTAACATGTATTGGGAGCTTTTTTTTTTTTTTTTTAAATTGTGCCTCAATGAATCCTTGCAAGACACGAACAGCAAAAGCTGGCTGAAGGAACAACGCGCTGCTTGCCTTTCCCAAGTGCACTGCACACCTACCTTGTAACAGAAAAAAGGCAGCTTCATGGCAATTACCCCAGGACGATCATTTGTAACCCCACTTATTCTCATAAGGCAGACTGCTTCATGCGAGCAGCACAGAAGAGGCTTTGAAAATTCATTCAAATTCTTTTCTCCTTAAGGCCAAAGTCAATTGTTATCTTTACAGCATGTTTCTATAGTGACCGACTGCTATAGCAATACTCGATACATTTCTTTTTCCACATGAGCTTAGAAACTCCAAATGGTATTTAAACAACTTTCTAAAAACTGAGCTGCATGCAGTAAGATGGTGTGGTAGCCTGCTTTGTCACTTCAGCTCTCCCAGCTCTGGAGACAATACAAAAACAAACAAATGAAGTATTTACAGAGGAAAGCAAAGTTCTTCATGGCTTACTAACAGTTACTTGTAAGTTATATACGAAGAACCAGGAAGAAATGAATTCCCATTACCTTAGAGCAGTACCAGGCTCTTCCTTTCAGGCATGCGTTTCATTTCTCCAGCAGCTTTCTGTCTGCTTATTTTGTGCTGGCTACATTACGAGCCAAGAAAGGCTGCTGCACTTGGGGCAGAGAGTAATAAGCAAGAGAGGCTTTACATGCAGGTAAAGCACTGCGTTCCCAGGGGGAGATGGCAGCACATTTTCACACTAATGTGGCAGTGAATCATCCCCATGGGATAAAGGCGAAAAACATTAAGAGGGGAATATAGTGGGCTGGAATAATAATAAAAGGTGGATTCAGCTGGCTCAGGTTTTACATATGCAAATAAACAGTAGGAGAGGGGAAATAGAGAGAGAAATGTGAGGTAATGAGGAGAAGGAGCAGGTGTATCTATCTTCCTGGAGGCTGAAGGAAGGAAGATATTAAACTGCACTTTCTGGTAAATTGCCACTGCCAGTTATTGACAGAGTTGTCAATTACACGGGATTATTTAGACTGATGATACAGGAAGAAATGGGGATTTAAAATCACATGGGACTAAAAGCAGAGATGGGGATGTGCTGCAGATGATAAATGGAGTGGATTGAAACTAAAAGAGCAAGGAGGCCAGCCTCAGAGGACGTAATTAAATAGCCTTCATTAGCATATTAGAGTAGTGCTGCAATGAAACCATATACCTACACCATATACCTACTTTCAAAGTTTGATTTTAGAAAATAAATGTTAATTGAGAGGAAGAAAGAGCAAGAATGTTCTACACCATAAGACTGCATAGACATAGAATGCATTCAGATACTTCTACTTTCCATGTTCAAACTACTCAATTACATACAAAAATACACAGACTGCCCACAACTGAGATATGAAATCACATCAGAACTTACTGAAATCAGTCAAACAAAGCATTAGGAAATGAGGGCAGAGCTTCAGTAAATAGCAGGATTTCAAGCAGTTGAATGATCACGTTGCTTAGAGCAGGGGATTCTTTTAGGCACACGGATAAGGGGGTGACCAGTAGGTAAAAGGAGGCACTGTTCTACTAAAAATACACTCTGCTGAGAAGTGATAGAATATTTGCCACCACCATTTTGAAAATAGCACTGAAGTGTTCTACTGTGCTCATGAGGAAAGTTGATGGGCTTGGACTTCAATATACACGATGTAAAGGAGCCAGGCCTATATTGCAGTTGTGGCACTGACATCTTGTTTGGGCACACAAGCCACTTAACTCCACTGTGCCTCTTTGCTGTGTCATGCAATATCTTCCTGCCTCGCAGGCAAGTCATCAGGACAAACATATCAGGGACTCAGATATTATAGTTGTAACAGGGAGACTACATGAAAACTTTGATGTAAGAGGTCCTCAGACACAGCAACTCCAGAGTTACTTATATTATCCTTCAGAAATAATTTAGATTGGTGATACCAAATAAGTTCATGTAATGAAAACAGGCGGCTTTCTTTGCCATGCTGCTCCCAGAGCAGGCCGAACAAAAGCAGAGAGGAAATCAAAAGATTAAACTGGTTACTTTTGTAGATAATCACCAACGACCAACGCACCTTAGACACTACACCTGCCTACCCAGCTCCCAGCTCCTTCAGGGTCTGGAGTAAAGCATAGCACAGTATTTCAATACAGCATATAGTACATGCCATGTAACACATGGTACCAGCTTCTGGAGAAATTTGTATAACAGCTGTTGCAGCATTCATCTCAGGATGCAGTGCTAGGAAAGCAGGATTCCTCCATCTTCGCATTGCTGTTTCCCATCATAGTAAACAGAAGCTTGAGAAATAAATAAAATCAAAACAAGAACAACCAACCAACCAACCATGAACGTTTACTTTTTGCTTGCTTTGACTTTTCTGCAGGACATGGCACCCCTCTGCTGGGCAAGAAGAGATGAAATGGCAACGAGCTGCAAACCAAAGCTGACAGAACAGTACATAGACATAGGCCCATATGGTCTGAAAAGCAAATGCAAGTAAGGCAATGTATGGCTGGCCATAAGGCTGAGAAAATAAGCAGCTCAGCTGCAAAACATTAAGCAAATACCAGTCACAATTTAGAGTCAGTTCCCCAAACAGTCCAAACAAGATTTTTCATAAAATCTCCTAAAATAAGATACCTTCATGGAGGTGACAAATGTTAGTTCTCCGACTCCAAAAATGATCGTTGCAATATTTAGGATAATAGGAAGCAGAACATTCAAAAAAAACAAAAGCTTTTCAACAATGAAAAATGGAACCTGTGAGCTCCAGTTTGCAGCAGATGAGACTAGCTAGAGGAATTTAGCTGTAACTTTCATATATGTAACATTAGTACTTTTTTTTTTTTTTACCATAGCTATTAAATATATAGATGTATTTCCTTATGTGTAAAATATGGCAATTGTAGTAAAGATAAAACAATTTCAGACATCAGTGGTGACTCAGATGAAAAAGCAAATTCCTACCAGATGCATGTGTTATCTCATACATTGAACTCTTACTCTGACCGCTGAACCACGTTAAGAAGTTCAGTTTTCTCACTACCCTTAAGACTGGGCTACAGTTGTCCATTGTGTTTCAGATCTCTTGTTCTGTTCTACCCATGGCTCCACTAGTTTTGCTACAGGGTAGGATGATGCTAATTTTTAAACTGGAGAAAAAATGCATAATAGTTCTGTTTAAAGTAATGTTCTAGTACCTAACACCTGGGAAATAATGTTTTTGTTAAAAATACAAATGCAAAACAAAGTTTGGTAATATTTTTTTGCTCTTTTATTAAAAAGTCATTACATTTGAGATACGTTTTGTAGAGCTACCACAATTATAGCTCTGCTTTTCAGGTAACTAATTACAGACTAGTAATTCCGGTTTTAGCTTGCCTGTGTGATGACCAACCACAGTACATACATTAGCTTTAAATACATTAATTTTAGATACACATATTTAGCATAGCATGGAACTGCACCCAACACCTGCCACCAGATATTAAAGAGAACACTTCCAGGGTCTGTACCACCCAGACTGTTTTGCGCTTCACATTGTACTGATGCCTTTGAAGCCCATCACTCCAAGCCTTCTGCTTTATGAACCACATTTTGCTGCATTCAGAAACCCTGAGAGAGCAGGGAAGAGGACAAGTGTTACTGACAGAAGCAGACACAGAGCCTCTGTAAACACCACTTTTCCTACCAAACCTACATGAACAGTTCAGCTACACAGCAGTGCCAGTAACAAAGAAAGAAGGAGCAGAGGAGCATATCTTTTCCCAGTCAGTATCCAAATTCCCAGAAGGACCAATTTACATAAGAAAAAACCATCATTCTGTTCACCAAGATGCATAACATTGTTCCATTTTCCACTCTTGTTTTAGGTCAGGTGGAAGCTTCTTTTTTCAGTTTTTCTAACACTTCATCTGGTGTCAGCGATACCAAAATCTTCACCACTTTATCACGTGATTTACCACCCTGCATTAGAAACACACAAAAGTCATCTTGCAGAGAATCACCACCAAGCACGCATTTCAAAGAAGCTGTGATGCCAATATATCACATAGATAGTTAAAATAATTCTCAGTGAGTAGCTATGCAGAATTAACAGGCTTCAGAATTGGTTCAACATCCTTTCTTGTTATTTTAAAGATCGAAAGCGATGTCTTATCTATTCTCCTTTTAAAAACAGCTACAGCTCCCAGAGCATGTCCTGAAATATTGCCTTTCTTATAGGCTAGAACAAAAAGTAAGTTTCCATTATTCTACTGTATTACCTAGAAGCAAAATTCCAACTGTATCTTGTTTGAGGTTTTACAGAGTTACCACAAACTTTTGGTAGATGCGGACTTTCGGATCTTTCAGCACTGCCTCCAACAGAGTATTAGTTACTCTTAAGCTGAACTCTCCACTTGATAATATCCACTAAATGACAACAAACTGCACTGTATATAGCATATAAGATATTTGGATTCAAATAGCTGTTATTTTAAATATCATTGACTTGTTTTTATATTACTGACAAAATTGCTGTTTTACATCAGAACTGGTAAACATGCAACTTCGTTTCATTTTGCCTGAAGCTACACATTTGCCAGGATTCAGCAAAAACAAGAGAAACAAACGTGCTACATTTTAATCTATGCATAATAAAAAGTTTGGGAGATCCATTTGGAACCTCCTGAAGGAGAAAAATGTCTTAACCCTGCCATGTGGAAATAAGGCAGGAATTTAAAAATGAAAAATAGTCCTTTGAAGCAGCCTAGACAGTTGATAATGAAAATCAAGCCTTTTGGATAGAAACGTGGTAAGCCTGGTATTATACCAAACCACGCCACACTGGATTGTTTTGTCAGTGTCATCACGAAGCAAGTAGCACACAGCAGAAAGCAACCAGTACAAAAACCACTCAGTGTGTGCACCTAGCAGATCAGAATGGAAAGACACAAATAAAGTACAAACTTTGACACAGTGCTCCATCAAGAACAAACAGTGGTCTGAGGAAAACAAACACGAGCTTGTACTTATGTGGACACTGGAAGACTGAGTTAAGAAGGTCAGAAAATGTTGGTCCCTTTTATCCTTAGCTCTGCTTAGCATTTATATTTATTAATTAAATCTGAACAACTCTTCAAGGCAGGAAAACTGTAATTTGTAAAATGTTGACAAAATTAAAGAATTTACACAGGAGTCAGGAAAAAAAGAATCAAACCTCAGCACCTCCACCTTTCCCCAAAGCAGGGCTCAGTTCATTGATCATACTGCCCTGACCATCTTTTAAAAGACTTCTCCAACTAGTGCATTAAATATAGAAAAATAAGAGGCACCATTTTTCACTGAGTCCTCACCTTCACAAAGTGAAATTAATTATTTATTCAGCGTGATGAATAAAACAGTTTCCACCTAACATAGCCAACACATGTCAACACACAACACAGCTCATGTGAAGAAACTCCTAAGGCCCAGCTGTAACAGTGATGTTTCAACACACTCTACTTGTGTGCCACAGGTACTTGTCAGAAAATACAGAAGTGCCTTCAAAAAATGAATGCAATTTTCTTCCCCCCTAAAATGCACCTTTTCTGCAAAGCACAAATTACATGAGCTGAATTTGAAATAGAAACAAAAGGCTCTTTAAGAGCCACAGAAAGCACATCCCAAATACATTTTTGAAAACACATAATTAGAACTATTTTGATTAAAGATCTCAAGATCAGCTGTGGTTCTTCTTATCCCAGTTTTCTTTCCTTAGCAAACCATCCCGTTAAGTCAATTGAAAGCTTTTCAAGTGTCTTTTGGACTGAGCTTGCTGTACTCTATGAATAACATCCCAGAGCCTCGAATTTACAGCGCAACAGAATAAGACTGAAAGGGGAAAAAAAGCAAAAAAGCAAGAAAAAAAAAAAAGTACCTTCTCTAAAATAACGTCACTCTTCTTCACTTGTAGCACCTTGGAAAGGTAGCGGCACAGCTCTGCGTTCGCCTCCCCTTCTGAAGGCGGTGCAGCAATAGCCACACCTACCGCCTCGGCTGTCACATCTACAACGGGGAACGGAACAAGCGTTCAGAGCGCCTGACTGTCATTCCCTAGAAATGGATGTTTATGCTTTCAAAAGCATCTTAATTTAAGACCCGACTAACTCCCGTATCTGCGGGCGACTCTGCGTCTTTAAAGCCCTTAAAGCTGTTGGCAGCGCAGAACGCTATGGTTCCAGCACAAAGCACAGCGTCGGACAGCCGCGCGTAACCGGTTCCGGCACCGCAGCCGCCGGGCGCAGCGCTGAGGCTCCCCGTTGTGCTGCGGGCGCAGCGCCGCCTTACGCCACCAAGACCCGCAGCCACCGGCAGCGCGGGCGCTGCGCACCTGTGCGAAACGCGGCTCCGATCCGCGCGCGAGCAGCCGGCTGTGCGGACGGCGTTACGTGCAGGAGAGCGAAAGAGAGCCGCTCGTCATCCGAACGCAAGTCGAGAGCGCGGCTCCGCCCGGCCACGCGCTCCGCAGTTCCGCACAGCGCCGTCCGGCCCCGACGCGCATCACGCGGCGCCGCGTGCCCCGCTTCGCGCTCCCGGCCCGGCGGCGCCCACCTGTCACGGCGCTGCAGCGGGAGCCGGGCTTGGCGCGCACCGACACCCTGACGCCGCCGTCGCCCGCTGCCAACACCGGCCCCGCGGGGGCGCCGGGCTCGGCGGGCTCCTTCCCGGCCGCTTTTCCCTGAAAGAGAGAAAGGGGCGTCGGGACGACCGGCGCGAAGCGCTGGGCGCCGGTCCCGGCCGTCCCTCCCGCACCTTCCGGGGCATGGCCCCGCCGCGGGCCCGTAGCGGTGCCGCCAGCCGCTGACGGAAGCCGGCGAGGGCCGGCATGGCTCGGCGCGGCCCTTCCGGGAACGGCGTTAGCCCCGCCCCTCTGTTGCGCATGCGCGGCACGGCCGCCCGGCGCGGAGAAACCCAACCGGAAACGATGGCTTCCATGGCCTGGAGCAGATGACCAGAGAGCAAGTTACACGCACATAGGCCACAGCTGATAACAATTCTTTAGTATTAGATTATTACCCAGTCAAAATAATATCATAACAAGGCTTGTATTCCCATTTTCACATTGTACATTTTCTTATAGGCACATATGTATATACAGTGGCTATTTCCATAACCGGCTCTATGTTCCAAAACAGCCCTTCTTAATTAAAAGAGATTCTGGAAAGACCCATTCCTTGCAGGATTTGCTATAGCATTTCTTCACTGCAGCTGCAGATACTGCCTGGAGTGCTAAGTCCATCAACGCTCCAGGACTCATTCAACAACTCACCACTGACAGCAATATGAATCCAGCTTTGCTGATGTACTTAGAAAAAAAAAAAAAAAAAGCAGTAATTCATGTCCACAGGGTCATTCCAAGGTTATTTTACAGAGAAGTGCAAGCTGGGAGTACAGTAGCAGAGGCACTGTCTTTGTTAGATGAGTTGAGGAAAAGGTACAGATGAAATTCATAACCAGTACGTATTTTCCAGTTCAAGAAATGAATTCAACTGTATGAGAAACAAAGGTTCAAAATACAAAGCCATTAAATCACAACATACCATTCAAAACAATCTTCAGTATACAGAGTACTTACTGCACACTTTGTTAAAAGGAAAAGTTAAATTAGGTTCCACCAACCACGATGCAGATAAAATCGCTTTCCTGGTACCTCTCAAACAAGTCAGTTCTGCTTTTACACATCCAGGTCATTTCACAGCACTGCCTAGCTCACTAGGGGTGACCCTGAAAGTCCACTGATATGCTGACATGTAGATGATTGTATGAAATTATGTATAAAATATTATTTCTGGGATCTGTCCATCTTCTATTGATGTACCATTATTGTTACCTGGCGAACTATAAAAGACAAAGCATGTTTTGCTAGCAGTAGGAGATTCGTGGATTACTTTCTTCAATCCTTTTGTTCCATAGTGGGAATCAGGACCCTGAAAAACAGCAAGAGATTAGCAGCAGAATGGAAATGCAAGTACGACCCATGCAATATTGAGGCTTAAACACCACTGACTTAAATCATTTTAACAGTAAAAATGTCTGTATCCACAACAGAAGTTGCATAATAATTTACAGATAACAGAAACAGATTCTGTGAGTCTAAATAAAAAAGGTTTCTCTGACAGTAGATCTAAACCACTTGGTTTTATCCCACTAATAATGAATAAACATTTTCTCATACTTCTCCTTGTCATACAAGTTGTCTATATTCTCACTTATTCTCCCACTTCAGATGCAGCACTTTTTTTTTTTTCAATCCACTTGACTTTGATTTCTGAACAGGGAATTATCTTTAAAATAATTTTATTTATAAAAAATGTTTACAGAAAACATTGAATGAGTCAATTTTCCTAGGACAAATCATTGTTTTCCTCTATTTTAGCGTTGGCATATAAAAGCAAGAAAAGAAAGCTCTCAGTCTTTTTGATTACAACTGGTCCTTAACAAAAGAAATCAAACAAGTTTTGATAAAGACAGCTGCCAGATTAAATATTCCAAATAGTGCATTTGCCCACACAGATCCACAGTGACTTCCATTAGGATTTGTTTTAACTCCTGTAAGTGGGAAGTCACACAGGATCCAGTTATAAATTCTGTGCACAGAACAAAGAGAAAGCAGCTTTAAAAGTTACCACACAGTTTAGCTACTGCCTCCTTTCCACACAACACCAAGAATAAGACCCCAAGACGACACATTCCCATCACGAAACAGATAAAAGATAAACCTTTGCATCACAATAATGTTTTACTTTATACTGTTAAGCGTTCTTACTTTTAATGTTGCACAGGCTGTGTAGCAAACTGTTGGCAAAATCTCTATAGGTTCTTTGAACATAACTCTGAATGTATTGGCAGTTCCATCACAGCTAAATCCAGTATCGTTTTGTCCTAGAGTTTGATTCTTCTCATAATCAATTATCTGCAGAAAAACATGAGAACTGTGCTTTTACATTTACAAACTTGCAAAAGGCTCTCACTGTATGCACACTGGAACGTTACAAGAAAACACTTGCCTATTCCACCCAGTTTAATTACAACAACAGTGCACCTCAGATTAAAAGGTAGCTTTAATTTCCTAACAGTAATACTGTGAGGGCTGACCCGGCCTTGTGCTGAGCCACAGATTCTGAGTTTTACACAGGCTGTCCATTCTGTATGCCCAATCTAGCCCACAGTGCCACACCAACCAGGTTAAAGGCTTTGCCTGACAGGAGATAAATAGCTCTTAAACCTTTAGCATTTGACCTTAATAATCTACACGTGATCCTGTAACTTAGATTTGCTGATCTTTGTACACCTACACAGCCCGCATGAGAGAAGCACATGAGGCTGGACCTAAATGTTTCACTGGCTGTGGCTCATTCAGTAAACAAGATTTTACAGATGAACAGTCAATGACGTGTTCTTAGAATAAAGCAGGGACTTGTTCTTCCATGCTTTACACTGTTTATGTCTTTATGTTCACATCTCATATTTCTTTTGCCTTCAGTTTCATTGGCAAACAGGAATCACTAGCCAGGACACCACAAACAGCAGATATCACACTTCTCATTCCATTTCTAATCCACACTGCTGAACATTTCTTGGAGAAGTAGGATATCAGAGCTTTATAGTAACATGCACATTTCTAATGACTATTCCACTAAAAACTATCAACAACAACAACCATGAAGTCCTTCTTTCAGGCAAGGTATGCTCCCTGGAACAGGGTTTCACGGTCTTTTTTTCCATCCGCAACCAAAAGAAATACTAACAATTCTAATATTGAAGTAATATTCCTTTAACATAACAGACTGGTGTGATTTAACCTGGTAGGCAGCACAGAATTCCTGTCCTTAAGTACAAAACAGAGCAGTAAGCATCAAACAGGAAGCAGAAGACAAACTGTCCTTTAAATACAACGTGAAGAAATAAACTGAAACAGAATTACCAGCAAATGCTAGATGTCTATCAAATAAGGTGGGGACAAATAAGATGGGGAGTGTCTGTTCCTAACTGAAGTCACAGGTTCTCTCACAAATTTTTCCACACACCCAGTAAATCAAAGCAGTGTTGTAATGCCAGGCTTTGACACGCACAGCACAGAGTAACAGTGCAGCTGCAGAAAGTTAAAACTTTGTTAGAAAGCTTAGAATCAAACCAAAGCTAAACTCAGTAAGAGAATTCAAATGGATTGAAATTCCATACTTTAAAGGGGAGGATACAGTGGTGGATCAACATTACTAGCAGGCAATACTCAGCACAATGTCCTAAGAGAGATCAGACAGGCTACAGGAGCAGGAAATACAGTTTTAGTGGCATCTTCAACTAACCTCTCAGACTGGGCAAGTGTCACATCAGGACACGAAGCAGGGGGGACATTTTTAGATACTATCACTGATCGTTTCATGAGCTTGCTCACCACTTGCTCAGTAGGAAGAAATACAACCCTTCATTTGGTACTGAGTGATTAGCAGGATCAGATTTAAAATTTCATAATGGAAACACTATGTAACAGTGTCCATAATATACTCAGAGTCAACATTCCTACACGAACAACAAAATCAAATCTACCACAGCTGTGCTGAACTTCAAAAAGGAAAATAAGGAAGCTGGCTCAAAAGAAGCTAAAATAAGAGTCTGAGCTCCATTCCCCCACCATCCAGAACTATCTCATTAGGGAAGATTTAGCGCACAGCTCTCTTCTACAATCTTCTCAGGAGGCTGCCATAGGTGAATGCACACATTCAAACACAATCAGATCCAAAAGAAGGATACTTTACCCACTGTTCTCACAAGTATTGCTCCCCTCTGCTCATTACTTCCTCCCCTACAAACGCAAGGTGTCCTAGCATTTCTGGTCACACTTTCATAAAGCAGTAGCTTATGAATAATTTTCATTATTCTTTTTACTACCTTCTGCACTTTACAGTGAGAGACCAATACTTCCCACAGGACCCAAGATGCGAGCATGCCCTGCTTTCATGAAGTAACATGCCATGACTGCTGGGGATAAAAAAGGTTAGACTCCTGACCTATCAGACTGCTCCTACTCTATCCAAATATACTACAAACCTTTTGTATTAAGCATAGTTTCTGCTTAAATAAGCATATATAGAATACACTGTACCTGTATATTAACTTGGTAGTCTGTGGGTCCATGAATAGATCCATATAATCCAAATCCCACTATGGAAATTCTTCTGTTAACTGTGAACCTAGTAAAACAGAAGCCAATAAAGGAATCTAAGCAACTGTGATGGGTCTGTTAACTTGTTCCCAGACAAGCAAGAAAGACTCGCATTGTAGTGTAGAAAGCTAACCCAGAAATAGCACTGCATTCATATTTTCAATAGTGTTCTGCATTTAAATGTCAATAGTAAGGAAAAGCCCCACCTTATTATCAGCTTTATAAGGTGACATTTTGCCACTGGGCTTTAAAAAAAAAATAACCTGATTTTTTTTTTTTTTTTTTAGTATTACTGGAATAAAAACAGATCAAGACTTAGTATTTCAAAACTGGATATGCAGCAAACACTCCAGGACTCCAGACTTTTGAACTTGGTTCTCTGATACATGTTTGTTACTATATCTTCTGCCAAAAAGCAGAAGTTGAGTAATACCCTGCCTTTCTTCCCACACTTCTGTCTCTCCTTCAAATAGTTTCCAAAGCCATACCTGATGCGATCACTTGTTCCACTGTAGCCCCAGCGACTCTCCACTTGTTGGAACCTGTTAATGCTGCATTCTTTTCCTCTGAGGCAACATCTTGGTCGGTCTATATAGTCTACTTTTGGCTTAGGATTGACAGTAAAATGTAGAAAAAGATTTACTACTTCCCGATCTGACAAGATTCCTGACTGAGCAGGGCCTGCAAAAAGAAAAAACTTCTAAGGTAATTCTAAGAACTACTCCAACTGTTGTATTCAAACCACATTTATCTGCAAACCAAGGATGATGCTAATATTTTCCAGTAGCCAGGGTATATTATATACAAGATGTTTTGCTTTCCTTAAGATTGCATCACAATGCTTATTAGTAAAGTGTTAATAACATAATAGAGCGTTAAGCAACTCAACACTCAGACCAGCAGTGCAGAGCTATGGTCTAACAGTAAGACAAAGAATCCCAAAACTTACCTGCTGCAAACTCTTCAATAGTCATTAATGGAAAACGGATTAAGGAAAGAGCTCTCCCAAGGACCTTCTGTTTGTTTCCAAATGTCACAGGCAGTTGTTGTCTTTGACATTCAGCCTCTGCCCAACGAACAACAGCTCCAAAGAGTCTACTTTCTCGAATACTAAGGGTATCTCTTTCTAGAACTGCACACAATGTGTCTAAAGAAAAAATGTTAACAGATGTACATCACTATTCATCGAAACAAGTTCTACATATTTTAAGTAATCTTAATACAGAATTTCCAAAGCTATGGCAAGATCAAAACTGGCAGCAATCATGTAAAGTGTTAACATGATATTAATGTACACTAGGAAAAAAACCAAATCACCTATGACAGCACTGTTACATTCTCATCCAAGTACCTGTCTGCCAGTCTGCATCAACTACAGACACACAAAGCAGTGGTGCACATAAAGCCAGTTTAAACATGCATGAAAAGGATTTTAAACATTGACACATTTGCCTCCCACAAAGCTTGAAGGAGGAACACAGGGTGGGAGGAAAGGTGCATGCATTTTACAGGAGCAGCTTCTCCTGTACTTCTTATTCACTGCTGCATTTCATAAACAATTTAAGCAAAAAAAAAAAAAATTCTATAGGCCATTTAACATTTAGTCCATCCAAGTTTTCCTCTCAGTTCATCATAGATGATGAATCTAAAAAGCTGCTTTTGCATTCTGAACCTGGTGTCTTCAGAAGTTTTTATATGCCCTGAATTTGAGCAAGCCATGTTTGCTGTCATAAAATATATATCAGAAATGCAGGCTGGATTTGAGATTTATCAAGAGTAGAGATCAACATTCACAGTCTGGGTATCAGTCCACTGAACACAAGTTAACAGCCACTTTACAAGATGTTGAAGCAGCTGGAATGCCTTCCTTCAGTCTGAGTTTGAGACATAATCTAGATGAACTGAAGTGAAATGTTATATAGACACAGTAACAATCAAATTTAACTAAACTGATTTATCACTGCTGACTTTTTGTAAAAGAAAAAACATTGAAACCAGAAGAATTACAAGCAGAATTTCAAACCATTTTAGATTTTTTTTTTTTTTTTTTACACAAATTCTGTATACTGCATCCGATTTGTGCAACCCTGAAAAGAGAAATAGTGTGTAGCAACACAACAGCATGATTCCCTTGGGAAGTTTAATGCTTAAGACACAAGAAGGAACTTACCTATATCAATATCAGTAAATCCTTCTGCACTTATTGCATCCATAGTGCTTTTGTCTATCGTATCAAGACAAAGACTAGCAAGCTGAGGCTCATCAAACAAACGAGCCTAAGAAAGTAAAGTACATCTTCAGTTAATTTGCTGCTACAAGCATCCTGTTGATAAGCTACTAATTCTAATAAGCAAGTATTTTTTTCATCTAGTATAGGTCTAGAATAAAATAGGATGATTTCTCTACACCTTGTGGTTCTATCTTCCAGGGCACTTAAGTTCCAAGAGGAGTACATAATTGAAAATATACTCCATCTGGGTTTTCCTTCATGTTTGTATTTTTCATTTCATATAATTTTAAGAAGTAGACACCAAATCTGTCACAGTAAACTGTCTTAACAAAAAAACAAACAACCAATTGAGATATTCACATAAGCTTAATAAACTGAACCCATCTGAAGCATCCCAATACATCATATATTAATAACAAAAAAGGTTTTATTCTTTTCTTCCTCTACATTAATATCACTAGAAGCCAAGAAAGTCTGTAAAAATGCCAACAAAACAACAAAATTATTTGCACACAAAAATTAGATTATGTGATGGTAAACTGTGAAGTAATACTATATGCTCACTTCCCCCCAAACACTAATTTTCATAGAAAACCAAAATAAGCTTAAATTTACCTACCTGAGTGAGGAGCATGAAGGCATTATCTGCTCGGAGGTGCTTCGTTAGAAAATCTACACAGTGTGCTTCCAGGGCTGGAACTGCATACTTCTTTGCAGTGTAAAGAGTAGTCATGACTGTTTCTGGACCAATCTGAACTTCATCTGAATAAAGAAACCTAGAAATCAATATACAAATATATATAATAAAAACACGTCTTTGGTGCACATATCAACACATAACCCTCCATGGCTGTATTACTTATCTCAATCTACTGAAATGCACATTAGCTTCATTGCAACTCTTGAGAAGAGTGTCAACATCTGATGTGATAATTGTGTGCCTTGTGTCAGTCACCATTCTCTAACGCTCAGAAGGAAAAGGGAGTAGAATTCTAAGAGATGACCTTGACTCTTCTATTCTTGCTGCATGCAGCAACAAGAAAAGCCTTGGCTTCTCTGCACTGTTTGAGGCTGCATGATTTGTTGAAATTTTTGCATAAAGGAGCAAACCAAAGGATAAAAGTTTCCATAAAAACAGGCACAAACCCCTCTATACTGACAGCTGTTACTTGAGACCAGGTGAGATAAGCTTTGTTTTGAGGCTCTGTATGGAAGAGACAATTTCTTAAAAATGACCTTTCTTACAATGACAGATGACATTGAAGATAACCTTATCAATATTTCATCAGATTTACAGACATTTATCCATGGTACATGGTTCTGCTCACAACAAACACAGGTGATTAAATATAATAAACCAGGACACGCTTTTGAATGCATGAATTGCACAACAAAGGGCAAGTCTTTTCTTTGCAGTTCTTTGTATTTTCTTTTCAGACTTCCTAAAAACAAATGGCAAACAATAAGTTGAGATGGAAGAAATAGGTTCTGATGCAATAACAATCACTTTGTGTTTAATAGAAGTAACCTGTGAAAGCAACAGGCTCACATTTGTTCGCAGCAGGGGGAGATCTAATTCTTTAAACCAAATTTACACCAAAGCTTTTAGAAAGGAGTTTAACTAAAGGTGAATTGTGTTGCTAGCAGTTTCAGACAGTACATTTAAAGCTGATCCATGCATGCAGTTCTGTGCATTTTATTAAATACCAGAAAAGCACATCAAGATTTTGGTTTTAAGATTTTTAAAAGCCTGCTTCAAGAAGTCCTAATCTTCCTTTTATAGCTTTATGAAACTTGGAGTCAAAACTACGTGAGTCAAAAATTAACAGAATGCAAAAAAGCTGCATTATATCTAACTAAGGGAAAAAAAAGTTAGATCACCAAATTGTTTTTACAACACAATTTTGATTTTATTCCTGAAGTATGTACAACATGCAGCCAACGTATGGATTGGTTCACTTTCTGCACTGCCTTGAGAATTAGCGTACAGTTCCAACCTGCTCTTTTCCAATGCTTCTTTTCCCTGTTTCGCAGGCTTTTGCCCCATCCAATCAACACACAAAATACAACTACACAGCCAAAATAGAGGAATTTAAATGTGGTAACAGTGAATACGCACACAAGCTTTTCATTCAAGTGTGTTCTGTTAGCCACAGGACGTTCTGTCATCCCATGGAAGACACGCTTGAAGCTCTATGCTCCCATCTCTCCTGCTGTGCATGCCTGGACACACCAAGGAGACACTCCCTAACCAGAAGTGCGTCAATAGCAAAACTAATGGGACTTCAGTAGCTAAAGTTCTGATAACAGAAAGTCACACAGCATCAAATCCATCACGTTGACCTCACGATCTCTTTCTAGCCATGGACCAACACTGGCATAAGCACTGACGGGAACAGAGTATGTGACAGTGCAGACTTCTGAACTAAGAAAGCTTACACTATGCACTGCCCAAAGATTTTAAGAATGTCACATAACCAGGACTTTTTTGTCTTCGCTCTTTCAAGTTCAATACTTCAAGTTTTTGACAATGCCAATACTTCTCTGCAATTTTCACAGCCGGAAGTCCTCTGCAATTACTAAAAAGTACGGATCTGCCAAGCCCAAAGGTAGCTATAAGAACTGTTATGTATGGTAATAAAGTGCATTGTGCTTATTGTATAATCCTGGCTCCTTTTAGTATATGGACAGATAATCACGATGCATTCATCTGCTCATAAAAAAGAACTCTAGGTGTGTCTTCTCTGTAAAAACCTCCCTGCTCATGAGCCAAGAGCTCCATCTCTTTGTTGACACTTCCATTCATGGCATGCCTGAACTGGCACGACTTTGTGTTAATGCTGCTGTTCTTCCTCCACTCAGCTCAGTGGGGTTGAACATCACTTCTCCTGTAAAAAAAAGGGTGCAACTGCAGCCAATATAAAATTGTGAATAAATATATCCAACGGAAAAATTGAAAGGGTTGTCAAAATCACCTGGTGACTATGAGGTGTTGAAATTCTTCAGTTTCTAGCCACTAGTAAATTATCTCCAACAGTCTTTGCATTACTTCAGTACTTTAATGGCCAACAGCGAGAAAAAAACAGGCTGTCTTACAGTTGGTGTACATTAAAAACAGCATATAGGGGCACAGAAGTCCAGTAGCAGTCTGTGTGGAAGATCTCAAGTATCTTTCTAACAAACGTGTTATATTTACTCCAGTGTTAGCTTGGTGTATATGTATCAAGGCTCCAGTCCAGAGCAAGAGCACTCTATAAAATACTGAAGCTCGTACTAAAAAGCTGCCAAGCATTCCATACCAAAGACAACACTAAACCTCAGCCATTCTAGCAGTTCATCAGTCTAGTGATGTTTAGACATGATACAAGTATAATCGTACTTACACAAGTCCCCTGGCCATTACTAGCTCTGCAAACACAAGGTGGCTTTTGTTTGCTTCTAACAGCGACTCTGCTCTCATTTCTACTTCTTAGCCTTACTCAGAACTCTCCTGCTACTGTGCTTCTGCTTTTAATCAAAACAAGCATCTGTCATTATATCAACTTCTCACTGCTGGTGGCTTTTATGTATCTACACATACACACACACACATCACAGTGACTTATTTCTAACCTTTGAAACCATTATTGCTTGGAAGACAACTTCCCACTACTCAGCACCAACCCCTCACCTGACATTTTGCCACTCCCTCTTGGCTATGAAAGCAGAAAATACAGTTTGTTTGCTATTAAGCAACAGTCACCATTCTGTGGATTTTCTTAAAACAAAATCAGTTGCTGCAAACCTTGTTTCCCTAATTGCTAAAGCACTGTGTGATTCTTCTTCTTACTGTTCTCACCTCAAAACAAAAAAAGAAAGCTATTTCTTTCCATTACAGTTTAGAGACACTACAAATTTCCTTCCAGGCAATAATATTGCTATTTTCTAAATGTTAATCACGGAAATCTGCTTAGCACATTTTATAGAAGTTTTGCCAAGCAAAAAAAAAATCCTAACGTTGAGCAGATGAGTTGTATGACCACACCTCAGCAACAAGCCTGATGCACAGAGAAACTATGAGTAACTGTGTCTACGATTATTTACCACTATGCTGGATAAAAATAAAATGCAGACAGGTTTGTGGGCACGAGAAGTAACAGAACCTACTGTGGTCAAATCAGAAATCAGTACCCGCTTTGCATGCTTCTTCCTCATCACTGCACTCTTGCTCTCACTTGTGTGACTTGTGCATCAGATCAGATAACTGCGTTCTGCAGTGTGCTCTCTCCAGCCAAAGGTATCTGAAATGTGTTGACTTCAAAAGGGATGTCAACTACTTTGGTAAAGTGATACAATTTGCTCTGCCTCTGAAAAATAAAAAGCTCACTGTAAGAGGAGTGGCAGTCCTGCATGGAGCCAGGAGTGGGATGTGATGATTCTCACGGGTTCCTTCCGACTTGGAATAGTCTAGGATTCTAGGAGTACATTTTCAAAGCAAACTATCAAATGAAATGAAAAGCTCAGCACGACAGTTTCAGTTCCTTCCCGGCGCTGCTCGGCGGTCGGGCAGCGACAACAGAGATTACCGAGTCACTAAATCCCATCACCGCACCGCAATTACATCATCGAAAAGCCCGACGAGGCCGCTCCTCTCGCGGAAGGCAGCGCGGGGAGCGGCAGCAGCCCGCAGGCCGCCGGCAGGACGCGGCGCCCTCGTCCCGACTGCGGCCGGAGCGCGGGCAGGATGCGCGGCGCTCCCGGCCGAGGCCGAGCAGCGCAGACGGCCAACCCGACCCTCCCGGCTCCGGGGCTGACCTGAGCAGCGCCAGGAAGGCGGCGGGCTCCACGTCGGGCAGTTCGATCTCGGCCGAGGTGGTGGCCATGCCGCCGTTAAACATCGCGTCGAAGACGGCGCTGCCGGCCGCCAGCACGAAGCGGTGGGCGGGGATGCGCTGCTGGCCGGGGCCTGGAGGCGCTGCCCCGGCTCCGCCGCCCCGCGGGCCGCCCTTGCCCACCACGAAGTGCACGTCGCTCAGCAGCTCGTTGGAGAAGAGGAAGGCGAAGCGCTCCCGCAGCGAGCCCTTGGTGGCCTGCCAGTTGTACAGCGGCTCCCGCTGCAGCACCGCGCCGCTCTCCGCGGCGGCGGCACCGCTCGTGGCGGCGGCGGAGGCACCGGTGGCGGCGGGAGGCGCCTCCACGGGCGCACCGCCGGCGGCGGCCGCCATCACCGCCCTGAGGGGCCGCGCCGGGCCGAACCCTCACTCAGCCGGCGGCACGAGCATCTCCGCCGCGCGCCGCGACGTCAGCAGCTCGCTGCGCATGCGCCGCGACCTCTCTGCGCAAGCGCGCGACGGAACCGTTCCCGCCCGGCGGGCGCGGCCATGTCCGCGTGTAGGCGGCGGGAGGGAGCGGGGTTGTGTCCGTAGGCGGTTTGGTGAGGGCGGGCGCTGCCCTGCGTGCCGCGGCGGTGTGCTGCCCGCCGGAGGGCCGAGCTGGGCCGTGCGAAGGCGAGAGGGAGTGCCGTGCCGCGGTGCGGAGATCTGTCTTGGTGCGTTAACAGGCAAAACAAGCATGGGCGCCTCTTTTAACTATTTGTGGAATAACATTAAAATATGGACGCCTGTTGGGTGTGTGCGTTGTGCAGTTTATGTATAAAAGCAAGCGATTCGGTGTGCGCATCAAAAACTTAAAGGCAAATGAGGCCAAACAGCCTCAAGGCACATGGCCGGGTGCGTTCATTTCCATCGGAGGCCATCGTATTTAACATCCTCGTTCCAGCAGTGGCCCAAAGTTGTGGATTAACTCGGCAAATTCTGACAAACAGAACAAGGTTACTGATTTAATACGTTTATGGGCTTCAGGTACGAAAGCGAGAAGAAAGACTCTTGTCCTCTCAGAGCAGGCGCTGACCTTAGAAACACAAGGTGGATCTTTTTGCCATCTGCTGGAGCTTTGGTGTAAATACAGCAGCAATTTAAATTATGGAGCTGAAAGGTATTCGTCACAGCTCCTGACTTGTCAGCATTTATGGCAGCGTGTGGCTAAAAGAGGAGTATAATATGTCACCTCTCTGCGTTTAGGTTTATTATTAGGACAAAACTGAGACCAAGAAAATGCGGTGTGCTTCTCAGAACGAATTTTAGGGAACCTTAGGCAAGATGGAAGCGATTTAAATCGGATAAAGGGCACAAGAAGACATAGTATACCAACCATACAGCAGCAAGTAGCACAGAGGCTATATTTAAAAGTAAAGTCATGCTGCTGACTTGGAAGAACGAAACTAGCACCTTTGTGTTTTCCTTGCCTCAAGGCACACATGGAATGGCAAGGAGGCAAAGCCCTGATTCCCTCCAATAGCTGAGGCTCTGAAAATCCTGGAAGCTGTGAAGCTTGCTGCTTTGTTGCCATATACCTGTTACATTCAGGGGAACCTGAAGAGACCAGTTTGAGAGCTTGTTTTAGGGGAATAAAGTGCCAGCTTTCTATGAAATGAATCAGTTGTCATGGGAACTGGAAAAAAAAAAAGCATGAGGGAAATGGTGACAATGTGGATGGGTACATTATTGTCTGCGAGTATTTTTTTTTCAGTCAAGGAATGACCTGGGCATTAGTAAGTTTTCTTCACTGTTATGTTTCTCCTATCTTTCTGTGATCGTTCACAGGTTGGTTTGTCACGTGGGAGCCAACATTTGTGACTGCCTGGCTTACAGAGAACTTTGTCTGTGAAAATGTGAACACGTCATGAACAATGTCAGTAATACACTGCATGCTACAGAAAGCTAATTAATATGGAAGAGGGCTGAGGAGAAAAGAGGGAAAGGCTAATGAACAAAAAGGATAATGGTTGGGGCAGCCTTGATCAGAGGAAGAGAAAGCTATGCAAGAGAGAAAAACTAAGAAAGACCTGTGAGACAGCCTAAGAAAGGAATAAAAAAGTTGACACTGAAAAATGAGGGAACAGAAATGAAAATAGCATGAAAGAAATCTAGAGTCTTAAAAAAAAAAAAAAAAAAAAAAAGGAAAATAATCAGGAAATGAGACAAAGGAAAGAAGAATTACAACCTTGATGCCTATCAAATTCTATCAGATAAAAGGCAAATGGACTAATTCAAAAAGTTTTGAAAGTGAGAGCTAATTGAATACTAAATAACATTTTCTTGTGATTTTTGGGGGGATGGGTATAGGTGGCTTTTTTCTTGTTTTTCCCTACATGTAGACAATAAGCCTCAAACATTTGCTTCACCTTGTAATATTTATGCTATGTTTCTTCTTTAAAAATCAGCTGGCTTTTCTTTGGCATTATCTGTACGATTATCTGATGGATCATAGCC
Source organism: Lagopus muta (assembly GCF_023343835.1). Classification (NCBI taxonomy): domain Eukaryota; kingdom Metazoa; phylum Chordata; class Aves; order Galliformes; family Phasianidae; genus Lagopus; species Lagopus muta. The sequence continues at coordinate 9,182,034 of NC_064442.1, read as the reverse complement.
ATTTTTAAATGTGAAGTCATGGGATTATATTCACCAGTCAAATTAGAAAAAATTGCAAAAAATCCTTTTCCCAAAAGGTCTTACATGTGATTGTCAGTAAAATGTTGTCCTGTTCCTTTGCCTTCTTAATATGCTCAGTTTTTTATCTAGGAGATATAGTAGGCATTAATACTGAGGGGGAAAGATCATCTAACTGTAGCAGTTCAAATTGGCCCTAGCAGAAGCTTTTGTTTGATCTCATGTAACAGAATGGCTACAAATCAACGGCTGACAAAAGCTCAACGGTATTGTATTATATAGCTATGAAGGTTGTCCTGATCGCTAGCCAGCAAAACAGAAGGTCAGGGAGTGTTTATGCTTTTGAGCAACACAATTTCAAGGTCTGTGTAATGGCCTGAGCTAGTTCATGCTGTGGCTTTTTTGCTATGGAAATTCGTAAAACTTTGTTTTGAGATTCCTTTCCTCATCAGCAAGAGGATAGAGGAGAAGCTGAATTGACTTGTATTGAAGAACTGAAGGATTTGGTGATCAAACTGCAGGGATTTCTGAGATACTTGTGATGCCACGGAGGTCCCAGGGACAGGAATACTTGCCCAGAGGCCCTTCCAGTTAAACCCAGCCAGTTCTGTGAGATCCGTCAGCAAGGCTTGGGTTACAAAGCACACTGTTTTCAATCGTTTGTTCCTGAGGTTATTCAGATTCTCCTCCCTTTCCTTTTCCTCACATGAACTCAGATTTGTGCATGTTCTAAGTAGCTTTTTGTTTGTTGCTATGATGTATGCAGTTTGTTGTTACAGTCTGAGTTTTTGCACTGGCACGTATTTTTACAGGGACTAGCAATTGTTCTCATAAGTAGGTAGTATCTCTTCTCTGCTTTGGGAGGAAAAAGAATTCAGAGTAAATAATTGATTTGTTTCTGATTAAACTTCCTTGTTAGGACAATTTAACAGCTTTTCTTTTCCATGCTCAATTACATTCTTAAAATCTCTTACATCTGATTCATACTACTGCTGTGAATGTCAGACATACATTTCCATAACTGAATTAGTATTAGCATTAAAATTATTCAAATATGTAAATTCATAGCAAAAATGCTCTCAAATAATAACGATAAAGTTATCTCCTTAATCTTTTTATTGTGGTTGTTACTGTTTTCTTTCTGGTGTGCATCAACCTGTGCTGTTTCAATTGGAGTGTACAGGTAATGTGACCTTGCAGTTTTGGAGAACTGGATCCATGCAAGAAATTTAGTCTTACATTGCTGCTCTACTAAAGGGCAAGGATTTTATTTTTTTAAAATGTCTTTTATAGTGCCTATATAATGTTGATTAAAAGTCCAAAATAAGAGCAGCTGATGTCTTTTCCTCTATTAGAAAATTTATTGTAATCTAAAGCTGACAATAATACAACTTTCACAGATTGCTTTCAAATTTATAATTCTTTGCCATATCGTTTCTACAAGTGATTCTTGCTAATTCCTGCTAATAAATATATTCCTGAGAATACACTTCCAGAATCCTAAGTTAGAATACTATGTGTACGACTGGCACAAACATCATGGAAATTTTGAGTCACTCCAGCTGCGGAGGTAGCTCTTTCAGTTTTCATTGTGCACACTTACATGTTTCAAAGATATACAAGAAATAGCATTCTTCACATTGTTGATCTGAAAACGCTTTATGAAACCAATTAATTAGGGCTTAGAAGATTCTCTCACCACATACCTATTTTAAATAGCATTTCAAACACTGACACGGCAGGCCCTATAAAAATGTTACACTTTGACATATTTTTAAACAATTACTCTTTAAACAATAGACTCTGTTACTGTGTAGTTGGAGAAGCAAATGTGAGAAAAACCTTTGTTTTTACTTACTACTTCCTACCAAGATATCTTTACAATTGAACAGTGAATATTTTGTGAAACTATTTGCTTTTCAGTCGCTGCTAAATGTCTGCAATCTGTCAAGGCACGACATTACTTCAGACAGAGGACACATCTCCTCCCCTTCTAACAAGGTATTCAGCTAGCATTTTGATTTCCACATGATTAACAAGATTCTTACTGAGAAGCCGCGCTCTTGCCACTTGCAGTTTAAGTCACATAGTATAACTGACATACATACTCTCTTTTACTGCCTATTAATTTTGTTCTGAAATGTCTCTTTTTCTGAGATTATTCATTGCTGAGGAGACAGGCTGTAATACAAAAAGAAGCTCCATGATTTCGGTACCAATATTCCAGTTTTGTAAGTGAAATGCACGCTAATGACTACCTTCTCTTGGCTTGTTTCTTTGGTAGTGTGATTGTTGCTGGGGAATTCCCCCAAATCCTCAGTAGATCATTAGCAGGTGCCCTCCTGACACCCAGTGCATACCATATGAACTACATTGTATTGCCTCTGGTGAACCTTGCAGTCTGCGAGTTACAGTACAACATTATTTATTAGGTCTTATGCCCTCAACTAGCAAGAAATTCACAAATAAAATAGGTTGGATTTAAAGCTGTCAAGGGGTTGCTGTTATATGTGGTTTAAGCTGCCCCCCAGCAAATGAATAAATAAAACAAAAGCCCCAGTCATGAAGCTTTTAATTCATCTTTTAATTCATCTTTACCTGGTCAGTTGGTTACTGACTTCTACTGCCTTCTAAACTTATTTGCAAATAAAGGGAATATACTCTGAAGAATCTGCCATCTTAGTTCAGTGAAATTGAGTGACACAAGTTGTTTTGCACTGGGATGGTATTTTGTAGCTGGCATCATAATGCAATGAAAGTTTGCTGCTTGGCAGAGCTGTATGTGAACACATGAGCAATGCTTCCATGATCTATAAATAGTCTCTTAATCCCTGAATTGATCTTCATGTGCTTGCTTAAGGTTCACCCTACTTGTATTTGTATAGATTAATGTCCTTACTTTGATTCAAGATACAATTAGCCGTGTCTCAATATAATGTTAAGCCCTCCAATTTGTTGTGATGTTGGAGGCAGTTATGAAACGTAAGAGCTGTTTCCCAGACTAAGAGTAGACACAAAAACCAAGTGGTCTGTTAGTCTCCTATTTTGAAGCTGAACATTACTGAACAGGCATATTTAAGTCCACAGTATTCTTTTGCTGGCATGCTTACAAATGCCTTCTAAGTGCTGAGAACAAGACTGATCTGCTGCCATTTAGTAGACAGGATGAGGAGAAACATCTTTTGTGTTATAAATGATTCCTGAGCCAGTAATGGTCTAATCAAGAAGCTGGCATTGTTCTCAGCACATCACTTGTGGTTTAAGAACTGCCAGTCTGATGGCCACACATCTGGATCTGGTTTGTTGCTAAGGACAGAGATTCCCAGTGAGGAATTCTTCACGTGGAATGAGGCTTGTACTGGTCATTTGAGAAAGAGTTGAGCTACCTATCTAAAAATGATCATCTAGACAAAAGTCTTATGATTTCTGACATGGAAACATTAGAGTGTGGTGAAGGATCATCATTTTTTACTCTGTGCAGCTTAAGAGCTTGCCTTTCAGGTGAAACACAAGACCAGAACCCTAGGAATTGTGTTATCAATAAACATGATTCTGGGACAATTTCTGCATGAGTCCAAATTTTCATGGTTTTGTTAATCCATTTTGTTTTCCTGCCCTTCACTACTGTTTAAGTGGCATATGCTTGTTTTTCAATCTTAAACTGACATCTGATATTGCTAGATAGTTGAAAAGTTGCATGATGGCACCCTTATGAAGTTGGTACCATTTATAACATTCAAGAAAAACTATGAAAAAAAGATGCTTTTGCAATATCAATATATGAATATAATTGATGATGTGACATGAAGCTGAGAAGTCACACTTATTCTGGTGACAGCAGCATATCAGCACCCTTTTCTTGTAAAATGCTTATCAGTGATTGTGTTGTTAAAGGCTTCCTACACCTACTTCATTTTTACATTGCTCTTCTGGTGCAAGTGGTGTTACGTAGATTTGAAAGGTCTTTCTACTTCTTCCCCACAACAATACTTTCAGCTTTTAAGAAATTCAACGGGTAGATTTTGAGGATGCTTGCTTTTAAGCTGACGGTGTTCACTCAGTAAGACAGCTTGCTTTTTGGCTTAATCTTTGACAACATGCCAAATTTTGAAATATTTGCTGATGGAGAAGTTGGCCAGTGGTTACAGACTGGATTAGCTGAACAAATTTTTGCCCACTCGTTTCTAGAATTTGGGTCTAGAATTTACAAAGAGGAATAAATAAATGAAAAAATAAAAAGTACACTACAGTTTACTCAAAATGACAGATTTCTTCTTCTTTGAAAAGATAAAAGGCAAGGTCCCATGCTTAACCTTCTGCTCGACAGAATGGTTTTGGATGCTGCTGTTGGAGGACAAGATCAGTTTGGTGGCTTTGCTTTGCAAGAGCTACTGAAACAAGAATGCTTGAGTTGTTATTTTCTTTATAAAGGCTGAAATAGAAGCCAGGATATTTTGGCATGGAGAAGCAAAACCAGAATTAGAAAGATCTGTAGCTACTAGAAATTAAGATTTATGTAGTGGAAAGTTTTGAATACTGGAATCCACATTGTCAGTGCAGTTAGAGATGGACATGGGGGTTCCTCTGTCCAAATTGGAAAGGAACAAGCAGGAAGGCTCAGTACCTCCTCCTGTACATGGTGAGAGATAAGAAAGTAAGGAAAAAACATGCTCCTGAGAACAATCATTTCAAACATTCCCTTTCAGGGGCCTTTTCTCCTTTCAGACACTCATAACAATTTTTTTTTCCTGAAAAGTTGATCTCAACACAATAGATTCAAGCAGTGAACCCCTCTATAGGCAATTTGTTGTTAGTTTGCCATGCCCAATTTGCTCTGACAGTTCTTACTCAAGCTGAAATAGGACCCGATAAGCAATCACAGGGCAAATCAGTGCTGGAATATGCTGGCAGAGTGCTAAGGAAGAAGTTTCCCACATAGCATTTGACTGTAAGGACACAGGAACGAAGTGAAGTTTGAGACGTGAATCTTGAGACTGCACAGTGGCAGCTGCACACAACTGAGCAGCCTATAGATTTGAGAGCTTGAGAAGTAAACCGGCTGTGCATTGAAAGGTAGGCATTTGGAGGTGATAAATTTAGCCCTGACTCATCCAAAGGCAATTTTGACACTAGGGTGGACTAAATTACTTTTAGGAGTTGCATCATGTTTTCACCAGATCGTTTGTTTAGTTTAACCCATTCCTGTTCCTTTGGACAGACCTTAGACCTTTCTCACTTGAAATAACCACACAACAGCATGTGTGTAATGCATACAGCACAGACACATTGTGGGCCACCATGTTCCTTCCTCTAAGAGATGGTCACGTAAAATGGTCTGCTGAATGTAAACATACAGAATGACATCTTAAGACTGGACTTCTGTTTTTCCTTATCTTAGTGTAAAAGAATCAGAGCCTTCACTTCTCAGAGCCAAAAATCCATTCCAGAAGAGGACTGAAAATTCCTTCACAGCTTTGCCCCACAAATTAAACGGTTCTTTCCTCTATCTGGTGCTAACTCCTCAGGTATTTACTGGGAGCACTCGTACGCCGCAGCAAATCCTCTTCCTGATGGACAGGGCCCATCTCCTGGGCCCCTGGGCTGTCCTCCTCTGCACCACTTGTGGTGAACGCCTCGTGGCGGGACGGAGCGGCGCGGAGCGGTGCGGGATGCCCGTACAAAGTTACGCTACACGCTACGCTACCAGCGCCGCGCCGCGCCGTGCCCGCGCAGCACGGGACGCTTCTCTCTCACCACCGACCGCTGTTTGAGCGCTCACCGGCTTCTGGGAGCGCGGTTCTCCTGTATCGAAACGTTTAAAATCTCGATGTCCCCGTTAGAAACCCAGCTAAATCCTAACGCAGATAGCAGAGATGTAGCTGCGTGCCTGACACGGACCTGCACCGGCCGGCCCTCAGCCCGGCTCCCCTCGGTGCCGGCACTCGGCGTTCCCGCGCGCCGGGGCTCCGACGCCGCTACACCGCGGCCTCCCGCGCCGGCCCTTCCGACGGGGCTCCCTCCGCCCAGCCTCCAGCGCCGGGGAACAACGGGCGGCTCCGGTTTCCGAGGCGGCGGGGCGGGAGGGGGCGGCCCGAGGTGCCGGGCGGTGGGGCGGGCGGCGGGCGCGTGAGCGCGGCCCTCGGCGGGGCGGGAGGCGCTGAGGGGCGGCGGCGCGGACGATGCGCGGCTCTCGCTGAGCGGCCGCCGCCTCTCGCCGCGGGATGAGCGCCTCGGCGGCCACCGGCGTCTTCGTCCTCTCCCTCACCGCCATCCCCGTCACGTACCTCTTCAACTGCCTGGCGGCCGGCGGCAGGTGAGGCGGGCGGCGGAGGGCGGGAGGGGAAGCGGGAGGCTGAGGTGAGGGGAGCCGAGGCGAGGGGCAGCCCGGAGGGTATTTTTAGCGGCGGCACGGGGAGAGAGGGCGGCTGCGGCCGCGGGACTGAGCGGGCCGGGCCGGCGGAGCGAGGGCAAAGCGGGGGCAGAGCCGCCCCGGGAGCGATGCGAGCGGCCCCGCAGCACGGCGCCCCCTCGAGGGACGGCAGCGGGCGCAGCCCGGCATCCTTCTGAGCACACAGCCACGCGTGTTTTGCTACTTTGCTGCACTGCACGGATATCTGCCCCGTGTTTGTAAGGCTTTGCTGCCTCCGTTCCTTCCTCATTTGCCTCCTCCTGGCTCATAACCTAATTATTTCTCTTGGTTTCTCGCTGCTGGAGAAGTGCTGACTTATGTGATACGGTGCCAATGTTTGTTTCAAATTGATAAACCACAGCGCAGAGTTGTTGTGGTAGTAGCGGCTGTAATGGCATGAAGAAATCCATCACTGGTGGAGCGGAGCGGTAGAAGACTGAAGCCATGAAGCAAGCCAGCAGGCTGGGAGCACCCACCACGGCTCAGGAAGCATCCGGGTGTATATTCCAAAATGGTTATCTTGCACTTCTTTTCAGTGATTTAAAATGAAGCTTCACTAAGGCTGAAGTCACCACAATCAGCACTGTTTGCTTATACACTGTTTTCTGGACACACATAGCGGCACTGTATATAATCACATGCCAAATATTTCTTAGCTGGTGCTTCTGGAGTTTACCTAACTTTTCTCTCTTTTTATTTTTTTCTCCTCTGTGCACAAGCACAAAACTGAGGACTGAGAAGAGAGTCTTCACAGAATCAATTGCACATACAGGGATTTAAACCACAAACACATTTTCTTAATGCACCTTTTCCTGGGGTTTCTGCTGAAGATTTTGGTACTCCTTTCTACAAACAGCTCACACAGCAGCATTAGAGCCCCCAGTATCTCAGAGGAAAGCTCTGCCCTGCAGAGCCCACCTGTGTTACTGCCAAAGAGCTGATTCCTGCATTCCTGCATCACCTCAAGCAGTGCTGCTTTATGGGGACTGAGGGCTCTTCCGTAGCACTTCCAAAACTGGAAATTAGATCCATCACAGGTGCTCCACACTGCTGCTCTTAGCTGCAGAACTAATGTGCTTTACTTGTAAATACGTAGTTTCTAGGTTAGGTAAATGATTGCTGAGGTCAGACTTAATGTCCTTAATGATCCTATTTTTGGCCTTGAAATCTCTGCATTCATGACTTTCATGTCTCATTGGCCTTTGCATTTTCCATCATTTCTATTTATTTTTGCAGACAGCAGTATGGAAACTGATTTTAGTCAGACAAATCTTGACTACTGGACATTTTGTTTATCTATCTATTTTTGTATTTTCTTTTTTTAGATAATCACATGTAAAAAGACAGGCCCATAAATCATGCAAAACTACAAAATGAACCCTATGACAGTCTATGAAATGGACTTTTAGAACAATCTTTTCTGTATTAAAAACAATTACTTTAAGAGTATGTACATGTGAGAGTGGGCCTGTCATTTGAGAACAGCTGATAAAAAAAACTGAATAAATGTAATTCTGCCCCTTTTCCTGTTTTTCTTTTAACCCCCACTTCTCTTTTACAGTTCCTGGTCAATTGTTGCAGTTGGATTACTGGTTCTGGTTTTTATTGCTTTGTTGGCTCGTGTTCTTGTCAAAAGAAAACCACCAAAAGATCCGCTGTTTTATGGTATGTCCTTTTAACATGGGAGCTAAATTCAGAACGTATCGATTTTTGTGAAGGATAATATATAGTGATTGTTTCAGCTTTAGAATTTAACCGTGGCTTCAGAACTCATTCTATACATTTCTATTTTTACACTTTGCCATCAAAGCATGGAGATATCGATTACTTTCTGAAAGGAAACCTTACTTTTAGATTACCTTGGAGCAAAAACACTGCAGCTGTGTCTTTGGCTGGCCCATTTTTTTCTAAGCTGAAAATTTTGCAACATTGGACTGTAGGTGAAGCAGCACATAAACTTCGTGTATTTATCCTCTGTCTTCCTCCTTATTACAACTTGTAGGCATCTGTCCTGCAGTGTTTTGAGGTTGAGAACTCTCAATTCCCACAGATGTCAAAGGAAATAAAAAGCCTAACATAAGTAAGTTTTCTGTCTCAGATGAGCGACTCTGAATGCCACTCGGCCTTGCTGGATAGGTCTCCCATGGACTGCAGGGGCTAATGCTAATGTGCTAATGGCATTCTCCTTCAAAAATGGCAAGTTACATTTCTTTTTTTTTTTTTTTGTCCTATCCCTTTTCAGGAGGTAGCGACAATCAAGGTCACTTTATGACTAAGATCTTTGAAAGCATACTTGGCCTTCTGGAAATGCTGATTTTTCCATGGAGATTCATGGGGGCTGTGCATACAGCTCCATGGGATTTCACATTCCTTTGAAAAACCTTCTAAGAACTTCCTGAGTTACTAACTATTGAAAAACTATGTGAAACAATGTGAAAAATGATGTGAAATTGTCACATCATATGTATGTTAAATATCTGTAACTCAAAATAGACATGTGTAGTTCAGTAGATCTCTGCTTGACTGTGTTTATTAGATTGTGAAGTGACTGCATGATTTCAAGTCTTTATACATTTCTAAATTTTATTTTTATTTATTTATTTTTAATTTATTTTCTTCTGTCTTCTTACAGTTTATGCTGTATTTGCCTTTACCAGTGTAGTGAATCTAATAATTGGGCTGGAACAAGATGGAATTATTGATGGATTCATGACTCATTACTTGAGAGAGGTAAAGGACTGCTTGGCTTACAAATATAAATAAAATCTTCACTGTGAATAACTTGTTCCAGTATTTGCCACAGAAAAACAGCCTCTTACATGTTCAACAGGACCTTCTTAAATTTGGTCACTGACCTGTTTAATTGTTGTTATTGGCAAAACTGTCATTGACTTGAAATCACTGACTCATTTGGAAAATTAACATCCCTTTCAACTCCAACCTTATTTAATTAAAGTAATACTGTTCTGTATTAACTTGTATAGTCATTATATGGATGGAAAACAGTTGCTGAAAACCATAGTCAGCACATGGGGTGGATGGGTGCTGCCATATCTAAACGTTTTACCAAGAAGGAAATAATACCATTCCTTTGCTTTTGCCCAGTTACTTTCATATGTGGAATTGAAGTAGAGTTAACAAAACGATGGTGCCAAACACCTACTCAGCAGAATCTGTTGGCTGCTGATTAGCAACATCCACCAAAAATAGCTCAGTAAGATCTTGCTCTCAAAGTCACTGAAGTCACTGAAAAGATTCCATGAGCTTTAATGTGGAACGAGTTGGGGCCTACAAAGTTACCTGTTGGCATCATTAACACGTCCAGCACTGCTGTAGATCTCTAGGCTGACAGATGTATCTTTGTTACTTGTTAAATGTGTCTTCGTTTTGTTTCTTTTAACATTGAAATACGGCAATATAGCAGAGCAGTGATGATGATCACATGCAGGAGATTTCCCTTCATCTTGCACTCTGTTCTGTAACCATAGAACCAATTTCATTACACTTGATCCTTACTAAATCAGATTTGTGCTTGGAAACATCTTTATTAACAGTTGAAAAGTGTACTGCTGAACTGAATGATCATCAGTTACTTTTATCAAATCGTTTCCTGCTGTTCTTTATTAATTGATTATTCTTTCTTCAATCATTGCATGATTTTTAAAACAACTTTTCCCTAGGGTGAACCATATCTGAACACTGCGTATGGCCATGTGATCTGCTATTGGGATGGCTCTGCTCATTATCTGATGTATCTTTTGATGGTGGCAGCTATTGCTTGGGAGTAAGTCATTCTGATTTGTGTAATACTTTGCTTGCATTCTCATTTAACCCACGAAGGGCTTTCTTTTCTATGTAGCATTTAGATTGTTCTTTCAGGACTGTTTCATGTCATAGGCTAAAGCAACACTACTGAAACGTCATTACTTTCAGGAACTGTATCCTCTTCAAGTTGCCTTTTCTCTCAGCTTTGTAAGACCAACAAATCCATTGATCTGTGGTTTCTCTCCTTCACCCTGAGCACAGTCCATCTGTGTGCTTTGTGCTAGTTAAAAGCAAAAGAACACACATTAAAACTATGAGATATCTTGCCTCCATTAGCATATTTACAGTTAGAGTACTGTATAGTTTAGCATTATGATGCACTCTCTCCATTTTGGGGAGAATCATTTGCTTAGCAGGCAGCAGCCCTTTCTACAAGTTCTTTATTTCTGTTGAAGAAGGTTTGAGAAGATAAACTCTTGAATCCAGAGGCTCATGTACACACACTGGCAATAGGAGCAACACTGGAATTCAGTTAATTAATAAATAATTATTATTTTATCGTATTTGCACACATACAACATGCAAAATCACACAGTCAGCCTTCAGATGAGTGAAACAGTGACAGACAACTAAGTATGAGTAGATCCTGTACTATTCATGCAACAGCCTGCTCAGACAGCAGTGTAGTATTCTAAATTCCCACCTCAAAACAAGAATCCAGTGCTGTCTTGTGGTGCAGATCTTAAATATTTGCTTACTAGGACACAACCACACCAATCATAACATTTGAAGATGATCTGGGGGTAGTGGATTTTTAGGGATAGTGCAAAAATGATGTTTTTGTATTTATACATTTTTTATTTTTTATTTTTAACAGACAAAGCTATAGAACCATTGGCCTTTACTGGTTGGGTTCCATTTTCATGAGCATCATTGTCTTTATGCCTGGAAACATTGTGGGTAAGGATGTAATTATTTAACTAAATTTCTCCTGTGAAATGTTTTCAAAATTCAGCAATAGCTTATTTCTGTTTTGCTGCAGTCTAAGTCTTAAATCTAAGTCTTCCAAGTCTTCCTGTTTATAATGAAGTGAAAGACAAATTTTAGGACTATCAGTAACAGAGACAGAATATTTCAAAATTTAAATCTGAAATATGAAAAGAAATTGTTTTGATTCACATTCTCAAGGAAAAATAAAAGTATTGTATTTTGCTATGCCCATAAGATTTCATCCAAATTAGGTTTAATTTTAGCAGGGATACAGTACTTGTCTCCAAGTAAATAATATCAAACTTATTTTGCAGAGAATTACTAATTAATATTATGACTTTCAAGCAGCATTAGGGTCATCCAGATCACCTTTAACAAAATGAAATCTGGAAGTTATTCAATTTTCAAAATTGAACGTTTTTTGATTAAGATAAATCACTGCATAACTGCTAGAGATTAGAATTGTAATTTAAGTATTCACATAATGTCTTTCTGGCGCATGGTGCCTTAAAGTGTCCCCACTTTCAGGATGTTGAAAAACCACAAAATACCAGATCTTAAAAAATAGGTAAATTTCTTTTTTTTTTTCCTTTTTTTTTCCTTCTCCAAAGCATAGTCTCTATTTGAAGTAAGTTCCACTAGGAGAGTTCACAGCCCTCCATTCCTGTAGGATTACCTAGCACAGAGTCACTGATGTGGTTTCTTGTCCTCTCCAAAAAAGGACAATTTCTCTCATTTCTGTCATGCCTTCCTGGCTGATAGGTTCAGTCTCACTGTGCCTGGCACTGTTGAGTACCAGATTTTCAAGATCTGCTTTGCTTTCACAGCAGCTTCCAGTGTTTTATGTCTACACTACCATAGCTGCTTCTGGTTTGATATTAGATACGTAGTATTCAGCACAGCTTACAGATTTTTCAAGTACCTTATGATCATTTTTTTTCTAACAGGAAAATATGGAACAAAAGTGTGTCCTGCTTTTTTCTTGAGTGTACCATATATTTGCCTTCCCATATGGGCTGGGTTCCGAATTTATAATCAACCTTCAGCAACTCCTGATACTCCAGTCAAGGTAATATTATTGTATTTAAGCGTTGGTTACTGTTAGAAAAACTCAAATATGCCTATTGTCTGTATGGAGTTTTCCAGGCCCCTCTGTGGCAGAGGAATGCTTTATAATTGTTCACTGTTACGACAATTGCTGCCAGGCTGTGTAGACACTGTAAATATACCTGTACTACAAGAACATATCATTAAGGTGGGATAAAGCAATAGCAAAATTCTCATATTTAAAGCAAAGGACTCATTTTTAAAGGTAATGTTGTTACTTCCCTCTATTTATTCAGCTTTTGACTGTTTCAATTCCTCAACTGATGGAAACATTAAAATATACCAATGTCATAAGGTGCCACAAAATCCTTAGAGACCTTCTACAGAAAAATATTCTTCCGTAGAAGACTTACAGACTTTATGTAATTTAAACATTTCCTTCCTTTTTGTGCATGTGTGTGTGTGTATTCTGCAATATTAGATTGTAGAGGTAATATGAATTGTTCAATTATTACTCACTAATTGTTTCTACACTTTACGTTTTCAAAGAAGATTGTAAAAATCATCTTTACTTACAAGCTGGTTAGGCTGTTGCCATTGAGTTTAATAGCTGGTCTGTAATAATACAACTGAGCAATAAAAAAATGGAATAATGGCTTATGCACTGTCTTACTAAAAACAAACAAAATAAAACAACCCTGTAATACAATGCACTGAACAGATATTTAACTCTTTGTTGCCATTTGCAAGCCAGTTTATTGCCACAGCAATAAATATAATGTAAATATAATACAATGTAATATATTGTAATATAACCAAGTAATATTTTTGCATCTCAAGAGCTCTCAAGTCCCTGTCAGCTTCATTCTATAGCTGAAAATAAAGACACAGATGAAAAGAATTACTATTCCATAGCTAATAGGAGCACATTCTAGGGAGTAGAATAACAGCAGATGACGCACTGAAAAATATTCCAGAAATGTATGAAAGAGAACATTCAGCCATCCATCCACACATGATGAATCTTAGGTGAGGAAGAGGAGCATAGACAGACTTTCGTATCTCCTGAAGTTTGAAGATAAGCTATGGGCTGTGCCTAGCTTTTGGGGCACATCCTTCTTAAAGGTAAAAATCAGGGAAAGTGTATGTGCCAAACTCCCTTCTACTCTCCCGTATGATCTTGCAGGAAACCACGTCCCATATTGTGGAAGTCTGAGCTGATTTACTTAAACTTGTCAGTAATTATCAGCCAGAAGCTTATCTGTTAGAAGAAGTTAAGTGTAGTTAAATGTAGTGTTGACTTTTGTTGAATGTATTAGTGAGAATATTCTTTGCATGAAGAATTGCTGAAGGTTTCAGTTTGTTTTCTCAGCAAAGAAAACACTGCAGAAATTGCTGTAGTAGTAAATATGTGATGGGTTGTTTATTTGCTGAAATACAGCCACGTCTCCAGCGCTCACAAGGAGTTCAACCACTTACTTAGATTTGGTACTGGTACATATGCCAGGGAAACTCACTTCCTAAATTTTCTTTCAAAAAGTGACTGAATTAGAAGCCTGTGAGCTGAAAGTTTGACGGTGCACTTGTAAGTGAATCCTTTCTTGGGAAGCTGAACTTCCTTTCCTTAGAAGACCATAAAAAAAAAGTCTTCATTCCTTTCACCAGGGCCATCAAGCCTTGCCCAGCCACTTTGTTTTCAGAACTCGTTTTCTGTTCACAGCTATTTTATCCTCTGTATCCAAGGATTACAACTGGAAATTTGTATCTTGGTCCATTAACAGTATAATTTAAAATACCTTCAAGCTATAACAAAACTATGCATGATTTTTTTTTAAATTGCTATTATTTTAATAAAACTTTCTCAGCTCTAAAGTGAGTATTGTTTCCAGGAAATAATTGTGTATAATGCTACTGCTAATCAGTTTAAATAATCATTGTAAATCCTGGAAAGAGGATCTTTCAAAAGATCAATTACAATTAGCTGAAAGACTGAACAGCTTCAGCTATCATGCAGTCAGTATAGGTTTAGATAGAAACTTTAATAATGACTTTAAGTGTGATAGAGCAAATATGGAGAAGAACTTACATGGAAGCAACAGATGCAATTCTGGGGCCAAAATACTCATTGCTATAAGACTAGGATAAACCTTTAAGTTAAACAAATGAATTAATAAATAAAACCCAAACAAAAGCAAAGCAACAAAACTCAAGGAGATAATCAAATGTTGGGTGTTTTTTAATAGAAGTGGTGCATAGGAAAGGAGAAGAATTATGCCCTCACTTAGAATCAAAGCAAACTGTGCCACGCTTTTTTACAAAGCCCAGCAGGTTATCTCTAAGTGTATCAGCTCAGGGAACAGGTTAATGTAATTTAAAATTCATTTACAAAATTAAAACACATAAAGTCAGATTTGTACATGAATTCTGGAGGGACTGACTTCTACAGGCAGCTCATAAGATTATTCCTGTTCCTTAAATCTGAGCATGCAAGGAGCCCCTCAGAGGTTATGGAAAATTCCTTTTTGTGGACGCGAGAGAAAATGCTCCACGTGCCTGCACATTTCCTCACCACACAAAAGAAACAGCAGTGTTGGCAGGACCCGTGCAGAGGTCAGTTTTGTTTGCAGTAAGTAGGAGACCTGTAGCAGGTTATCTCTGCCAGGCCGCTGTGCTTAGCACCTCATTCATTTCAGCATGTGCTGATGTGACTCTTCTGTGTAAAAAGAAGCACAGGGCAAAGTTACTGTGCAGCTTAGCTCTGAGAGTAAAGTGCATCTTTTCCCTTCTTAAGCTTTTCATTTCTATTTTGCTTAGTGTAGACATAGAGAAAAAAGGTGCATTCATTTCTGCACCGTGGCCATTTCACAAACTAATACTGCACCAAAATTTGTTGTAGCTTTGTGATCACAGTGAATATATACATTCAGTAATGTACCTTTTGACATGAGGGAGTGATGCATATAAATATATGTATGGAAATGTGTGTATGCTTCATACTTAGATTAAGTGGAACGTCCATGTAGTAGTTTATATCCAATGATGATTTAACTCGACAGCCCTGGGAAGTCTTTGTCTCTCTCTCGGATAAATGTTAGAATATACATACATTATTTGCATGTATTTAAGTGCAACAACATTTATAAAAGTTCTTCAAATACTGCAAAGCAACAGGTTTTTTTTTCCTGAAAAAGATTAAAAAATAAAATAAAATAAATAGGCCGTCCCTTTCTTAGAGCTTGAGTATCAAATGGCCTTATTTTTGTTAAACTACAGTGCAGATCTTACAGTCCTTGCCCAGGAACTGAGCTTGCAAATTAGTTCTCCTTCTTTAGGGCTTTTATTGTAATCTCGAGTGCTTTTAACTGTGCCTCTACATCCTAATTATTGTTTTGTGCCTTTGGAGACAATTCCACAAGTATAAGACAGGAAGGAGATCAGATTTTTCTTTTTGCTGTGTGCATGCCAACACATGGCAAATAAAAAGGAAGAGGAAATGACTAACACATATAAATGGGGAAGTTCTCCCCCTGAACTACAAAGATACTCTGATGTGCTTACCATGTTGTCCGTCAGTACGCAGTGCTCAAACTGTACCCAGAATGGTTTCCATGAGTCTAATATGTTCTACCAAGTAGGCCAAGCAGTCACTCTTGTTCCTCTATGTCATCCTCCTGGTTAGATTTCCAAACAGCTTTTGGTAACACAGAGCCATCAGCTCTTACAGGCACACATGGTGGGCTATAGGGGATCCTGCTCTGAAGCTATTTCTGCATTACGTATCTGGATATAGTATTTGTTCACTGATCTCAGCAGAGAACACAGAAATGTTTTTCTTTTATCCACGTTCCTTTAATTTCAGTAGCGTCACAGGCTGCTGTGATGAAATGAAAATAAGCATTCACTGTCACTGATGAGATGAGCTCTCATTTTGCTGTCCCTCCAAACAGTCCTTAGATTCAGTTTCAAATGTTTGAGATAATAAACCAATGCTTCTAAAGCTTTTCTACATTTAAATTAACAATAGATGCAACTTTAAAAGAAGTTTGTAATACTGCTTTAAAGATTGATGTGAGTTCAGGGTTAAAGTGCCATTATTTAAGTTGCTTTGAAAGTTAACTAATCCATATTCAAATGGCTTCATTTGGATCCATCCATTTCTAGAGTTTATTCAGACTAGTTTTCATGACTGCATGCTGTCAAGTCCAAGATCTCCTTTTCAGATGCAGAAATCTTTCAGTCCCTGAAATTAGTGGAAAAATAAGGTAACAACTGTGAACTGCTTCTATCACAATGTTTCACTGCTGGAACCTTCTTGTAGTGAATGATCTGGAGCTAATTACATGTCAGGCAGAGCTGGGATGTATTAAATGTGTTCTGCATTGCAGGTGGTTCAGGAAGTTCAGAAGAAAGGACTCTTAAGGCGACCAATGGATTTAATGTTAGCTGCGTATCTCATTCTGGCAGCGGGGTTTTGCATATTCAGGGGCATGGTAAGTTGAAGATATTTCAATATTACAGCCTTTCCTTTTCAGTCAAAATGTTAAACTTGTTTTTCTAAATGAGATATTTTTGCAACTGTGTGGAAAAAATGTGTACATTTCAGTCAAGGAAAATTCCTTCATTATCAAGATTGGAATAGGCCTTAGATACATAAACTGAAATTTAGGATAATTATTGGTTCTTTGTTTCTTCATTTTGCCATATGTAAAGTGTGTTTTTCAGAAGAAATTGCACACAATTTCGGGAGTACATAGCATCCCAGGTGCAGATCAATGGAACAAAATTGTTTTGAGTGATTTAGAGTTGCATTTATGTTCAAGAACATTGAGGTAAGCCAACTAAATTAAGTCTCTGTTTTTATAAACAGATACTTCATTGAAATTATATAGGAAACCAAATTAATTTATACTATGTTGGAGAGAAAAAAAAAACACAAAAAACTCCCAAAACACTGAACCCCCAAACAAAAAAGAACTTATGCTGTTTCTACTTACCAAATATGATTTGGTCTCTGTGTTTGTTTTAAGCACACTTGATTGAATTAAAATTTCAGAGGGAATGAGTCAATGTTGAAAATGCTTGTTGAAGTAGATAAATTCAGTAGTAGGTCAATCCAGTTGTTAGTAAAGAAAATGCCTTCTGTCTTAAGCAGAAAGGAATTTGTGTATCATCCAGTCTCAAAGTTCAGATGTTTAAGCATCTTAGACCTACTGCAGATTGCCCTGCTGTAGTTCTGCTCCTCAATTACACTCATCTTCTGCTGCTTCTCCAAAAACTTGCCTCACAACCCCCCCCCCCCTTTTTCCCCCTTTTTTTCCCCCTTTTAACTTGTTGCAGATCACTTCATTTCTTATGTACAACGCTACTTCAGAGCACTACTTGTGCTGGCTGATCTGCTATTTCACCTACAGTTTTGCTGTGGGAAGTATTATCTCATGCTCTAGCATCTAACTTTAGTCTGTAGTCCCACTTCATTTCCTATGAGGAATAACTTGCTGATTTTTTATTTTTTCTTTATAGTATGTGGTCATTTCCATATAGTTTTACATAACCAAAACAGGAACAGCTTACTGGCCTTTCTTCTACATACAGAGATCCACCAAACATCTCCATGTAGCCATGATTTTATGAAAGTGCTCAGAAATATAATATATTAGAACACACCCAGACCTTCTTGAATGCTCATATTGGAAAAGAATGGGGAGGAATATCCATTTCTTGTAAATCTTCCTATTTCTTGCCAAAGTCACACAACAAATACACATAATATTCGGTTGTGCAAAAGTCACGTTTAGCCCTGCTGGTAACTACGTGTTAATAATGCCTTGCTGCAAGTCTTACTGAGGCAGCTCTTGATAGAGATTGCTTACTCCTTTTAGAATAGTTATCTTTTTGTAGAAGGTGTTTTAAGGATCCTGTGAGAAGTCATTCCTTGTGGAACTGGATCTTGTTTATTGGGAGCTTTGTTCGCTCTACAGGAATGTAAAATCCACTTCTCTCTGCTACTCCCTTAGAAATCATTATTATTGTTTTTAATTTACACTTGTCTTTGGAATCTGCATTGCTCTCCACTGCTACTTTGCCACATTGCAAATCTTTTCTTGGACTACACCTGTAGCTTGCTATCCTAAACTTGAGTGCTTAACCAGAAGTTTCCTCACACTCCTTGAGCAATTTTCCATTCAAAAGCCCATTCACTGGGATTTCACACGCTGTCTGGCTGTCAGACCAAATCAATAATTGTTATATTTTTTTACTAGCACAGCCAAGTGATTGAATTCTCTTCCAGCCGAAATTTTTCAAGTATGCTGTGAGCATTTCCTCAGCATCTCCCTGAGCAGCATGAGAGGAGACTGCATTTCAGGCTTTTTTTTGTTTCCCCTTTTTAAATTGATGATTAAAGGAATCACCTTTGGAACAGATGCTAAGCAAGTCTCATAGGAAGCAGTACTTCAGCCCACTCCTAGAGCCTTAGGGCTGGTAACAGGTTTAGAGAAAGTCCTTTGTTCACGGGAAGTTTTGAAAATTCTTCTTAGATTGCTCTGGATTGCCCTGCTGAACTCTGCCGGCTATATATTCAACTGCACGAGCCTTATATAAAAGATCCTGCTGCCTATCCTAAGCTTCAGGTAAAGCATTGACTGTGAAAGCATACAGTGTTACGAAGTGATTTGTTACCTGGCACAAAGATGACGCCACGGGTTACACAGATGACAAGATCAAGAAGGAAAGTATTTGTTTATGGCAAGTTAAACGGTATTTTGTATTTCCTACTAAACAGCCTTCCAGGATACCAGTTCTTCATTGTGATAAACTTAACCTTGATTCAGATCTGTTACCTGGAGTTACACATCCTAATTACTCAGGCTTTTTAAAACATATTTCATGAGATAGATCCGCATGCTTTTTATAATCGTTATTCTCTTAGATGGACAAAGCAGACCTTCAGTCTGGAATAACGGAGCAAAAAGAGGTGCAGAACTAGGTTCCTTAAGCTCATGTTGTGCTTCTGTCACCAATGACATGCTCCTTCAACCACGATGTCTCCTACCAAACCTATTTAAATGCACATTTGCTTCAGTTTTGTAATATTTGCAAAGTTGCCATTCTTTTGCAACCCTGTCTGCTGCTTATAAGGACAGGTCCTGAAGTGATAAGAAGACTCACCATTCAGACAGTGACCTATACTTTCTGGAAAAAGGGGTATTCAGTATATTCAATACATTTCACATTTCAATATATTTCACACTCCAAAACAGAAAGCACCATGGAGCTTGAGAAATGGACTCTGAATAGCATCCAGTGGATGTACTGGATGGTGAGTTAGGCAAGCCATGCTTATTGGCATGGTCTCAGGATGGCAAGCAGTATGATGAGGGAAAACATGTCCTGGGATAAAGAGGATTTGGATCAGGCAAAGAGACAACAGCCATTGATACTGGTTGGGGCCTGGGGGTGTATGGATCCAGTCAACAGCATCCTCTTTTCTCAAAGAGGTTTTAGATACAAAGTTTTGAATAATCTCAATTCTACAGTCAACAGCTGGCTAACTTTTAATGCACCTCCCTCATATTGCAAAGGAACTAATATTTGTGTTTAAAATGCAGATGCTGGCATATATGTTCTACTCCGTGCCATACTACGTGATTGCTTTGTATGGCCTACTGGTGCCTGGTTGTTCCTGGATGCCTGATTTAACCCTTATACATGCTGGAGGACTAGCTCAGGTATTTCTCCATAAAATATTCACTCTTGAATATCTAGTTAATAAGTAGAGAACTATGGAATATGTAAGGAGAGCAGGGCTTGACCTAGCCATATCGGTTTTATGCCATATTAACACAAATCATCTTTCGTATCTGTGCAAAACTAACTTGAGGGAATGGAGACTCAGGCTTATTTTATATTTGACTGCTTTCTTGCCTTGGTAGACTTTTCTCTTTCTACTGAATCATTCAATCGGGAAAATGCAAACCTTATTGAGCGCCATGCATTCTTTAGCTGAGACTATGAAAGAAGCCTGTCCCGAAGTGCCAGCAGTGGGTCATGTGAAAAAACATACAGCTCCAACAAAACAGTAACAATGTTCCCATAATATGTATTGCCAGATCAGTGGTTTGAAAAGCACAAGTGGAACAAGGAGCTACTAGTCACAGTGAACAGACAGTGACATTAAGACACACTCCTGTTGCCAAAGGCATGCTAGTGATCATACTGAACTCATTGTTTGGGTTCTCTTAAACAGCTCTTAGTGCTGGTGGCTGTAAGACTGACCAAAAGAAAAAGAAACTGACAAGCAGTAATAAACTACCTATCATGCCATACAGATAAACGTTCACAGCTGAGACAATGACAAATAATTTGTACTGTATGCAGGAAATGTATTCTGAGTATCCAGACAACACAGGAAAATATGCACTCAGTGCTTTAACAATAATGAAAACATTGAGACACAGCAGCAAGGGTAAATCAAGTACTGTTATTAGACAAACACAAACCAACACTTTGTTCCCTGTTGCAGAGATAACATTCATGGGTACGAACTGCAGTCCAGCTTAACTGCCCACTCAGGATGGAGGGAGTGACAGCTTACTTTTCATTTGTCAGCTGGTATCACAGAGAATGACTTTTTTATCCAACAATTTATAGATGATCTTGAATCACCAAATTGTATCAAAACAGAATCTGACAAACATATTATCCAAAAGATATAAAAAAATATACAACTGTGTTTGGCACAATCTAACCTAAAAAAAGCACAAGCTAGCTAAGGTAAGCAAGGCAGCATTGGGAACATTTCTCTACTGACAGATTGCTCAGGTTTCATGAATTCCCCAAGCTGGCAGGTTAAGAACTGCTTCTTCAATGATTATTGAGCCCTTTGTGAAATAAACCAGAAGTCAAAGTATGCTGACTGTCACAAACCTACCTACCAACTCAGACCCTCAGACTGGAGGGGATCTGGTTTTGTTTTTTAAAAGAAATCTTTCTGAAGTGGTATTTTTTACTCAGAATTTCCCATTTTAATCTTTGAAGCTTGTGCTATGTACAAAACTTCGTGGGTTGACAAAATCCAATTGATAAAGGGAACTTATGTTGCTGTACACTCCCCACATTTCCTTTGGGATATTTGGGTTTTTTTGTACTTCTAACTGCAATGCACAGCAGAATGAACTTCAGTCATCACACAACAGAAAAAGATTTACTTGATTTGACTTTGTGAACTTTGAGCAACTGAGGAAGAAAAATGTGACATAACGGACCAAAGGCACCTTTCTAGAGGGTTTTTTTTGTTACTCGGAGGGATACAACACATTTTTGGGTTTGTCTTAGGTTAAAAAACTTTGATGATCAAAATAACTGTAGTACTGAATTGGATTTTGCCTTCAGTTATGAGCAAAGGTCCAAAAAAGGTAAACAACTAGTGATAGAAATGGGGCACTGACCCCAGGAACGAACACTGCTCCTACAGATGTCAGATGTTGGCATCTCAGTTGTTTTTATTCCTATCATTAGGAAATATATACTTTTTGCAAAAAAAAACAAGTCTCAAAATGCCACCTGATGCATCCAAACGAAGACCCTCTCAAAGTGCCTGCCCTTTCACACACAAAAATAACCATTCCTCTCTGTATTTATTGCTTCAGAATTACACATCGCTCTCAGTTAAATGGTTGTTCCTGACATTCAGACTTCAAGAACAGGTTGCAACTCTTAAACATCCTGAAGTTGAAGGAAGAGCTCTTTAAATGTCAAAGCACCAAAGTACCAGAACTTTGATTATTACAGTTTGCATACTCTCTGTGAACTTGAAAAAACTGGTGTTCGCCTACTCAAGTGAGCTACATGTGAAGCAATTTAAGAGCCATACCCCTGCTGCCCACAACCAGTGGGTACCAACTGTCTCACCAGTTTTTTGCAGCCTATTTCTCTATACTATCCAAAATATAGAAAGTTTTTCTTTACTCCTCCATAGATCTGCTCTCCTCAATTCTGCAGTTTTTGGTGGCTTCTTTCTGCAGTGTCTCAGATCTGCAGGAGAACTAAAGCAAAGGAACATATTTTTCTAGGTTACTCTCTCCCCATTCCATTTGATGACTTTCCTTAGGTACATAAGATCTGATCCAATCCCTTCCAAAATCAGTTATAATTTTTTTATTTGATTTTAATCTGTATTAGAAGGAACCTTTCTCCAGGCTCTTTTCCCCTGGCTGGAGGACTTTCTTGTCTGCAGGGTAACAAAACCCAACAACTACAGTAATGCTACAGACAAAAAATATTGTAAAAAACCCAAACTACTTCATACTGACAAGGAGACGAATGTGTAGCAGGAAAGGTAAATTACAGCTGTCACACTGAGCAGTGCCAAACCCAGCACCAGTCTTCTTCCAGTGATTGTGGAATGGCCCCACCAGCACACTGTCAAGGCTCTGAGTTTAACAAAGGCCACATGTTTATTAAACAGAAGAGGCTACCTGAGAAGTTAACCTGTAGCACATTATCCGGTTGATTTCTCAGCCAAGTTCTGATTCTCAAAATTCTCCACTTGAAGGTTCAGTGCAGAAAGCACCAAGGATTGGTTTATTCACTGGGAGGATATGATCACAGCAGACTCAAGGTTGCCCTCACTTACTGAAATACCAGCCTAGTGCACAACTGGCACAGTGATCTGGAATGACCAACAGCTCTTACCTTTCTAAAGAACATGGATTGGGCACTTGAAGTCAGAGCAAGATTAAGCTACTGGCAAATGAGAGACCTGCTTTAAAACACTCTCTTTCCTCCTCCCACCAAGACTAAAAACCCAAACCAACCAGAAAAACAGAATCTGAATACAGTCATGGAAAGATAGAAGATTAAAAGCCTAACACAGTCTACATGAAGGTAAATCAAACTTGAAAAAAAAAATTGACTTTAACAGACCCCAATGGCTTCCTTGGTAATGCAAAGAAAAAAGCATTACACAGACAAAACAAGTCTAATAAATAATAATTATATAGTGCATTCACTAGCTAGTGAAAATCTTCATGGGTTACAGAGAGAAAAAAAAAAGCAGACAAATGTTTCAATTTTCTATAACAGTGAAAGCTCACCAATGTGCTCCAGCTCTTGTAAGAGACACAAATCACACAGTAAGGCTAAGATCTCCTAAGGCATCCTAGGGGTTTGAGGAGTTACAGCTCCTTCTGCCAAGTTTGTGAACTCACTGTTACACATAGCTGGGCCACTTCTGGAGACAGGAGACCCTTGCAAGAGGCACACAGCTTAACGTCTTGTTCCCCCTAAGCAGTTCTGAGATGCCCTGGAAAGCTTTAGGTGAACATTGGACAGCACCAAACCTCCTACACAAAGCCCGATGGTTGTGATTGCATATTTTCTTTGCAAACCATTACCTTGTATAACGAATGGTGTTTGCTCCTGATTCTTCACTGCCTGCAGAAAGGTTCCCAATGTGAGGAGAGGCAGCAGGTATCTGAGCACGTGCACACAGGTGCCAAAGGCAGCTCCCATCTGAGACAGCTGAGAGCAAACAGGCAGCAAGAGGTGACTGAATTATCCAGCTGACAGAAACAAGCTGCTGATAGTGTGCCCCTCAACATCTGTTTACTGTGTAAAAGTTATTTACAGAAACATACTAGGCAGCACTCTGCTGAAGTGTGCACTTGATTTCTTTGATTGCCCTATTTCTTGCCTCTGGTTTGCTAGATCAGTGCTCCCTCTTACGTGGAGGTGGTTATAATCTCCTGAAATCCAGGTTTCTTTTCTGTTTTGATGTATGTGCTCAGTCCAACCCTTTGCCAGAGAGATGTGTATTAAAGCACCTGCACTGTTTCACTTCCTGCTTTGCTAACAACCATGGACAGAATCAGTCCTTCGTGAGTCCAAATCAACTCCTGCTGAAGCCCAGGTGGAGGTGCCATTTGGCCATCGTGTACTCCTCTGCACAACTAAAATCCTGCTGTCCCTTTCTCCCGCTCTGCTTAAGATTAAATTGATGTTCATCTCCTCAGATCTCACTCACTACAAAGTAATTAAATAAATAAGATTGGACACACGATAGTTAACATGAACTTCAAGCTGTTGCTTGAAATAGCAGGTAACAGATGGAGACAAAAGACAGTAACTACTCTGACACTTCTATCTTTAAGTGTTTGTTTATGCTAAAAATATGCTCCAGCTCAACAAGCTTGCCTTTGCTTATAACCTTCCGTGTGAATTTAACCTATGCTTCAGAACTGCCCCCAGACCCAAGGCCAACTTTACCAATATTTTCTGAAATCATCAGGAGTTCTGGGGTTTGAATCTATAAGATTAAATTAAAAACAAGCAAAAAACAACAAAAACCGAAACAAAAAACAACGGAACAGAAACTAACACGGCTTCCAGATTTTATTCTCTGACTTTATTTAGAATGTCTGACTGCTGATTGCTGATGCCAAACACGATGGTAGGTGGCTGCAGGTCCCACCTCCGCCTCTGGGCTGAGACCCAGCGCAGCACCGGGCAGCGATGCACAGCTTGGTGGCTGTTTGCCTGGGGAAGGATTACAGAGCCTGGTGCAAGAATAATCATCCCTAACTGAGGGTGAAATCCTATACCTAATGTAAACATCAGTGCTGTGTCCACAAAATCACCCCCTGCCATGACACTGATAGCTCCCTTTCTTCTCTATACTGAGTTATGAATGACCGTAGTTCAGAGTGAATTTCCTCTCACTGCCATAAACATATGAAGGATAATTGAGGAATAAAAGGGAAATTGTCACAGGAGATGCACACTTGTATGCGGAATATGCTGTCCAAACATTTCCAAAATGTTCATAAACTTTACCTTCTTTTTTTCTTTTTTTCCCCAATATGCACATTATATACACACCACAGGCTCAGTTTTCCCATATTGGTGCTTCTCTTCATGCCCGAACTCCTTACATCTACAGAGTCCCTGAAGAAGCAAAACAGTTTTTTCTGATATTGAACATAATGTATGGGATTCTTCCCCAGCTGCTGGCTTACAGGTGTGTCCACAAGCCCGAGTTTTTTATGAAGGCGAAAGAAGAAGAAAAAACAGAATAGCACAACTGTTTTCAGCTCCTCTTTTTGGCTGTGTATGTAATTGGGTTTGGATGTAATGGAACGTGCTCGGATGGAACCCAAATGAGGTGTGCCAGATTGCACAGCTGTGTGGAGATGCATGGCCTTGTTTGTTCACCTGACTCAAAAAGGGAAAATAAAGATAACTGCTTTCAATATCACTTCTCAACATTTTGACTCCAAGCACAGTTCGTACTTCATATATGGTTCATTTTTAAAATATTGCATGGAATTAAATAGTAACAGTGGCAGTGTTCTGCCTCCACACACTGAAGAATATCAGTTAGCAATCCCTATACAAACTTACTACAGAATGTGAAGGTCAAGATTTTCAAGTGTCAGAAATTAACATACATAACTCTGTAACATGCACATGTTTTATTTGTCAAAAAGTAATGTCTCGTGGGTCAGCCTTGTTAAAAACCTCAAGAAATCTTTCAAGAAGCAATCCACTGTGATGGTATGACTCCATTTATGCTATGCAAGTCGTATAGTTTTCTTAATACTTTCAAGGATTCACTTCTGCAAGGACTACTCATCTGCTTGAAGTTAAGCATGTGCTCACTTGTGTTTCTGAGCTGGACATGGAGTGCTCCCTGCCTTGAGCAGCAGCCCTTCCACATTAACATGCATTTTCCAAGAGGAGGGTTCTGCTGAAGCGTTACCCTGTGCAGCTCCTTTTGCTGACGGTGTTAGGCCATAAACAAGTAGCAGCATATACAGAGACCTTGCTTGGTCTGTTCAGGTTTCCGCTTGCAATTGCTACTGATATTTTTACTTCAAGCAGGATATTTAGTGCCTTTCTTGCAGATGAAATTAGCTGATACATTTTAACTGCACATACTTTATTTTGGGGATGTTGAATTTTGGGTGTTTTGACTTGGAGAATTTCAGTTTTCTTTTTGAACCTGATCAGTAACAGGAAAGCATCAGCTCATGCGCATGCATGTTGCACTCTACACAAGGGGACTTTCAGAGCAGCAAGAAAGTCATGCGTTCACGCTCCGCAGTGAAACACTGAGGCGTGGTTCGTAGCAGCGCTCAGAAGACAGAACCCATGGTTTCATACCTCCGACCACAGGGCAGGCCCAAAAACCACAGCACATCTTTGTCAGTGCTTCTCGGTAAAAGGGAACTTAAGCAATGGTTTCCTTCAAGCACCCAACCTCCCTGGTGCGGAATCCTTCCATGTGCGCTCGAATCTGGGACAGCTCCAACCCCGTCCTCCCAAGAAAACAAGCCCTGAGCTGTTGGGCTGCAACAACACGATGTCTCACAGACATTTGCACCTCTGATGTCACTTCTAATGTTTTTAAAGAAACTTTGAATACATTCAAGGTGAATTTAATAACCTCCTGTTATCCAGAAAAGGCAAAGTACAGAAAAAATAAAGATCTCACCTGCACTTGTATCTATTATGGTCAACTCATGTTAACAGAATGTTTTGCTTTAATACTTGACTTACATTAATACCTCACATTATTACACGTATGAAGCCAAATATGACGCTAACTTAGTTGCTTACAACCTCAAACCTTACTCCCAATACACATTCCAATAAATTTATTCTGTAAAAACAATACATTTTTTTGTTTTCTTTTTGTTTCGTTTTTTGTTTTTTTGTTGTGTTTTTTTTTTTTTTTTTTTAGTTTTTTACAGTAAACTCGTCAACTACAAACCTTGAATACGCAAAAGATGTTCCAAGGACAAGCATAACAAGGATTGATAAAACCAGACTAAATATGTTTTCACAATAAAAGCTGGCATAAAAATAAATAAAAATCTCTATTATCACAATAGCAACAATAATGTACACAGAATAATGGATTTGGAATGCTTACTTACTAGTCTAGTTCTATTTCCAAAAGGAAAAAAAAGCCAGAATGACAGCATCCTTTTTAAGCCTTTCATTCATTAAAATCGATGTTTTCTTTTGGTTTCCCATAGGGTTCTATATCACAGTAAGCTTAAAAGTGGAAAGCATCCAAATGAATGATCTCAAATTGTGTTGGCATTGGAAAAAATCCTTGTATTAATCTAAAGAAACACAAAAAGACTTTCACTAACTTCACATATAGGAACTAAGTCAGATAGTGTACATTACATCATGATTTTGAGAAGTATTAAGAGTATAACTAGCTAGGTACTTCTAGGAAGGAAAGGTATTGTATTACATTATTGAACTTGGTGGTGATCTCAACGCAAAAAGATTTTTTCTTTCATGTTGTAAACTGATCAAAACCCAAGAAAGCATGGCCATAGGGAAATTTAAACTAATGTCTGTGGGTGGAAAATACTGTAGCGTTGTATGGAAGGGACTCTTTGCCAAGATTTACTTGTGTTTAAAAAAAATGCTGATATAGAATGATATAATCTGGAGTTACACCTTTTCTGTTTAGAAAAGGGATCTAAAACATGTTCAAGTATGCGGCATCTTCATAAACCTCAGCCACTGGGAAAGGGCAACTTCATGCAACCAAATAATATGAAAATCGAAACGCAACCCTTAGAAAAAAGGGTAAAATGTCATTTCTGCAAACACAACAGATAGGAATGTGAATAATGTGCATACAAACTGGGATGCTGTTGATGATACTAATGAACAGATGTGATGACTCATATCAAATCCAAGAATATTAGACAACCAAACATGTAACCTTCTTGTGTTTTCCCTTAATATTCAGCAGTCATTATGTTGGTTAAGTCTGAAAGAGAGAAAGAGAGAAAGAAAAACAAAATCACATTTCATGTACAAAAAAGCTTGCTCTAACAAACCTGATACAATTAATGCCTTATTGCTACATTTCAGAGCTGCCGGCACAAACAGCTGCTTGGTCTCCTCAAATGGAATTTTTGGCTATTTTTTTTTTCCCGGAGAAAACCGCATATGTTTCATCAACCCAACAGACCACCACAAAACATTGAAGAGCACAGTTCAAACATTCAGGGCTTTATTCAAATGAGCAACTCAAGCCGCATGTGTAACGAGCTGTTTTTCTTCTTCCCCAATCCCTTAATAGTGTCTTGCAGTACACACAGCCAGATGTTGCCTTGTTCCAGCAGCCCGGGTCACTGATGGCCTCGTGCAGGAGCTGAGGGCTGCTGTGCTCCTGCATGCTCTATGGTGAGGATGCTCTTTGGCTCAAACAAACGAACGCTTCACAGGCACAAAGAAAGATAAACACTTCTCATAGCTAACGTGTCTGAATGTTACTTCTGAAAGGGAAATAGTTTGGCTTGGAGTTCACTGTAAAGACACGACAGAAAAGGAAGAAACTCTCACTTCAAGACTGAGTCAAGGTCAGCTCTGGCTTCCACTGACACTAGCAGGAACGGCATCAGACCATCCCCATGGCCTCTTGGCAAGCATCTCCAAGTCTGTTTCTTCACATTAAAGAGAGAGAGCTAAACTCCCTTGCAGATACAGGGACACGCTACTTTTATCCAACAACACGAAGACAGGCAGTGCTACTTGGCTACCTTGCCCTTCCTTCTTGTAAAGAATTCAGGACATTAATGCTTGTCCACCCACACCCTGACAGACGGAAAAAAACACAACATGCAAGCAATATGAAGGCACTGATAATGTATTTGGCCAAGAAAAAAATCATCTTAAGAAATTATGGAGTTTTGGTGACAGGTTAAATCCACTGGGGATGGCAGAAATTTCATTTTACAGAGGATCTGTAAGAGAATATATGATATTTTAACAATTCTGCACGAACAGTTTGCTGCCCAAGCTCTCTCCCATTCTGGCCCATCATACTTGCTGTGCGTGATGCCACGGCTAGAAAAGAATACACTTTTGTGCTCTAGAGGATAAGAGCATTCCAGTGCCCACTGGGATCCCAGTCTGGTGGCTGCTCCTCTGAACTGTGGGATCTGTTAGTTCACTGTGGTTCTGCTGTCCTACAACAAAGGGTTTGCAAACTACTGCAGCGCAAGCAGTAAGTAATGCACTTTCCACCTGTGAGTCCTGGTCTATCCTGACCAGTGGCACATGAGAAGGGGTTACTCCAAAATGCTCGCACACAAATGATGGCTCACAGGCAGCAGCCTGAGCCCCGCCTGCCCTGGAGAAGCCTAGTGACGTAGCTCATCCCAAGCACCAAGGGTCCAGGACTTCACTGCTCTCTAAGATTCAATGAGATTGTGCTTACAGATGCTTTGGAGACATGGCTTGGAGGGTTTCACTGCCATTTCTCTTCCCTTCAGAAGGTGGTGCAGATACCCAATAGGGCAATGCCAAACGATTAGTCAATCAGCACCTTCAAGCAAAGTTCGTAGTGACAGCTGCTAGCCAGTCCTGGTAAGGCTGAATGGTTACTGAAGCAGTTGGTCCCTACAGCACTGCTGCCAGATCCGGCAAGGAAAGCTGTCCTTTTGCAGCACTAAAGCTTTGCACTTATTAACAACTATGCAGCGCTGGGTTAATGCCAGCAGGCTGGGTAGCACCCTGCTCACGTGGTGTGCTGTGAACATTAACAGTTCCATTACCCACAGATGTGTCTGCTG
The DNA here is from genome assembly GCF_023343835.1 of Lagopus muta. Taxonomy (NCBI): domain Eukaryota; kingdom Metazoa; phylum Chordata; class Aves; order Galliformes; family Phasianidae; genus Lagopus; species Lagopus muta. Next base: position 9,152,199 of record NC_064442.1, on the reverse strand, counting down.
GGCCATGATGCAGCACAGCAGGGAGAACAAAGAGCCAGGTGCATGAACCACGCTCTAGGATGTTAGCAGCATCTTCTTCCATCACGACACACACAGTGTGCCCCGTGCACACTGCCAGCTTTCCCAGGAGCCAGCAGCACTCCTCCCCACATGCATGCAGCCCACGGGATGTGCGGCTGTGCAGGAGCACCTGGATCTGTCCTGGCTCCTTCATTCAGCAGGGCAGCGTGACTGCCAGGCTCCCATGTCATCTGCTGAACAAGGATGTGGCTGAAGGAGGATGTGGCACAGCTGAGCAGTTTCCATGGTCTCCATGGTTTCATTTCTCTTCAGAAACAAATCCCCTCACATCATCTTTGAACACACTGCTCAGCTTCCCTGTAAGGCACAGTGCAAAATGTGCTGCACTTGTCTGTGCTGCTGCATGCAGAAAAAACAGCACACAATGTGGATGATGCAAGCAAGAGGCTTCAGGCATCAATAAAATTGAACCTGGTGCTCTAACAGAAGGACTGAGCATAAAGACAGCAGAGAACAGGAATAAGCCCCCAAATTTACTTTTTGTTCTGAAAATTCCTTCTTTAGCATTATGTGGTGACTCAGCTATCCTGTTCTCTCCTTGGATGGGCAGAAGGAAAATTATTTTCTTGCTCTTCATGATCGTTGTTATTCCATGCTGGTTTGAGGTCAAAACGATTACGAGATTCAGTGCAGACAGAGACATGGAAAGTCTATTTCGTCTATGCCAGCTGCTCGAACCTCAGCTTGCATTCAGCCATTCATGCTCCTCCTGTGTTACCTTCCATTGCCTCGCTGAGCAGTGCTGCTGTCCAGAGCTGTATGAAGGCAGCAGCCATTGCTCACCTTCACACAGCAGCTCACAGCCTGCCTCCATATCATTTTGCACAGAAATTTTTACTCTGTGTTTTTACCAAAGTTCTCTTTTTTGGAGGGGTAGATTTTAACCTACTTGAAAGGAGTGCACATTCCATTTGAGTTCTCTGGCAGAATGCCCACATAATGCTTTTACACTGAATAGAGCCCTAAATGCTATGTGTTTAATGCTGATAAAACCCCAAAGCTGCTGTGCAGTCTGGTCCACGTTTTTCTTGGGAAGTAAAAAAAGGAAGAGCCAAAGCAAACTGCTCAAAATCACATCAGAAAGCCACGGTGAGCCTGGGTTTGTCAGGCCAGCATGGCCATAACGCTTTTCTGTAAGCAGAATTGTTGCTACCCCACAAGAACATCACAGCAAAAAAACGTGCCTTGGACACAGGCTGTTTTAAATATGTTCTCCCAATTGCAATAGTATCAGGTGGCAGTAATTTTGGAGCAGATTTTGATCCCCTTATTTATGTTGGCAAGCAGTTGCCTCCACAAATAGATCCACCACCTCCCATGTTAGCAACTGATTGTCAGTGTGAGTAAAAAGATCAGAGTCCTTTATCTCACTTCAATATTCTGGCTGCAGCAGGAGCAAAAACCCAAACCTAACAACACGCATATTGAATTTCCAACAAATCTAGCCTTTTTCAAAGACAGTAAAATAATTCACCTCCTGAAAAGCATCCATGGGCATCCTTACACAGGCAGGCACCAACACAACTCTCACTTACCAAGACAGTATCTGGACTAGCAAATAAAACAGTAAATGCCTCAAGAAAAAACAACCCCAATGTGCTGAGCTTAACAGTCAGTACTTCCTTATAGCTTAGAGACTACAGTCAGGAGTCAGGGTGATTCTATGGGCATCCAGAGCAGTGAAAGTAACCGCGATTGAGGTCAGCTCTAACATCAGCCAGCCAAGAACCAAACACACAGGTTGCAAGAGATTTACCTGCAGAATGCAAGTATGTTGCCATGAACTCACTGATTTGTGAGCTAATGCTGCACCCTATAAAGAAAGCCATAGAGAGCCATGGATCCCTTTCCATGGGAATATTCTGTTCATGGGGTGTTTTGGAAAAGCCAGCACCATTCAGTATTTAACAGCAGAGAATTGTCATGGGGGACTGAGCAAGCTCTGGGGTGGGCTGCCTTACTTCAGGTATGTTATTCAGGTAGGTTAGTTCACTAATAGTAGGCAGTAAAACCTTGTATCTTTCCACTGAGGGAATAGGACACACAGCACAGTGAGAGCAAGAGCCTGAGCTGCAGGTGGTGGTGGTGAGTGCAATTATAGCTGGACACGAGGAGTGTCTGTAGATCTCAAGGATGAGAGAGAAGCTAAAAGAAAAGAAGAGATAAGGAAAGAAAGCAGTTTTGTCAATCCCAGGGATAAAAAAACATCTCGAGCTGAGCCCTTGGAAGGTATGAAATTGGCTGAAAAAAAGTCATCATAGTGCTGGAAATACTTTTATTTGCTCTGAGCTTTGAGTCTTTAGGAAGGCCATTTCTGAGCTTTCCTCTGCCCCCTGGAGGCCAGGCATTTCATTAACAAAGTGCAGGGGAAGGCGCTGCGGCCACGGCTCGGCTCCAGATAATTTTTCAGGAGCATCCCCAGGATGCGGGGGGTACAGGTGTGCCTGAGACAGAGCTCCTCTGACCCGGAGAGGGGCACAGCCCGCAGCTGGAGGGCCAGGCTTTGCCAAACATAACTGCTCCCTCACGTTAGGAAGACCAGATCTGCTCACACCGCTCAGCCCCTGTGTGGGCACACCGTGGGACGGCCGGGGCTCCACGTCCCCACAGCTGTGCAGCACCTCCCAGCCCGCCAGCCCCGGGGGGTAACCAGCACAGGGTAATGCAGCTCCCTGCTCGAGACGCCCCAAACTCATCCTTTTCCTAGAATCACAGAATGCCTGGGTTGGAAAGGACCACAAAGATCATCCAGTTTCAACCCCCTGCTACGTGTAGGATCGCCAACCACCAGAGCAGGCTGCCCAGAGCCACATCCAGCCTGGCCTCGAATGCCTCCAGGGCTGGGGCATCGCAGCCTCCATGGGAGACCTTTTCTTTCCTCTGCCTCACCGATTCTTTCTGCAAGACTTCTGCCTGTTCTCTTGGCGCCATCTGACGGTGGATGAGCCGGGCGGCTCGTGCTGCTATTGACACAGAATAGCAGGGATTGGATTTGGGGACTTTTGTCACTGAATCCGTGGCTGACTTAACTCAGGAAACATTTGGTTCTTACACGGAGAATATGACTGAAGTTCACAGCCATCCCCTGACACTGCTACAAACCTGGGAAACAAAGCAAACCTTCTTAAACCTCTTGCCAGCTCCGACAGCCACTGCAGTCATTTTTTTTCCACACAAACACCTCTTTGAGGACAGGAAGGCGCTCAGTGTTCGCTGGCCAGAACACAGCCATGCACTGCAGCCCCCGGATGGTTCGAGGGAGGTGCTGGGCTGGCACCTCCTTGTACTGGGAGAATGGCAGAGTCCTGACCACAGGAGCCACACACCAAAGTCTTCACAAGGCAAAGAGCCACAAGCCTGATGCTTTGCACCTCAGAGAGACACGGAGGCAGGAAGCTCTGGGAGGAGTCTTAAGCACAAGATGACAGCAGCTCCCCACAGGCTGTGTTTTCTGGGCTGAAGCTGAGCATGCAGCTGGGTGCTGAGGCACCTCAGCAACGTCAGAAGGGAGCCTGTGCTGTCAGGTTACCTCTCCCACCTGGAATCCATGTCACTCAGCAGCTCTGATGACAGCACAGCTCGGCTGCTGGCCATGCATCAGAGCCTTGGCAGGGGAACCAACCATGCAAGACTGGTTCTGAGAGGAGCAGTAAGTGCTGGAGCACAGAGGCTTGTGTTGCTCCAAAGGCACAGAAATAGTGCTGGTTATTAAAGGGATGATTAACCAATCCCCATGCCAATACCCCGCACTGCAGCTTTCCTCTCTTTTGCCGTGGTCGTGACAAAATGCTGACACAAACACACCACTGACATAAGCATACAAGGAGGGTGTCTGAAACTGCATACAATGATATATACACTATATATAATTAAGTATATGTGTATACACAAATTTTATGTATACACACATTAAAAACTAAATATATATGCTATTGCATACAATACATTGCACACCTTCTCCTTGGAAGGCCATATCCCAAGGCAAGGTCTGCCCTAAAATCTGCAATATGCAGAGACTGTAAGGTGCACAGGAATCCTCATGAACTCTAAAGAAGTCTGTGGGATGGAACAGCTTTTAAACAGGTGTGAAAGGATAAGCAGGCTCTTCAGTGAGGCAAAATGCATTGTGCAAACAGTCTGATTCTGCTCTCGCATCAACTTTGCATCATTGCAACTCATGGTTTTCGGGAGTTACTCTCAGCTGACATCCATGCAAGTGCTGGAACAAAAATAGTGCTTACAGCATCTTTTCTCATTCCATCATTTAACTATGGCAAAATTTGGATTGGTTGGGGGGACCAGCCCCATGTTTCTGTTCTAGACACATTCTACCTGCTGAAACGCAATGCAGAAGGATCTGCACGTGGTATGCACAGATCACTGTGACACAATGCCTTTCACCCCTAACTTCACAGCCTGCTGGGAGCAAATCACATGTACAGAGAATTATACTAATGAAAGATTACCCCTTCACTGGTTTTCTGCAAATCTGAAGAAGTGTTTCTTGTGTCATTGCCTGCATCCCCAGCATCAGAGCTGCTCTTATTTTCTTCCTCTTTGCAGTCCTTATCATCTTCATCTCCAGGAGATTTCCGTGACTGCTTGGAGGATTTCTAAAATAATCAACAACAAAGTTATAAAGCAAAAACTGAGCTTCAGCCTTAGAAAGACACTTTTATAATGTATCTGCAATGCAGATCTGCCTGATCATGTGTATATTGGGGAGGATACGTGGGGTGAAAAGTAGTTGGAGTTACTGACATCAGTGAAGCAAAAAGATATTCTGTGTTCAACACAGGTTGGCAGCACAGCTGACTGTAAGACAGACACAGTAATAGGAGATGGGTATTAGTGTTGGGTCACCTGTAGGTTTTGTTAGTTAATGAAACAGATGGTGCCAGCTTGACAAAAGTTTTGATTAAACACAGAGATGTAAAATGAGAATAACATTAGCAGAACTGCTTTCCATATTTTTTAGTGCTGTCAGCTTTAATAAATTAACATTAAGGCCATGTGGAACCAATATATCTTTCCTACTCCCTTTATGTTATGCAATTCTACAGTACAAAAGGATAAACTGTGGCATTAAGCCACCATTTTCCTAATCCTCTGTTTGCCCAGAATCTTCTGCAGAGAAGATGGTAGACCAGACCTGAATTCCTAATGTAAAACATACAAAGGGGGTGAAATTACTTAAAAGACTTTGTTCAGCAGATGAACCACAAAAGCCCCTGCTCCTCCCCATATTAAACCTGTATCATATTGTTTGCTTGCTTCTTTTCATTTCCATTATTTTTCACGTCCAGAAGAATAACATGAATGTGAATGAATGTGACTGCCAGACCTTCAACAGTTTTTTAAGCAAAGGACAGATATGGAGGTGGGCACAGAACTGGAGAAGTGACTACAGCATTGCTCCCTTTCACACAGATGTCAAGAGAAGAATGCATTTCAACCTACAGTTGTCACCTGCACAGGTGATTACATTGGCCAGCCATTACAAGGCCCCCTGAGACACACTACCCTTAGCTTTCTCACCTGTGCTGCTACTTAGATATTCACAGGGTAGGGCAAGCACTAAAATGAAAGTAATTAATTACCCTACTTCTTGCTTACAGAATTAGTTCTTAGAATCACAGAATCAAAGGATGGTTTGAGTTGGAAGGGACCCTTCAAGGCCATCTGGTCCAACTCCCCTGCACTGAACAGGGACACCTACAGCTGACCAGCTGCTCAGAGCCCCGTCCTGCCTGACCTGCAGTGTTTTCAGGGACAGAGCACCCACCACCTCTCTGGGCAACCTGAACAGCTCTTCCTCACTCCCATTCTGTTGTTTACTGTACTGAAGTATTTTACAGACAGCTACAATGGGAGAAGCTGAGCACGCCTGACCCTACGCTGCCTTTTACCACAATATGTGGGGCAGTCACACATCTCCAAGATGGGAGAAGTAAGCTTGAATTCTCCTAGACAAGGACCAAACCTCAGCTCACATTCTGCAAGATGCACAACTCTTAAGCATTTCAATTGCTCCTTATGGGGACTCTAAACGTATCTAACTCCTCAACTCCTTGAAAACTCTGAGAATTTCTGGCTAACTTTGAATGAATTTTCTTTCCAGCCTTTCTGAACTCTTTCCATATACCTTCTCAAAGCATAAGCACAAGAACAGGGTAGAGAATTTCAACTGCTGCCTCTCCAAGGCTGTCTCAAACAGCAAGAGCGCTTTCCCTTGTCTTGGTTGGACGCCATGGTTATGGTAAGGGAATTAAAATGCTAAAGAAGAAAGGACGGATCGCCACGAGGTGCATGATGTCTTGATTATAAATGCACATGGGTAACTATGGAAAAACTCAGAAGATTACCTTTGAAGTGTAGGATTTTTTTCGTTTTGAGCCTGCTTTTTCGTTCTTTCTTTTGCCTTTTCCATCCTCTTCTACCCGATCACCTTCCTCCTCACTGCTGGCATCTGCTGTATTTCCTCCTTCTCCCTCAGTTTCTGATGAGCTCTGTTGCTGGATTGCCTTTAAAGTAACAATAGTGACAGAATAACAATACGAATATAAATAACAAAAATATCACTACATTCTGTAGTGTAGCTGTTCTGAATTAACAGAAAGCCCTCGTAATAGAGAACTCACACTTTAATCGTTCTAGACAGGAAGAGCTCAGGATTTTCTTGCAAGAGAAAGGACTGTAAAGGCAGTTTTCTCAGCCACCACTTGAAAATGGTTATTAGATACAGATCCTGGGATAGCACATTCTGAAGGATTTACACAGAAACTGATCTGATAACAAAAGTGCATGGGCTGCAGAATTCAGGGCTGTGGAGAGACCTGGTGAGTTCTACTTTGGGCAAAGCTATGGAAACCCGTGGCTTTTGGCTGAACGGGGGAGACTTATTCTGGAGAAAAGATGGCTGTTACAGGCTCCCCAAAGGGCAAGAAAAAGTATTAGGAAAAAGCAAACACTGACCAGAAGGCTGAGAGCTCTTTGACAGCCCATCTCCCACAGCCTATTCACTACATTTTTTTTAAATCCCCAAGTGTATGCAAAACATCTGCAGAGCTGAAAATATAAAACAGGAACAGAGAGGGGCAGCAGCTTGTCTGCAGGTGGTCTGTATCTCTGGTTTGTAAGGGTTTCTGCTAATAATGTAATAGGTGTTTGCTATCTTCTGGAGGTGATTTCTACCTTCAAAGGACCCCATTCTTTAATGAGAAAAGTTCTCTGGCTTTATACAGCCCACTGACTGCTCTTCTCCCTCTCCCCCCAGCTGTGCTGACTTTTTCCTACTGACCTCCAACAGGGAGAGCTGTTGCACAGCAGCTACAGTCTGGGAACAGCAGCCCCAAACTGCCTTCTCACCCCTCACAACACAGACAGGGGTATCCTATGTGCTGTATGTGACCAATGTAAAGATCAAAAGTGCCGCGACCTCGAGGTCTGGGTAAAATGCACTAAACTTGATATAAAAATAAACAACAGAAAGAAGCTGTGGTTTTGGGGAGTAAATAAAACCTTCCATTTTTAATGCAGCTAAATGTGCTGCAGAATCTTCCCCTTCACTACCCCAGAATATCAGAGGAAGCAAAGGGCTCTGCAGCACGATTGAAGCTCAGTTTGTCACAGAGTGCAGGACTGCAGTTGCCTTTCTATTTTCTGTTACTCCAATCACCAGCTGTGAAACTTTTTAGCTGCAGCAAAACCAGGCCATTCCATCATCACTCATGCAACGTTTACATAGATAAGAAGTCTTCAAAGAAGAAAACAAGAAAGATAAGGAGAAATAGAAGTGAAACTCATTTACCTGATATCCAGTAAACTTTACTCCAGGGTTGTTTTCTATTTCCCACAGGCCTTCATTAAATCCTTTTCGTTTGTTCGACTTCCCAAACTTATCTTTGTATTCTTTATATGGGAAAAGGTCTTTGGGCCCCAGGAACGCACTGCATTTTAACAAAGGTAAGACACAAAAAAGGACTTAGACTCCTCCTGTTCAAATTAAAAACATTAACAGAGTAAACGTTTTTCTTATTCTTCTACTCATTCTCATTTTTTGTTTTTCATTTTATTTCTTCATTCGCCTACCCACTGGCTTTAGGTTACTGCTGTGAGTCTGATTTCATGGACTGGCTCACCATCCCCATGTTTGATGTTGCAAAATCATGCTGTGTCTCTCTAGAAACAACTAAACTGAGTCTCATTTATTATATTAACTGCTGCTGGGAACTGGCACTCAAACAGTTTATGAAAGGGATTACATGACGTAATTGCCTGCAATAGCAAGGGAGCAAACCTCCAATCCTATGTGTTACAATTCCAGAAAGGCCTAAAAATAATATCGTAGGAAAAGAGAAAGCATTTAAGGAATGCCTAGAACTCAGGGGCAAAACCATGCCCCTCGTACTACCGGACAGAAAAAGCAGGGGAATTTATCATCATCAACACTACCAGCTTCTTCCATGGAACGAGCCCCCACGTGCTGGGTTCTGTGCAAGCACAATAAAAATGTTCTCTTTCCCAAAAATCTTATAATTTTGTATAAGAAGAAACAATGGGCGAGTATAGGCAGATGAGTAATACAAGGAAACAATGAGACACACAGGGTGCTTGTGGCCAAATTGTTTTTCAGACAGCACAGCAAAGGAAGAGTTTGTGCCCTGCTGCTCCATGTCAGCTACATGCTGTACCAACTAATCTTAGGTACAGACACCACAATGCATGTAAAAACAAAGAGAATGGTCATTTATCCTACTTTGCTTAATTTACAGCACAATTCTAAGTTCTTGTATAAAACTGAAGAAAGCACTACTTTCTTTCCATTGACTCTCTGTATCTGGTGCTTCCTGTATTGCAGTACAAGGAGAGCTAATCGCAGAACTGGAGGGGCTGGAAGGGACCTCTAGAGATCACTGAGTCCAGCCCCCTGCAAAGCAGGCCCCTATCCACAAGTTGCATTAAAAATGTGAAGTTAAAATCATAACACAATGCTTCATTCCCACACGGAAGATTCCATGTCACCAAGGACCAGAGCTGAAGAAGTTTCACTGTCCTACACTATAATCACTGCCCTACTTTCCTGACCATCTCAGCAATTGCAGCTCACTCTGTGCTCTCTGTGAGTGCAGGGTCTGGGAGCCCACCCTCACAACTCAGTTATTCTCCTGACATGCTGGGTGCAGAAGCTGCCCATTCGTGCAGGTGGGCTTCTGAGCCGCAGCGATCTGCCCGACATCAACAAGAACAAGCACTTCTAACACAAGTAACAAAGAGAAACCTTAGGAAACTTTCCATAACTTTCCTCAATTTCTCTCAGCACTAACGTCTGGAAATATTTATGCAGTCTTATGTGTGATTCCATGCATAGTGAACACTGAAAATTTGTCCATGTCTTTGAAATGCATTCATTGCCATGGGAGTGTGTAACAGTTTCTACTGCTCAGTTATAAAACTCATGAGCTGCAATCTACAGTTCATTATTGACAGTAAGGCTTCCTCGATTACCAGGGTAATAACTACAAAATGCTCCCCGCTTTCAGATGCTGCAGTAAGATCACAGACTACTGAAGTACAAAACAAAAGAGATCAGCAATTTGGGGCTCATTCATTCACAATAACAGCAGTCCGGTTTTTTTCTTGAGAACCATTTTGAGGAAAAAAGTTTAAGATTTCATTTTGGTTTCTGATTTCAAAGCATCAAAAGTTTATTTATTGTTTATCTTCTTAGATAACCTCATGATAGCAGTAGTACTTTACAACATATAAAAACATCAGATTATTTCATTACAGCAGCAGCAGGAAATATTTTAACTAGAAGCTATTTTGATTTTGATTATGCAGAAACTATCCTTAAGGGTCTTAAAAATGAAACATGATGCATGAGCTGGGGACCTTGTTATGTTATGGAGTATCTGTAAAACTCAGAAGAAAACAAAAGCATTGACTGTAACTTCAAACCTCTATAACTGAATTTAAAATGTGATCAGAATTTCATTTTTTCGTGTCTCTTTTCTTAAAAAATTCCAAAAAAGCATGTTCTTTGCAAGTAGGAGAGCTTTCAAATGTAAACATTACATGCCAAATGGAAATGGTGATTTTTCAAAAACTAGCTCAGATACTTTTTAAACTACAGTTTAAAATAGACTAGAGGCTGACAAGGCGAAACTCTGCATTTGTAGCAATTACTATGAGACCTAACTTCCCCTCTCTGTTCTGATCCCTTTCTCTCCTGCCAGGTCAGCCAGCTCTGTTCTTCCAGCACTTGTGAGAGCTCCATCCCACAATATCCCCAGCACAAATCTCAAAGGAATGCATATATTTCAAAGCTATATGAGGATTGCGTGAGACTCTGGGGTCTGCTTCCTTTCATTTTACTGAGTTCTCATCCAGGGCAGGAGCCCAAACGTGTCTGAATACAACAGCCTGATCTCTGCTATCATGTACACCTACCTTCAGGTTTCACTATGGTAAGTTAACACAAACAAGCTAGGCTCGTATGACCTATCTCTAGTCTCCCAATGGCTTTAGTTAGGATTTGTTCCAATAAAACCAGTGGAGGCAACTTCAGCTGAAGCAGATGACATTCTCAATGGAAAACACTTTGCTTGTTCACTTACGTTTCATGAGTCCCAAAAAAAAAGATGGGGTATTTATTTGCTGGAGGCTTCACAGCTCCTTCAGGGAGTTCATCAATCTGTGAGACAGAAAAGGACACAGCATTACTACAAACGGTGGGGCCTTGTGGCAGAGCCCCTGCCCAGCTGTGACAGAAACACTTTGGAGAGACACCAGAAGACCAACGGGCAAAGTTTTGATGATTTCATAAGCATTGCAATACATGAAGGTGATAAAATCTGGTCTGCTTAATTTTACTGTTAAACTTGGATACTGCCTTCTAAAGGCCTGGAGGGTAATTTGTCTGTCTCCCAGGGTTACCTAAATAACTCCTACAGCAAGTGGGGAACAAATGGCATCTCTGAGACTGGAGCAGCAACACCAGCCCACCTCACACTGGTGGTGATGGTGGCACTCAGAGTGGAACACAACACACATCAGGGAAGAGGCTCCTGCACTCTCCTTTCCCTGGAGCCCTAATGCCTGCTTTTGGCCATTCCCCCGCCCCTCCATCTTGTCCAGTTCAAAGTTCACAGTCTCCTGCAACAGAACAGCAGAGCCCAGGTGCCTATCCGTACAAACCAGAAACAAAGTGCAGCTTCAAATAACACAGGGCTCAACAGTGCGCAGGGTGGCGATGGGTTGATTGTTGGGCTCGATGATCTTAGTAGACTTTCCAACCTTAATGATTCTGTGATTCGATAATTTGTGAGATTTTTTCCAACCTTGATGACAGTGCCTGTCCTACCAGAAATGATGCTTCTGGGCATATGTGAGCATCTAAAATGAAGTACCCAGAGAACTCTGGCTAAGAAGTGAGAGCCCAATGAATCTAAAAACCTATAGGGCAACACTACAGAGCAGGTGAGTGGCTTGCTGCCTGCATTTTAAACAATTCAATCTGAACTTAAGCATACAGAATCCTGCCAAATGTCACTGGAACTGAAAGCAAGGTGCTGACATACCACTGCCATAAGAAATCTGCTCTTCAGTGCAGCCAAGAGAAGCAACCTGCCTGTTTTCACTCAGGAGGCCAGGCCCACATGTGCTTCTCTTCTTTATTCCAGCTGAAGGACCCCAAACACTGAATTCTTGTTGATTAATAAACACCAGATTGTTTTCAAAGGATGTTCTCCTTCACTGTAAAGCATCTGCTGGCTGTGCAACTCCCTGAGCGCTGACACTAATTCAGGTCCTTTTAGTCTTGCTGAAAGGACACCACGGGGGACAGAGAAACCAGAGCTTTGTTTGGAACATCACAGGGCTCCTCTCTGCGAAAGGATTGGGTGCTCGTCTTCTAGGCCTAAGTGAAATTATGCCTAAGTTAGAGAATGGATGAGACCTCCAGACCATGCCCTGCAGCCAGGGGCATAGCAGTGCAGGCTGCAGCACTGTGCTGGCACCCTTCTCTTATTTAACACAGCTGATGAATTGATAAATAAAAGGAGAATGCGCTACTCATATGCACACAAAGGGAAGATACACACTGCTGGAAGGTGGAGGCTCCCATTCAGTTCTCATTCAGCTGCATGCAAGAAAGCACACAAACAACACAACAGGCTGTTGGAGGGCCTCTTCATCACCGGCGATATACAGGAAAAAGATTGCCAGATATTTCTCCAGAACTCATTATTTTCTGACATTCACTATTTGTTTTTAAGTAAGTGCCCATAATGTGATTATTAGTTCAATAATTCATGACTTAAATACAGTTATTAGACTGTAACAGTGAGAGAAAGTATGAAGGGGAAAACACTGTAACTCACTTTACAAACTGATAGCAAGGCAGGGAGATAATACATCTCACTCCACAACACATCATATGCTGCTCAATGCTACGCCTTGGAGCAGCAAAGGCTGTGCTGGCAGTTTACCAAGCTCTGGGGTAATACACCTTGACTGCCTGAGCACCACAGCCAGCCTCCTCTGCGTGGTGACAAGGACGATGTCCAGAGACAGACAAGAGCCCAGAAAAATGTGGGCTCCTGTGACTGAGACATACAACGTCTGCTGGAACAAGACAGGAGATCTCTTCAGTTGCCTGAAATGTGGAGCCAGCTTTGGCTGCATTGCAGAACAGCACAGTCCAGTTGCCTCAGCCCTTTAAGGCTTTCTCAGGAAATAAAACTAGCAGCTGTAAATGATCAGTAATGCGGAGGAATGAAGACATGCTTAGCAGGGAATGCTGACCAGAAAGGAACAGAGATCTTACATCACACATCGTGCTGCACTACAAAGCAGTAAGGATCTTCTCATAAGCAGCGTCCCAGGGCAGTTAAGCCCCTTGTCATATTCCCAGCAACTCACACTGCTGGCTAAGGAGCAGCACCAGACAGGGCAAGGGATGCACACACATCTGTCACACACCTCTCACCTGCTCCCCATGTCACAGCATAGTCCTTTGTTCCCACAGTCCTTTAGTGCCCTTCTGACTGGGTATCACTGCAGGGAGCCGTAAGAAACTTTTCATAGCTTGTGGAAGTTTTCATGCACATACACACGCAGCATCAATCTGCAGTAAACAGCTCAAGGACAGGCTGCTAATGCTCTCGCTTAAATGTTTGACTGTGCAGCTGAGGTCAGGATTTCTCATGCCTTTGATGGCTTTGCCTTGAGCCTCCCATCTCTCAGGCTTCTCTCTCCTGCACTATAATAGGGCCAAATATGAAGCAGTGGCAATGTCTTACAGCCATTTACATCTGTGACAAAAACTCCAGGGAATCTAGGGAAGGATGAGACCTTCTCTGCCATTCAGGAAGACCTCTTCCACCAACTGTAAATGAGGGAGCAGGAGATGCAAGCTTTCTCTGTTCCCAGCACCCCACCTCAGCCCCCTGTGAATGGCAAGGCTCTGAGTGCTTATTTAGCTGCAGAACAGCCCCAGCACTCCTTGGTGATTGCTGCCGTTTTGTCGTAATGGAAAGCAAGCAGTACAAGCAACCGTACTGCAGCTCCCTGCTGCTGCACTCGGTCACAAATTATTCCCATCCTACCAGATGCTTTGGTTAAATATGCTGAAGATTTGGAGCTGATATTTTTCCCCATATCAGCAAGATCAAAGGCAGAGAGGGAGGGAGGGAGAGAGAAAGAGCGCGGGTGTGTGAGCGCACAGGTGAGGGAGGCATCGCTGCTTGGAACCGGGAACAAAAGAGATGAGTGCACCCGTGCTGGGGCACAGCGCTGTAGTCACAGAAACCTCCCTAATGACTCCACCATCAGGCTACCAGGCTGCTGCTGCATTTTGCTGCTGGAAGGAAGCAAACAGATTCTATAACCCGCATCCAAAGAGCAGAGCAGCGGGCTGCAGCTCACTGCCACGGGCGTGGGGAGAGCAGCGCATGGCGTGCAAATCTGATAGTGCAGCAACATCATGGACAGCCGCTTCCATTATGGCTAAAATTAACGCAGGTGGTTTCAGATTTCAAGTTTTATCCTCTTTCCTCCCATTGCTGTCATCTGCTTAATGAATCACAATTGCTTTCTTTTTGCACAGCCTCAGCAGAGCTGCACTTCCCAATGTTTGCTTGCCAACCAAGCAGCAGAGCTTTAAAGATGTAACTGTGCTTTTTCATTCGGTAAACAGATGCCAGGCTTCTAGGGTCAGGAATGCTGCACAGAAAATGCAGCCTGGACCTCTCAACCCAGGGCAGGGCTTTATGAAATGGTGTTGCTAGGGGCTACCAGCATGGAAGCAAGAAATCTGCCTGCCTACATTGTGGCGTGCAGGCTAGGATGCATAAGCAGATTGAATACGCTGCTCTCGGCAATGCTGAGTAATTGCTGACCTCTCAGGTAGTGCTCCCAGCCTGCTCTCAGCCTGCCTTCAGCAGTCCTCCCATTGCTCATGCCAGCTCAGGAGCAGAGGGGCTCAGGTGGGAGGCACAGACTACAGCTGCAACCCCACAGCCCCAGCACCGAGCTGCCCCCCCAGGAACAGCAGGGCTCCCTGTCCACAAACCATCCCCTGCAGGACGAGGCAGATCTGCTCCCTGGGAGGGCTGGTGCGGGAGCAGAGGCGATGCAGCCCCTCCTGGGTGTTCTGCTCTGCATTTGCATTCCCTGCAAAATGGGAAACATGTCTCTCTGACAGAGCTGCAAGCCCTGTCTGTGTGCCTACAGAAAGCAGCTTCCTGCAGAGGCTTACGTTACTGCGGCAGCCAAGGCAGAGGCAGCTCTGCCCAGCACAGAAAAGGGCATCCCAGGTCCATCCCATCGCTCTGACGGACAGCAGGGCTGCCCAAAACCCCTGTGCTGCAGATATGCTGCCAGTCAGAAGCATGAATTCCAGTCTGTCGGGGTGACTCCTGGACCAGAACAGTTCCCAGATCTTGATCCATTATGTTCCAACACAATTCTACACTGGCAAAAACCCATACAGTATGCAAAAATATCTACCAGGTCCACGCACACAAACAAGAAAGCTTTACTGTGCACGCAGAGATGCTTATGTGGGCACTGCAAGCACAAGAACAAGTCCTTTTCTTTTGCAAAAGGAACTTAAAACTGCAGAGCAGTAATCACTGATTGTTTTGACATGCTGTAAATGCCTTTGATTGGCAAAAGTACACAGAAGCATTGCAGAGATCTGTATCTCCCACTGAAATCTCTGGAGTCCTGGCACAGCAGTCAAGCAAAGGCCTATGGTATTTTTGCTGGAAAGTGGCTCGAGCTGCTCACTATTGCCCAACACATGCAAGCAGCTTGATCTGCAGTTAGCTTATCAGCATAGCTCTAAATGGATAAGAGCAGTACTCTTCAGAATACATTGTTATAATAGGATATTTTGTGTTTCAAGAATGTGTCATTTTTATTCACATGGATTTAACACACTTCTTAATAGCTGATGCTACTGGGAGCCAGCAGCACAGCAATATCTTTTCTAAACCATTGTTTAAAATACTGCTCAGTAAAAATGTAAAAAATACTTTTTTTTCCCCCAAAGGATCCTAAAATTTAAATAATCACAAGGATAATTAAAAATATATATAATCCAACCTTCTAATTGGGACTCAAGTTTTGTAATATTCAACAACGATCCAACTAGATCTGGTTGGAGACTGCAGAATTTTGCTCTCCTTTCTCAGGACTATACAGTACTTGAAGCAGAGCACAGCTCTCTCCCTGACACACATCACACACTAGAACTCCCAGTGCAGAATGCTGGCATATGCACTTTTTCACCCATTAAAAGAGATAACCCTGTGAAGGGTGAGACCAGAAGCAGAATCCAGCTTAATAAGGTGGAACTGCACAGCTACAAAAGTAAAAAATTAAGAAAGTCTCCGGGCATGGAAGAGTGCCACCAGCAAAAACAAAAAGCAAAACAAGATTAAAAACAGCAGAGCATACTTTTGAGCACTGCTGAAAATGGCTGAAGGGGATCCTGCAGACAGCCAGAAATGATGATATAAAGACATAAATCCTTTTTTTCTGTGCACGCTCAGGACCTCAACGAGATAGAAGACAACGAAGGGTTAGTTGGAGCCCAAACAATGCTGGCAGGCAGTGTCTCGCCAGGAAAAATGAGCAATCCTGCAGCTGAGTTCTGCCCCTTTACATTCCTAATTATCAGCATATTTTTAAGACAAAAAGTTGAAATACACTTTTGGCAGAGCGGCTTTCATCTTCACTATGAAAACGGGGCCAAAGCTTAGTTCTGCATGACTAGGATCTGTACTCACAGCTTTGTAGGTAACAGAGCTGTTGGTGTGATTCAAGGCCTCCACGAGCTTCCAGGGCTGGAGGATGGGGATGCTGGAGGCTCAGCAGATACAAAGACTCTGCCAACAGCCTCTGGGATGACCTTGGCCACGCTGCTGCTCTCCTTTACTCATTACACATGGGCACAATGGCATTTACTAACAAGCACCCGAGGCCCACCAATGAGGAGCCAGGTGTTGCCAGGAGAACACGCTTTCAGCAGGGTCAGATGAGGATTTCATGTCACCAAGCTGTAATCCTCCCAGTGCCCACACACCAAAGTTAGGCTATTGTAAAACTGCTCCATTTTCTCCAAATGAAATGTTTCCCTGCCACTTGTAGTGAAGCAATAGTGCTAACACTGGGAGGTTTTTTTTTCTTCCTTCCTCCAGTCTGTTTCCTAAGGAAGTGAAAGGATGTGAAAGGATCACACAATTATCAGACAGATTCTTACCTTTAATAACTCCAGCCAAGTTGGCCACATTGGACAGAAGAGAAAAGGACAAAGGGCTGCTAAGAGTCCCCATGTTTTGTGACAAACAGGCTGTCCATCAGAGGACAGACAGACAAGCAGTGGATGTGCTGAGAGGCAGCTTGCAGAGCAAACTGAGCTGCAGCGCAAGTCAGCAGGGAACCCACACAAAGGTGTGCCAGAGAAAAATGATCTTCTTAAGTTTCATGGCTCACAAAATTACTTTTTACTTGTGAAGAGGTGGTGAGAGGCTGTTCATTTCTAACACTGGCAGTCCTGAGGCACGCTGCATTTACTTCTGATTACCTAGTATAAGTATAAGCACAGTGAAGTTTGATTCTCCTTTGAATTATCCCTGTTATCAACTAGTCTGCAACATGCATCCACCTGAGCAAATCTCTGAGCCCACCAACTCCTCACTGAGTGCTTTCTGATGACAACATTTAGTTATTCTACTTTATCATCTTACTACAAATATTTTTGTCTTGAAATATTAAAAGACTGCAAGAAAAGAACATACAATAACATGTTTGGAAGACAAACAAACTAATTTAGCAGTCAAAACACAACAAATGAGAACCGTCAGGACTAAACACGAACAAACATCAAATTTTTCTCTTGCCTCTCTCTCCTAGTAAGCCAAAGGGACACAAACATCACACCATTTCCCTCCCCTAAATGCCCATTGCACCCTGCCCCATCACATCAGATCTGCAGGAAGGAGTGAATGAATAATGCTTTAAGAACATGTGAGGCTGAGGAATATTTTTAGGCCTTCAAAATGCTGGTATTTTACTATTTCATTCATGTTTGTTGTTTTAAGGAAAAACGTGCTATTAATGAGATAGGACATTTTGCCCAGTCGGTTTGATCAGAACCTTTCCAACCAGATGCAGCACACCCAGAGCACTGACATTTGCTTAGATAATACAACCAAGTTTTGTACTCAAAGCCCATCAACTAAACCTGCCCAATGCTCTGTACTTCCCTGTCCAAGTTGCTACTGAAAGAAGTGCTGTAGGTCCTTACACTCCCTTTGGCAAGCTTAGAGACAAAAAGAAAGCACTTTTCTGGAGGGCTGCAATCTCCCCAGCTCAGCTGGCTGCATTTACTACTTTTTTTTCCAGTGCAAAGCACTGCCCCAAAGACTGAGTTAAGATGGATAGAATGGCACAAATTTCAGGCTGAAGAATACTGCTAGCTCAGGTGCAAGATCTGGCCCAGCTTCCCACAAAGTACACAAAGCCCTGTTGACACTACAGCTTGTGTTTAGAATTGTTCTGAGTAAGGAAACATGACTGAAGGAAACTGAAGGTACAAACCCATAGCTTATGGGGGGGGGGGACACAAAGATCTGAGAGACAAAGAAGGGAACAGCCTGACTCACCTGCTGCAGTGAGGTGCCAGCTTGGGTACCTGGAAGGTTGCAGTCACCTTGGCCTCTGGGAACAGCAAACCTTTCTCCTCTAGGAGGGGGAGGTTTTGTTAGCTGTAGGCACAGCTAATGAGTATAAGTAACATTAGGGCACTGCAGCAATCTTTGTTGCTGTGACTCTCCAGCAGTATGAAGGTCTGAGTTTGGATTTTGGGGGTATGAGATTAACAGCAATCACCAAATACCATTGGCATCCAGGTCCAATTATTTTGTTGTGCAAATCACGTATACAACAACACATAGTCAGTCCATGGGGAATGAGAAACCATGAAAACTAACTGCAAGCCGATGAAACAGAAATCTGCAATCACTTTTCATTCAAAGTCAGGCTTTCTTGCTAACTGTTGACAAACTGCAGATCTGTACCTGCAGAAAAGCAAGAGTACACAGCCTTGGGTCACAGTAAACTGAGCAAGTGTCCACAAACAGCTGTTTTCATTACTGCCCCAGCATCTGTTGTGCCACAAAGCTGACCGATGCAGCTGGCACGCTGTTTTGCTAAGGTGCAACTCCTGCCACTGGGTCACTGAAACCCCTGCTTTGTTTGACAAGATCCACACGTTCAGAGTGGTGTCCATGGAGCAGTCAGACCCCACCTGTGTGTATTTCCTGGGCTTCCTTTGATCCCCCTGCTGTCACTGCAGCATCAGATGTGTTCTCTGCAAAGACCCTCCGCCTCAGTTGAACTCTCAGGAATGTTAATCTGTCTGCCTGAAGAGAATTAGGAATGAGTTTTTCCAGGCCAAGTCATACTCCTTTCACCTGCCTGTTTTCCGTGCCCACAACCTCCAGATGACAGCCCTCATTTAGCCTTGATCAAAAGCGTTACATTGCTTAAATTTACTTAGATATAGCTGAAAAGAGTAACAACTGTGTTTATCAAAACAAATACCTCAAAACAAAACAACTTCAAGCGATGGCTTACGGGAATGAAACCCCTTACATAAAATATTCAAAGCACTCCAAACCGTACGCATGAACTTAGGCACTTAAATCCTAATTACTAAACTGTGTTAGAAATACAATTAAAAAAATCACTCAAATGTAATAATGAAATGAAGATGATATATTTCTTAGAGTTGTAAATGACATTAGCATCACAGACAAGTGGAACAGATCAGCATGACAGCAGCCAGTGCTAGGGTGGCTCACCACTATTCTAAAAATATACTTATTAAATAAGTTCAGATCAGAAACACTACATAAAGGTCTTAATCAAGTGAGTACTCTGATTTAGGCTTCAGTTTATGAGTTTTCATCGCAGGCTTGGAGTTGCCTACATGTTTAGGTACGTGTAGGATGAAGACTGATTAGTACTATGCTTTCTTTCCATCCAGTGAGTTAAACTGTACTTGCCTACGTAACTATTTTGTGTTACCTTTCAGTAACTACTGGAATGGGGCGTACCCATGAACACAAGCTGTCTGCAAAACCCAGTGTCTCAGCTCAGTTGTGTTACAGAGGTTACAAAGTTCACTCCAGACACAGCTTTCTTCCCAAATCACCATATTTTAAATCAGGCTGCCGTTTTGTTCTATCAAGCAGCTGTAAAGAAATAATGTATTTTGGACTCATCTTGTGCATGCAACAAGGAAAAGGCAATTACACAGCAGAGAGAACTTAATGAATGAGATGTATATCTGGACCTGGGAAGGACATCCAGGAGCACCAAATAAACAGATATATCCTGGGATCCGGATACTGTTTACGTACAGCTCTACAAATCAGTGCTCTCCAACTATACAACTTTCAGTCAATATTCAAAATTTTAATTTGAACTGTTGCTTACTTTTACTTCTGTAATGCTACAGTGGGATAGAAAGTACTGCAATGATAGCAGGGTGGCAAAGCATTTGGCTGCAGCAAATAAGAACAAGCCCCAGTACAGCAGCTACAGAAATGAAGGAAAAGAGCTGCTTACCCTAGAAAGGCCTGCTGTAGGCAGGGATCTCTAGCAAGAGATACCTTCACCTCCCCTGCCAACCCTTAAATGAGGTCTGGGAAGGGATGGATCCTGGCTGCATTCCTTCCAGTCACTCAGATGCATTGCATTGCATTGCATTGCATTGCACTGCATTGTATTGCATTGCATTGCATGCACCTGAGCTCCTCTGGATTGGCCCTGCCTTCCTATCAGATGTTCAATCACTACTGCAGGCCATGACTTAGCATTTCCACTTCAACTTCTTAATGCATTGGTGATGGCAGGTGACACATCCAAGCCATCTTTCTCACCCACAGCTGTAGCTCTTACTGCTCGTACTTTTCATCCTACAGACCTCACATGATGGCAGTCCCTTCCAGCCAACCTGTTCTGCAGGCAGAGGACTCTGGGTGTGGAGCCAGCTCTGACATTCCTGTTATGCCACCAGATCAAGTGCGTTGCCACCTGTGACAAACAACTAAACCAACACTCTATCTAGCAGCAAGTGTTGCAGAAGGAAAAGCTTCTCATTAAAAAATTGCTCCCCTTGCTCCCACATCTGCTGAGGAAGCTGATATTCTTCTTAACATACTGCCACTAAAATCTTTATTGTTATGAGCTTCTAGAAATGTAACAGTGAGGAGCTCGATCTTGCAGCACAGCTGGGCACACAGTTTGGCAGCACAAACAAAGCCTTTGCCTTTGTGTGATCAGGTCCCATCCAGCACAATAACATGGCAATTATACACACAGGTGAATCCACTCATTTGTAAGGCAGGAGATGGCATAAAATATCTTGCATTAGATAAGGAGAAAACATTCAAAGCATTTTAATGTTTCAGAGCCCTGTCTGACAACTGTGTCTTCTCTTATCGGTGTTCATCTCTTAACCTGGAACTCTCATCATTTCACCAGAAGCACCAATTCAAAAAAGCTGTGCAGAAAACTGACCTGCTCCCTTAATGACATCAGAAAGCTGCAAAGCAGAGTCTCTCAAACAAACACGGAGAAAACAAAATATCAACAGACAGGACAGGCTTATTACAGGTGACATATTGCTGCACACATTAAAATTCTAGCCACGAGGCTTAATAACTTTATGCTACCTTCCTCTAAAGGCTGCGACAGAAATACTGAGTGTGACAAAGAAAAATAAAGCTCGCACAAGGGGGAGATCTTGAAAAATAACTCCTGATAAAAAGCAGCAAAAGGGAATACCTGAGAACATGAACATATGGGAGTCACCTGATCCAGGCTCCATGTGAAAGGAATTATCTGTGGAGTTTGGTGCATTGCTAATATCTTACAAAAGCCCTGGTATTTGGAGAGGCACTGCAATAAGGAATGTCATCTTTTATTTTTTTTCCCTCATTGAGATGAATGCCTGCCTTCCCCCCCAGGCGATGGTGTGATGCAGGCAGGGCACCACACATGTAAATGGTTTTATTGAAATCAAGGGCTCTTTTTGCAGTTGAACTCTTTAGCTTGCTTTGGGACTCCATCTTTCGAGAGCACAACTGTTGGGAAAAGCATTCCCCTTCTGCTATTCTATAGCAGCCAGAGCAGCGACTCTCCAGCCCCACAGCTGGTTCTGCATGAGTCTGCTCCTGAAACAGTCATCACTAGGGTGAGCTGGGCTGAGAACAGGGGTTCTGGCATGGTGCTAAGCTACAGTAACCTCCACTGTACAAACACTTCCACATGCAGCTAATCCCGAGTGAATGCTGCCTAATTGGATCCCAGACAATACTGTCTCACGAAGTCCTTGCAGAAATACAAATGTACATAGAGTCAGGTAGAAAGAGGGACATCTGAGCTGAAAACTGGAGAGCAACTGATCAGCTTAAGCAAACAACAAGATGCCACAATAGTAGGGCACAGTGCCTGGCATGAGCTGCATTGCGAGTGTTCTTTGTTGCCCAGATCCATCCCCATGCTCTGCAAGAGGCGCCGCAGGGCAGCAGGCTAGGAGCTTCACAGCACCTCAAAGGTCATCTCATGCTCATAAGTGTGTGTGTGTGTGTAGGTACAAACATGCTGCCACCACCCCAAAGCCAGTGACAGAAAAACAGATGTGACAAATGGCTCAGAGTGCTGGGTGTGTGAGAAACGCGAGCTGCAAGCAAACCAAAACTTAGTTTGCAAAAGGAAAAAGCGAACATATCTGGGAGAAAGGACTGGCAACCTAAGACAGAGAAAGCTGGAAGCTGAGATACTACAGGAAGTCAACAGTGGACCACAAGTTGTACTTGAACAGCCAGTGTGCTGCAGAGGTCAGGGCAGGTGCAGAAATCCCCATATGCAAACACACATCCTGCCGGAGCAGGCAGACAGCCGCTGTGCGACCGCAGCAAGGAGAGCGGGGTCAGCAGGACGGCCGTGAAGGCTGGTGATGAAGGGAGTGTATGATGCACACACGTCTGGGTGCCAGCACACGGCACAGCAGCGATCAGCCAGGGACTGAAGGGACCGACGCAGTGCTTAGCAATAACTGACACCCCAGAATAAGGCCGTGCATGGGCACCTTGCCTCTACCCCTCTGCACTCAGACACTGCACAGGGCAGCCTCCGCAACACCTGCTTGACAAGAGGAAGGACACAAAGCCCAACCTGAGGCACAGGGCTCTGCTTCCTGCTGTCACCTGATGGCAGGCCTGTCACACAGCCTAATTTACATGCCACTTGATCAGGGCTTCCTTCCCTCCCGCCCCATGGAAGATACTGATATGTGCTGTGGAAAAGGTAAACCATTATGTGCCCGACACCTAAAGCTCTCCCATGAGGAGCAACCAAACAACAGGTCAGAGACATGTAGAACTGCCACACTTGGTTGGCTTGTTCTTTCAGAGGTACCAGCCTGCCCTCCTGCATTCATAGAAGGGCTGGTTTATAGAACCCATTCAGCTCAAGCGCCGTAGAGTAAGATTTGTGGAGACAAAAGAAATTGGCAAAAAAAGAGCTGCTTGAATCTAATGACTTTCTATGCAGAATGCATAAATCAATCAGGAGAAGGACTGGAAGATCAGAACTGTTCATTGCAGTGATTGCATTTGTTCCTCTATTTGCATCTTCCTGCTTCTCCCACCTGGATTGCACCTCCAGTCTGATGGTTTCAGTTCTGTTCAAAGCAGCTCCACAGGCGGAGCTTCCCAAGCCCAAAGAGTACAAAGTTACTGACTTCTAAGGGATACTCAGTTTCCTAGCTGACCCGGGTGACACAGCAGTGATCCTGCAGGGTCTGGAACCCCTCCTCTCCTCCCCAACCCTAACCCTGCTGCATGCAGGATGCTTCATTAACTCACAGTCTTACAGAAATTCTTTGGCAGATGATATTTCTTTTTCTGCTTTCCCTCTTTTGTTACATGATGCCTTCTATTCAAACAGCCAAACCAGAGCTGGCAAATGGTCTCTCTAGGTTTTTTACATGTTGCTGCGAGGCAAAATAAACAGTTGTTTCCAGTTTACATTTTCAGGGCTACAGATGTATGTTAATTATGCTCTTCAGCCTGCTAGTGAAAAACTGAAAGAGATTTAAATGTGTTTTTCTCAGGCAGACCCCAAAGTCTGCGGACACCTGTCCCCTCCAGCTGTGGGCTTTGTGCTACCCAGAGCGAGGTACCAGGTCTCCTCCTTTCATGTTGACTTTGAAGGCATTTTCAGATTTCAGCAAGGCTTTACAAAAGGCCATGAGATGGGGATTAAATCTTGCTGAAATCCAAGAACTTCATGCATTTTTTCTAGTGCAGCAAAGATACAGCACAGGCAGACCTGAGAGCATCTGAAGGATAGGGCACTTCAGAATGGGGCAACAGGAACTATATTGTAACATGGAACTTTGATTCATTCACTAAAATGCTGCAGAATTTAATAAAAATCCCATCTTCCTTTTGTTTTCTAAAACAACAAATTAATATAAAATAAAAATCACCAGGTCTCATATACTGTTCAGACAAAAATACATACTATCAAGACTGTCCTGTCAAACAGTCTGAGTAGAAGAAAGAAGAACTGGATACGAAACTGCAGTTTATTTCCAATTTGGGTATCAGGTTTAGAACTGGCTGTTAAACAAAGGAATGAAACAATCTCAGAAGTGCAAAGGCAGTAATGCAGGGACCTTCCCCAGAGGAGGAAGTAAGGATCCATTTCCTTCTTTACATTTTAGAAGCTTTAATTCATGATACTCACTTGTCTGCCAAATGTTTCTTGGGATCTTTGAAATAACTGTTTATTCTAGTTGTTCCTACTGTGCTCCAACCAAACTACCAGGCTCTCCTCTGTTGATGCTGCCTCTTTTGGAATCCAGAGTCAAGAGCAGTGCTAACACAGAGGTGTGACACCCATTAAGTGCCTATCGCTTGTATGAGTTTTGAATACACATACACACAGAGTAGGTATGCATACAGACACACGTACATTCCCTTTGTGTCTAGAGGTCAGAGATACAGGTGACACAGAGGGCAGACTTCAGAAGTGCTAAGGTACCCACGCAAACAGCACGACACCAGCTAATTCCCAGCACCTTCAGAAAGCCGGCTCCACATCCTCTTCCTGCCTGCTCCACACAAGCTATTTTCCAGTGTTTGTTGCTATATTTATCACTTGAATTACAGTATTACTGAGAGGACTCAGGCAGACTCATTCTCCCTGACGCCTTCCGTACAGTGGGAAGGTCTGTGCTGCTCACAGCACCATTGTGAACAGTTAGCCTGGCCTACCTCTACACTGTCATCACTTTTCCAGCACTATCAGGAAACCCTTCCATCTGCCCTCGGATGACAATTGTATATACTTACTGACAGCAGCTACTGGCTTGTAATATTTTTATCACCCTAAATGCAGGAAGACTATTGTCAATTAGTGTTATGATGGGGAAAGCAGAAAATGAAGAGTTAAGACTGCCAACAGCCTTGTTCTGCTGCCTGTGCTCCACTCCTCCTAACAAGTTCTGTAGCACAACAATAAAAAGAGGAGATCTGTCAATTAATGCATGTAATGGGAACTAACAGAAAGAACACATGCGTTGACTTGACAGTCTACAGATTTCCCTGAAAGGACAAAGAATGTATCTATCCAGTTAATTCCATTATTCAGCAGCTTCAGCATGGGAAGGAAAAACATCTACCAAAAAGCTTGCATGGAACGAGTATGAAAATCTTTAAGTGCTTATTGCCTCTAAACTTGTGAGCCAACTGTCTTCATTCTGGGCTAGCTTCATTCGGACTTGCACATGCAATGTGCAAAAAACATGGCACTGCAAGAGAAAATTATTCATCTATTGTCATTTACACAAAAAGATCAGACTTGCACATTTCAGGATTGTTATTTAATTAAAGAGAGAAAGAGAGAGATGTAAGAAAGTGAATTTTAAATAAGTTTCCCCAATATTCCTGCCTGTGGTAACATCAAACATACAACATCTCAGCCCCAAAATGATTTGTTTGCCAAACAAGAGCTATTGGAAGGGTTTTACTACAGCTTGTGATCCAATTATATGTATAAAAATGACTCCTTTTGAAGCTACAATCCTCGGATGAAATCTGTTTTGAAGTCACACTTACAGCAGAATGCAAGAGCACGGATAAACAACAGCAGCTGCTGAGGTTCCCCACCTTACAAACACCGGGAGAGTTCACACTTCACTCCTTGTTATTTTTGCTTTAGGAAATGAAGGAAACTGTACTCTGAGCTGACGAAGTCACTGAAAAGGCACTCGCACCCACTCTAAATATGACCTGATATTTGCAGATGAAAGTTTAAGTGCAAGTTATCTAAGCAACAAGTGCCAGCCAAGTGCACGTTCAGATGGTAAAACACAGTCCCACAAAGATCTCGCTGCATTAAACTTCTCTTTTCAGATGTACCACAGCTGGATTGATGGGAGTGCTGTGTGAAGAAGCCAACACCCTCAGAGTCAGTTCCTTGGTCAGACCTTAGCAGTGATCAGCAAATTCTGTCTCATCCCAGAGAGGAGCAAACAGAGACCCGCTGAGAAAAACTGCTTGCAGGTCACCGAGGAGTGATGTATGAGAGAGGTACATAATTAAAGAGGGACAGAGCAGGAAGGAGCCCAGAACTGGTGCAGAAGAAATCACAGGAGACTCATATTTAGTAACACGGCAAAAGTGATGTCATAGAACAGAGCAACCAAAAGAGAAAAAAGAAGAAAAGCACATGGTGAAGGACTGGACAGGTCCCAAATGGCCAAGGAGAAAAGATTGCAGACTGTGTTTTGGCAGAAAAACACAGAGAAAGATCTGTTGTCTATTTCTTATGGACCCTTTGAAGTTTTCTGGATCTAATCTGATTTTTGCCTGTCATTCTTTGCCAAAAAAGATAAACCTTGCCAGGGAAAACCCACCTTCCCTTATCCTCACGCTAATAAGAATACAAATGGTCTGTTTTAAATATCAAACACTTAAAATGTGGAGTTTTTCTTCTGCGATGTGTTTGAGACTTTGATATTTCCAAGCTGCCATACTTGCAACTGCAACTGACCCAGCTTGTTCCTGGCTAAGTCTCTCGTGTTTGACCAAATTCAATCAGAACACGGGCCTTGGTGCACAGCTATCACCCCATCAGCTCCATCTGTACTCCACTGACACGGGAGATAAAGGTTTATTTTCTGAAACATCTGTGTTTCAGTGTCCAAACTGCTCTCCCCCCTTCCCCCCGCCTAAATTTTGTACTGATAATGAAAGTCTTCTGGAATTCTGTCACTCAGCAATTGCTTTTAATATTCTCTAATACTGCATTAAACAATACCACTGTAGTATTATTAGCCTTCTCTTTTTAGGGTCTAGCCTACCAAAATCCGTAAGCATAATCTTACCTTTCAGCCTTTCCCTCGTATTACTTTAGTTCTTACTTTCAGGTGCCATGTCTTGCTGTGTGTGGGACTGCTCAGTAAGACTGAAGACTCATTCAGCTCAAAATGATCATGCAACCATCCCCACATTTATGATTCCGGGCCTGCCACAGATATCAATTTCTATTTACTACGCATTACTGTAAGCAGAACACTGAAAATTTTATACCTATTTGCAGCACTAACATGTTAAAATGCCCCAAATGCCATTTTGCAATCACTGCAGGCAGATGCTTTTTAATAGTGTTATTCACATATGAGGATTATCAGATAACTTGCAAAGCTGCAGCTCAAGTAGGTGCTAATTCAAAGGAAAATAAAGGCACTAGGCAGGAGGAAGACAGGAACAGGAGGCCAGAAAACAGCACATTTGTATTCAGAAGGCAGTAAATACACCTTTGAAACAGCTGCTGTGGCACTGTCACTTTAAAGCTTGTGTCCTCCTCCCAGCATGGAACGCTCTCCCTACCTGCTGTACACAGACGCACTGCTACACACACTGCTCTCCATACCCTGGTTTACCTGCTTGGAGCTCCTTTATTGTCCAGACCAACGTAACAAAACCCACACAGCCCCACACAAGCCTTCTACCCAAATCTACTTCTTGCCTCCCCAGCTGTATGAGGCCAGATTTCCATTCAGTAATGGCACCAGGCATTTACCAGGGCACGCTCTTATTTTATTGAGGTCATTCCAGATTTTTTCTTCCTCTCTCTACAGCTGCATTAACAGCTTCCTTCCTATTTTTAAATCAGTAGCTAATTTCAGCAACTAAGTGCTTATTGTTTTTTTCAGGGTCACTCATAAAACAAACACCATTATTGATCTTTCTGAATCCACCACCAATTTTTCCCTTTTATCTCATCTGAGTGTCTATTCAATGGGCAATTTCTCAATAGTACAGGACATCCATCCTGGATAAATCAGGGTATCCAAAGAAAGAGATCTTTCTGTCCATGTGTGCTAATACAACTCCTATTGCAGCAGTAGCCAAGCAACTCATAAGTGTTATTGGTTTTTGTCTCCACAACACCTTTTTAGAGGGAAAAGTGCTATTACTTGTCCTTTAAAACAGGGGAACCAAGACAGAGAGGGCTGTCGTCCCTCAGAGGCAAAGACAGTTCACAAAATGTAGAATGAAATGAATCCTTTTTCTCCTATATCTTAACCACATCAGCATCTTCCCTCTATTTCCATACATACCCCAGACACACGGTTGCTTATTTGTTGGATTGCAGGACCTGGATTGTTGGATTACTGATGACCTGGCCAGTTGGTATTTATCACACATTTTTTATCAGTATCTGAAGACAAACAACATCACAGGTGAACATGAAAAAACCTGTTAGACCAAACTGCTGCAGTACTTTATCCGCTCTGACTATTAAGGTTCAGTACAATTCTTGGAGCATGATTCAATGTAATTCTTGGAGCATAAGCCCTAAACCTACTCACTGTCCCACAGTTAAGCTAAAGGACATTCTGGCTTTGCCCCAAAGAACACGATACCAAAATGAAAAGCAGCCCTTCCAGGTGGTAGGACCCAAGTGACATCTTCCACATACGGCTCTCTAAAAGCATCTCTGAAGACAGTGCACTTACTCACCAATCCTACTTTAACAAGATATGCAAAGATAGAAGATTTACTGGCCATTACCATTTCTGCTAAGTGTAGCAGATTTGGTCCTTTTCAAATTAATCCTAGATTGATTCACAAAGAAACATTAAATGCAGTTTGACTGCTATAATAACGCACCATCAATCATTAGACTAAATTTTTCAATGGTCCCTCTGTGTATCATCACTATTTGGCCACTTTCTTTAAGATTTCTCTCTCTTTTCCTACACCAGTGAAAGACAGCCTTGTTCTTGCTGACCAACACACTCCCAAAGAGAGGGTGGAGAGCTAATGGCCTAGGACCAGACTGCTGCCTATGCTGGATGTGTCTGTAGTGTTGTGCCACTTGGGGTTAGCTGTGCTCACAAGCATTAAACCTAATGAGACAAGAGAACTGAGCGAGGCCCAGGTCCATTGCAGCTCCTAGAAGTTGAGCCAGCTTTTCTGCATGACAGTACCCATGGACATGGACACACACGGTCCACTAAGGTCCAGGACAGTCGTGCCTGTGCACTTCATTACAGGGAAGGCCTTCTTGTCCTGCTTTAACACTTCTCAGCTCTATTAAACACAGTTTGACAAGTATGTTCCTGCACAGGAAATTCCTGCCAAAGGCTCCACAGATACAAAGTACTACGTGGTAGAGAAAACAGCACTGCCATTTTAATATATTGTGACTTAAGCTAGTATATTAGCAGTGAAATTGGTTGATTTTCACATTAAAATACAAAGACCATACATGTCAGTTGTGTAATGAATAAAGAAGCAGGTAGCAAAAACTCAAAGATTTTGGAGAATGTAATGCCCTGGTAAAAGGGCATTCAGTTAATCAGAATACCTGTCTCAACTTAGACAATTCTTCTCATCCACATATCATAATGCTTTCTGGAAACAAAACGAAGACCAATGTCATCACCAGGATTTCCCTTCACTTAAGGAAGGGCATATCAGGCAAAACCTGGCTACAGAAATGAGGTACAGTTCCAGTAAGGACAGCACAAAGAAGATCTTTAGCGGGTATCACATTAGCATCAGGCAGATATCAGCCTGGTCTCACATGAAGTTGTATGTCACTGCACTGCATGCAACAGGAGCAGCACATTCAGAGACCCTTGACATCCAGGCCAACTACACCAATGCCCCCAGCCTGCCAGATGATCAACTCTGGGATCTCTGCAGTTTCCACCTCAGCTTGCTAAATCATATTCAAATGAGAGACTGCTTTATCTTCACTTGAACTCCACATCCTGTTAGTTTGCACAAAGGAAGTGAGTTACGTTAACAGCACACCTATTTTTTCCTAATGAAGATATACTTTCTTGGATATTACTGTCACTCATATACCTATTTAGACACCTAGTCCTAGGCTATGGCCAGTTGTGTAGTGCATAATTATTCTATTTAAAGGAAACAACTCTCATTGAAACAAAAGGGCCCATTCTGCTACTAGGTAAAGAAATGGGAATACATCAGAGGCTCAAAAAGGAAAGGGATTAACATGCTTCCATGTGGCAATGGTCTCAACTGTTCCAATTAAAACTTTCACAATAAATTAAAGCATGACAGAGGTAAGAATGAAGTCAATTTTCTGTGGATCGTGCTATTCCACTGACATAAATTGCCATTATTAGGTAGTATATTCAGCAATCTGTATAATGATAGAGTAACAAGACCACAACCCAGTGTTGATTGAGTTTGGCCTTTTGCATGCTAATTTTGGTCTGCTCTGCCAAAATAATTGAATGTACCACCTTACTTAAACACCTCTAGATAATTAGCACTCTCTCTCTATTCCTCCTTTACCAACCTTTGCTTAAGCCCGTGGTGCTGGCCTTCACTCCTTGTAGTGTTGGATGTCCAACACCACTTGGCCGCTCCCTCAGCTGTGCTCACAGCCTTTCCATTCACTTTCCACCACTTACACTCATCCTCTCCCAGAGCTCTCTTCTCAAGGGTAATGCTAGATGTCAGCCCATCTTGATCCCGCCCTTCTCTGTTGTACACAACACTTCACTGCTTCCATGCTTTCATAGCCTAGAACCACCAACGACTTTCCTTGACTAGAAAATGAAGGCGCCAACTACCATGGGATTGCCCCAGAAAGGTTGAAGAGGACAACAAATAAATAGACTCCCACTGCTCGATGCCTGCTAACAAGTTCAAACAACACATTACGCAATGAGTAAACACAATAGTGACCAAAACTGAGGGAAGGGACAGCCTTGTGTGCGTGCCATGCTACCAGACCCCCCTGGAGAAAGCTCTGCTCCACATTACTGAGGCTGCACCACATACGGATGTCTCAATACAATGGGGCGCTTATCTGGCTGCCAAAAGCCCGCCATGCTCTCCCACCTCCGTTCCATCACAGCAGCACCAAGTAAAAGGTGACAAAGGGCTAGAGAAGAAAGTCAAGGCAGCGCCAGACAAGGTGAAGCCGGACGATGGGCTGGAGGCACCCGCAGACCCGCGTGCAGGGGGCCCGAGGGGCCGCGTGTGTGACACCCCGCGGGGCGGCCAGGCCCCGCCGCGCCGCACCGCACCGCACCGCCCCTCGCAGGGCCGCGGCGCCCCAGGGCTGCGCCCACCGCCCCGAGCACCTGAGCGCAGGCCCCGTCCCCGCGGGCGTCCCCGGCCCTCCCCCGCCCGCTCTGGGCCGCGCCGGGCCTGGGGCCCCGTGCCCCGGGGGGAGCCGGGGGGGCCGGGGCGAGGGAGGGCGTATAATAAACAGCATCGCTGTCACGCAGGCAGGGCTGCCGGCTCCCAAAGCCGCCTCCCCGCGATAACAATCCAGGTACAGCCCGCGCTCGCCCCCCTCCCTCCCTCTTCCTCTTCCTCCACCTCCTCCTCCTCCTCCCGGGGGGCCGGGGAGAAATCCGCAGATCAAAGAAAAGATGCACAACAATAGCGGGGTGGGCGCGCACCGCCGCCCCCCGTCCGGCGGGGCCGGGGCCGGGGCCTCGGGCGGAGGTTCGCGGCGGCCCGGCCGCGGCCGCCCCGCGGGAGGGCGAGGGGAGCGGCGGCGGCCCGGGGGACCGGGAGCCCCCGCCGCGGTACTCACCCGGGCCGGCCAGTGCGGGTACCCCTTCATTTTGGCGAACACCAGGTCTCCAGCCTTGTATTCTCGGGGCCGCGGACGAGCCATCGGGAGCCGCCGCGGGAGCCGCCGTCCCCCCCTCCCTCCCTCCCTCCCTCCCACACCCCCCGCGCCCCGCACACGCCGCCCGGGGGCAGCCGGCCGAGCCCCCGCGGGGTGCGATGCGGCGGGGCGCAGCCGGGAGCGGGGCCGGGCCGCGGGCAATCCCCGAGCTCTCCGGCGGCGGCGGCGGCGGGAGGAGATGGGGTGTGTGTGAGTGTGAGTGTGTGTGTGTGAGTGTGTGTGTGTGTGAGTGTGTACGCGGGGGAGGGGGAGGCCTTGGACACAACCCCAGCAGCCCCCGGTACAGGGAGCCGGCTGGCGGCGGGGCGCCTGGCCGGGCGGGGGCGGCCGGGGAGCCCTCACCCCGCGGCGGCGGGCGGGCGCGGCGCTGCCCGCGGCCCCCCCGTGCGAGCTGCTACGCCGCCCGCTCCATCCCCGCCGCAGCCGCCGCGGCCCCGGGAATATGGAGCCGTCTCCTCCGAATTACTCCTTGGGCAGCGACCGAAAACAGGATCTTCTCATCCCCCCCCCCCACTCCTCCTCTCCGCCTTCCCCCCCGCGCTTCTCCTTCCTGTTATTTTCTAGGTACACAGATCGGTTTCTATGAAAATAGGAGAGCAGAGAGCGGCTCCGGTCCCTCCCGGCCCTTCCTTCCCCTGCTGAAGCATGACATGGTTCTTTATGCGCGCCTGACATGGAGGCTGGGCGAGGAGCAGCGGCCGCTGCGCCCTGCAGATCGCTGCAGCCGGGTCCCCGGATCGCCCGGCCGTGCGGCCCCGTCCCCCGGCACCAAGGCCCGGCCTCGTGGGGCGGCTCCGTGGGGTGCCCCCCAGCACACCCTGCATGTGGTCTCCCCGCACCCCACAGACCCCTGGGGCTGCCCCGGCCCCTTCCACGCTGCAGAACGCAGCAGGTCCCAGCGCCCGTACAGAACGCAGCAGGCCGGCACCCATGACACGCTGCTGGGCTTTCCCATCTCTGTACCCATCCTCTCCACCAACAGCCCTTCCACGTTCCTCAGCACCATGCAACTCAAAAAACAAAAACAGCAACAAAAAAAAAACAAAAAAAAGAAAACAGCACAGCCACAGCAGCAGAAAGACTGATGCTGAATCCATTTAAATTCACTTACATTCACAAGGGCTTGGCCTCAGAGAATATTTGAGACTTGGCTCTTGCCACATGATGCCAATTTTTAAAAGCATGCACCTCAGTGGAAGGGAAGCACTGAAATCTCACAGATTTCAAACCCAGACATCACCATTTTTACCATGATGTTACCAGTTCAGTTGTAACATTCAGAAATCAATCGTTATTGATGTTCATTGTACTGAAATGTCATCAAGGGAAGCACTTGCAACCTGGTTCATAAGCAGGAAGGTTTTCCCCTAGGTTTGGATGGAACTAAAGCATGCAGGATAGCAGCTATCCCCTTTGCGTTCCATGTCAGAAGAACAGCACCTGGCGGCAGGCAGATGGAGGAGGAAAGATGGGGTTGGAAGGGAATGAAGTAAGTGGGCCACAGAACTGCCAGTCTGTAACAGCAAAGAAAGAAGGGAAGCAAACACCTCTTGTAGCACCTGGTTTGGGGTTGGAACAGGACCAAGAAGGCTCTCACTGCTTATGGTGTCCCCAGGGATGGTTGTGGTACCCAAACACTGCTGTCAACAATGCATGAGTAAATAACATCTAGCGCTTTGGGGTTGTAAAACAGGGTATGGACATCTCTGCTGGGGGAAGCATTACTGTAAAATCATTAACTCAGTATCAGTACCAAACTAACAATGGGGAAAAACACACAAGAAGCTTAATAAGCACTTAGGTAGTTGGCCTGCCCTCTGTCAATGCCATTATTTGCCTGAGCAATCCAGATCAGCGGCAGCTGCCAACACAGCCGCCTTCAGTGTAGGCATGTGGCCTAAGAGCTCACTTTCACTTTCACATCAGATAGGACTTTGCATCCTTTTACATTTATACCTCATTGCAGTTTAAATTCCCTTCCAAACAAACGTCATACAAAATCTCTGACCACAGCAATTGAGGACTCTGATCTGAATCTGTTGGAAATAATTCAGACTGCTGTGTCCATATTTCTGCTGTCATCCAAGGCAGCCTTGTTTCCATAATACTTAGGAGAAAGGCGGAGCTGATTTATTTATTTTTTCCTATTTATATGATTTGCTTTTCATTTACAGGTACTAACAGCTCTTTTTAGTAACTTATTTAATGACCTTAAATCACAAATGAGCAGGATATGTGCCTATTCCTTCTAAAAGGAGACTGTATGGGCTATATGCATACACATAGGTGTATGCATATACATATGATAAATGTATTGCTAGTTAGAACAGCTAATTCAAAATATCTCGATACTGATCTGAAATTTCTCATCAAAATATTCACTTTTTATTTTAAATTTTCGTTCATCCCAACACTGATGTCTGTGGAGGATGCAGAATAATAATATTTCTATTCTGCAGTATTAGAACTAAAGGAAACTCATTCCATAGACGTCCAGGGACAGAGCTCTCTTTATCTCTTGCATATCAGCTGCAGTGGATATGAGTTGCCAAGGCAAGATTTCAAGGTAAGAACTCTGCTCAGCTTGGACCAGCTGAAAATTCTTAAATATGCTTTGCAAACAGTCCCACCATCAAGCTGTAGTTAATATGCTGAGAAAGGATGGAAGAAGCTGCAAATTTCACTGCTGGTAAATGAGAAATCAAATGCTCCACACATTAACAGCATGGAAAATGACCTCAGCAGAAATAAGAAATGAGCTTCTTAGTGTGCATAACTCCATCAGCCACTGATTACAGCAGACAAAACATGAGACCTGCGCAGGGCCCGTTCCACCATGTCTCCTGCATTCTATCTCCCTCTGAATGGAACATTATCTACCTCTTCTACACAGAAATGGGAAAGAGAAATTTGCTTCCCATCCTGCTGCCAGGTGCTATATTTCCTGGGCAGGGCGATATGTACAAGCAGGGGACAGGGAATAAAGGCAAAGGCCCCACAGGTCCATGCAGAGAAGTGGCACGGCCAGCTGTATTGCCATCAGTCACTGAGATGAGTGGTGGCAGAGGGATCTGTCCTGAAGTTGTGGCCACACTGGTGGATTTTGCTTTCCCAGTGATTCTCAGGGAACAGTATTCTTAAGCTATGGAGAAGCTTTAAGCCAGTCCTGATTATTCCCTGCTGTTCACATGAGGAGAAAAATAGCTATGTAACTGGTTGAACATTTACATAGGGAATAAATTCCATTGATTGAACGGAGTGTGGATCAATCCTTAAGAAAAATGCACATGGACATAAAAGGCCTAATCTCAAAAGCATCCTCCAAAGTCATGATTAAATTTTTAAACACACCTAAGTTTTGCACGAAGTACTCCATGATCACGGTGAAAACACACCGTTATTGGACATTCGTACGCCGCCTTCTCTGCAGACCTTATTCATAATGCAGTCTTACACTTGCTGCTTTGTGACATGCTGCTTATATAAATGCACAAAGATTATTATATTATATTGCCTCTGAAATTCTGTCTCTGATCATCTTATAGCTTTTACTTTCTCCACTCAAACCCCTTCTAAGATCAGACTATAGACTTTACTATAACATACTGAAAAAAACCCTCCTTTTTACTTGTGTGTCGGTAGCTGATACAATTTCCTTTCCTTCTGCATCTCTTTTTCCTGCATGTAAAAATGTGTTAGTGATGATCATGATGATCAGTAATTTGCTTGTGTCCACAGTAAGCTAGTGCTTATCTGTTAAATATTTTATTAGGAAATTGTTCTGAGTCACAACTGAGCCATTCCCCTGTGCAACACGTCTGAGAGCACTGTCTGCAACCGCTGCACTCCTTCAGGTCAGCAGAAAGATACCATAATGTTGTATGTCCATCCCAACATGCACAGAAAGGCACTTACCATGCCCATTAGGATATTCTTAATTACTGGAGATAAGAAGCTCACCAGGGGATCTCAAACCTTCTCCATAATAAGCTTAGAAGGGAGAAGGATATGTATCATAGCTGGAACTGGTTATATACACCCCGTTTCATGAATCTGCTTAGGTTATACACTGGGGCAATCTCCTAATCATATTAAATTAGACCATCTTCAAGGCGACTGCTTTACATGTTGCAGAGGTGTGAACATATATCCCAGAGGCTGAAAAGATTGGAGTACTTCAGTGAAAATTACCTCCTGTGTGGTTGGGAGCCTTCTGTTGATGGCTGGAAAGATTTGTATGGGACGGAAATGTTATTAGCAAGTATGCATTGCCTCCAATCCTTGTTCTCTATACTATACTGTGGCTAAAGCTAGGGCAGATAATAGATGCCTACAGTCAGCACAGGTTAGCGATTTCCAGTTCAAACCTTTGCTTTCAGTTGCTTGTATGTTTTTCATAATGTAACCATCAGAATTGAAATTTTCCATGATGATTGTGCTGCTAATAATAAAACTCCCACAAGTTCTTGACAATGATGGTAGAAGAAATAACTGTACAATTACCAAATTGCCAGGTACCTTTTGCTGTCCTAAGAGTATCCATAGAAATGTAGCCAAGTTGCAAGACTGTGAGAAACATTCATATGCAGCCAATGTGGGCTGATAAACAAGTCTCAGATGTTCTGTTGGGACTAAACACGCTCTAAGCTAAAGTGAATATGGTTCAGCTCGGGAGTAGAGATGACTGTGGATGCAATGCTCGTGGAAGGAAAGATGGCTGTTTCCCTACTAATACCCAAACAGTACACCAGGGTGGAGTGACCAAATACCTGTGCAGAACTGGGAAAAGCTGAAAGGGGAGCAGGGAACGATTAAAGGCTGGGAAGGTCATGGGAAAAGCAGCCAGAAGTGGAAGAATGCAAAGATTTCAGAATGTCATAGAATATATAAAAAGAATCCACATATATTCTAACAAAATTCTGTGGCCCAGTGTGTTTCATTCTCTTCCTCTAACTTATCTATCAGAGATAATGATCTATGAATGTGCTGCCAGTAACCTGTCATGTCAAAAGGAAGCCTTGACACTGCGTTCAAAGGTGTCAGACTCTATGACCTTCTAAAGTCTCTAAGTGAGAATCAGCCCAAGCTTTTCTATGGGGGTAAAAACAGACAAGCCCAGAAAGAGATTATTAAAGACTGTGTCACAAACCACCCAAGGGGAAAAATTTAAAGTTGCACCAGCAACCCGGACCTGTGTATTTTCTAACGTTTGACTACCTGACTATGCAACTTCATTCTTCTTTGAATTTTCCTTTGTATCATTTCCAAAAGAAAGATACAAAATTTCTTATGGATCGTCACGTAATTTGGCAGCTGTTTGTTGAGAAATGCTCATCAAAATTCAGTACTTCCACTAATATTCAACAAATGCAGTTTATTCAATAAGCTAACACTCAAAAAACATAGTATCAAGGTTACTGCATTGGACAAAAGTTGCCCAGTCTCCTTTCACTTTGCTGTTCCCATTCTTTAAAGAATTTGGTAGAGATGTCACTCATCACAATGAAATTAATGTATTTTCATTTTCATTTGATACACTAATCTACAAAATGCCTTCTAGAAGGGCTGGGTGACAAGCACCATCTCTAAAGCCATAAGGCCATAATACCTAGGAAAGAAAACCTGCAACCAACATTTCTCCTCTGGAGACATATTTTAAATGTGTCATCTAAAGCCCTAGAAATTTATTGGCTGAGAAATATGTTGAGAATTGGCAGGAACAATAAATTTAGCGCCAGATTCATGACACTTATCTCACCATAGTTTTCCCTTATAAATACTGGAGTAAAGGATTTCTCTCACATGCCCTTCTGTACATTCATCAAAGTGACTTTAGGAATGTGCCTTAATGAATAATTACATTCCAACATGGACAGCAGAGTGTATTTACTTAAGGAGCTTTGTAACTTTACTTTTATGTCACCTGAATGACAGTTCCAGAAAGGAGGGAACAGAAGGAAATAATGCGACTTGCATGCCACCTCTTGAGACTGTCACTGCTTTGTATCAAACACTCTCTCTCAGGAGCAGGTTTGATGTTGGGATTTACTCTGGAATTCACTTGGGTTAAAGAACCTAAGCTCTGAATCTTATGTTGTAATGCAGTGTGATGCATAGATGTTATCATGAGAAAAATAGTGAATTAATTAATAATTCTGTCAGATGTTTCTTCCTGGATAGTTTGGTATTGACAGGAGTTTAACAGAATCCACACTGAGCTACAGGAATGTCCTCCCAGCTCTGTTGAAATTAGGATAAAAACTCTTAGTGATTTTCCCACGATGTTAGATCTCAAACTTGTTTTACATCATTGTTCTCTATTCTCATGGCCAACATCACCAACCTCTTGTTGACTCAGATCTACAAAATGGGCCTTATCCTCAGATTTCTCCACCTCTTTTACCTCAGTTGCTTCCAAATCTTTCTTTGTATTTATCTATGATATTTTTTCTTCTCCATGAGTGCACTTTTCTCCAAGTATCACTGCTCTGCTATACTACTTTTCTGAAAGACTGGAATAGGCTGCCCAGGGAGGTGGTGGAGTCACAGACCCCGGAGGTGTTCAAGGAATGTTTGGATTTTGTGTTGAGGGACATGGCTTAGTGACTCCTATTGGTGATGGGTGGACGGTTGGACTGGATGATCTTGAAGGTCTTTTCCAGCCTTGGTGATTTTGTGATTCTGTGTCCTTTTTTGTCTTCTCCTGCACTCGTTCCCTCTCTCCAATCCACGCAAAGCAGTGCTCTGCTCTATCTGTGTTCTACACCCTGGCTTTACTGGATCAAGTATCCTACTGCTTCTTTCTCACCTTCCCACCCCTGTTCCCCCAAGACCTGCTGCCTCATCCCTCCAGGATGGTACTAGTGCTCCAGGGGGGTTAGGATTAAGGACTACAAAATGACTGGGGCTGTAGGCAGTCCTCAGAGGCTGTGTGACTGGCGATGCTGAAAGCAGAGACCATGAGAGTCATCTTCAGTGATGGATGCCAGGGTGGGAATGGACATAGGGAAAGTCTTGGGCAAGTTTGTGTGGATGACACTGCAGCTGGTGGATTGCAGGGGAAGGAAGCCGTCACTGGCCAGGCAGAAAATGTGGCTAGTTATTTTTTCTCACTTCCTGATTCCCAATGAAGAAGGACTTGGCTCCTTAGGCAGCCACTCCTTTCCTCTCTGGGGAATGAAGGGAAGCTGGAAGGGAGAGACTGAAGCTGCTGATCCTACCACCACACTTGGTCTGAAACATTATCACTTAAGTCTTCTGGTGTACTCCAAAAGATCAGCGCACCGCCCTGAGCAGCACAAGAACTGCTTCCAGCTGGCTCTCATGAGAACTCCTGAAAAGCACATTTCTTCACACATTCCACATCTCCACTGCCTCCAGATCATGTTTCTTGCAGCGGCCTGCAAGGCTGCCCCTTCCTACTTACATCTTGTCATGTGGCAGCCACATGTTGATTGTTTCCCTGCTAGCCATGCCAAAGCTAATATCCTGCTCACCTATTTGTTTCTCAGAGATCTCCAGCCTGTGCTCCCTGCCTGTGACATGTCCTTCTTATGCTGCTTCTCAAGAACCACAACCTCAGTCTTTTGAATTCCTTTCCACAAACTCCATCCTGCTCGGACACTCAGGACGACTGATTAAGTTTACCACATTTCTAATGAGGGAGGGTTAGTGTAGTGTAGTGCAAAGAGCCTGAAACTGGAATGGCATATAGGATGAGAAGAAAAGTTCATGGGTAAGAATGCTTAATGACAATTAAGATTCTAGCTTGTAATTGAGATGACTTTGCCCAGCATATCAGCAATCCCTTTGTTGTATAATGTATCCCTTTCCCCATGGTCTGACTTTGTTTTCCTCAACACTGCCCTCTTCAAAGAAGGCACAGTTTTCTTCTTCTGAGTTTGGAAAGTTATGTGTTTATAAATAATAAATAGAATAATAATAAATCAGGGCTACTGCACTTGCTAGCAAACAGCCAATATGCACTAGGTCTCTTTGAAGTCAAAGGGGCTTTTTTTGCTGCTCTTTATGCCACTTTCTCTACTTTGGATACAATGAAGTTGCTCCTGTTTCGTATACTGAGAAATGACTTGCTAAAATGTAAAATTTCAATAAGCTACAAACACAATAGAAATACTACTAAAAGATAAATACAAATCCTAACAGAATTACAGAGAAAATATTATCAGATAAGAAATTCACCTGTTTCTTGAGAAGTGACACTATTTATCTCTAATTGCAACATAATGACTTGGTAAGGAAATGGCATGCTTCTGTAAACTTGTTTGTTTTCTTCTTTAGCTTTCACTTTTGTTTATGTGGATGCTATCTTATTGAACAGAAATACCAGTTCAAACCTCACCACTGCTACAGTGCTTCAGAATAAACAGAAAAATGATACCCATCTTCACTGAGTAGCAGCAAGGGGCTTAGTATATTGCTGGAAGACAAGCATAAAATATTTAGACTGGTTAGTATTAAGAAAGTCAAAGAGAATATTATGAGATGAAGCAGCCAAACAGAATTGGCAATGACAGTCTTATAATGGAAAGGTATTTATAGAGTGTTGTTCCCATTGGACAGGATGCTGCTGTCTTACTCAGGCAAATCCCCCACTGAAAATTTCAAAGGGCATATTGCCTGCCTAGAGATGAGAAGGGACTTGGGGAGCGAAAACGATACAAAAAACTTCTGTCCATTCAAGGCATGCCTGGTAATAATGCCATATTAAATGATTGTATTACATGCTGGTGCAACTACAGTCCTCTGACTTCTGGGCTCTGTGTGCTTGCCATACGGGGCAGAGCTGGCTCTACCAATGTTAAAGTCAGTCTCCGTTGCCATGTCTGTGCCCACAGAGAAGAAAAAGCTCAAACGTTGACTTTTTGATATCCAGTGATCAACAGAGAATTTCTGAAGCATGGCTAGCACTGGAAAGGCAAGAACTGGTACATGTGGTTAGGCATCAGAGTCCTTTAGTTTAAATGTGATGCCCTGACTGCCCCAGTTTAAACAGAGAGCTTAGGTCTCTGAAGGTCTAGCTCTGGACTTAAGTGACATTTTGGATCCTGATAACAGGAGAAAATCCACTGTGCTATACATTGCTGGGTCTCAGGCAGCAATGGTATGAAATGGCAGTGGGCTGTAATGTGTTTTCCCATGCAATATTCTCCTCTGCCAACTGCCAGACTTCCAGAATAGCTTTTACTTCCCACTGGTAGCTTAAGGAGCTCACCGTACATTTGACTACGGCATCCAGCATAGAAGAATTCAAATATAAAGAGATTACCTGGGTAACAGTAATGTCCATCTAACATTAACAAGAAATGGGAAGAATCGAGATTTAGGGCAGTAATACGAACCAGTAACAGCAAGTTACTCTATAATTGAAAACCATGAGCTTTTTTTAATGTCTAGTACTGGCTGTAGACTTGGTGCAAACTGCTTCAACAGTGGGATTCTCAGTGAACAGGCAAAAGATATTTCCATTTTGTGTTCAGTTCACAAAGTTAATAAAGTGACAGAAGTGACAGTTGGTACACGAATTAAAGTGAGGATTTCACTCCTCAATAAATATGTTGTTTAGAGTAATAATCATTTAATAATAACTGGCTTTGTAACAAAGGCCACTAGGCCAAATGCTCTTGGTGTGACTTTGCTGGCAGCGATTCAAAGAACGATTCAGCCAGGGTGTACCCAGTACTCTGTGGCAAAAGGCAACAAAAAGAGGCATACTCACACAAGCTTACCGAGTGTAGAACTGTTCTGCTCATTTACAAGCTATTAATGAAAAACTAGAGAATTACATTTCTATTAAACATTACTCAATCCATGTAAAGAGATAAATAAATGTACAATGGCATTCAGAGAAATGTAAACAGATAATGCTGGTATAAACCTTCAGACATCAAGAGTGTTACATACACATTCCTTGATGCCACTGCATATGAACTCATTCTATCTCTGACACACACACATGATAATGAAGCTATTGGTTCCTACTGATCCTGAGAATCCCCGAAGGGCTGGGCAGAGGTCCAAAGAGCAGTATCATAGCAGGTCATTCTGCCACATATTTGTCTTTTTGACACTAACATTTGCCAGGAAATCCATCATTGTCCATGCAGCACCAACATGCGATATGGTAATAAAAATGTTTATGTGCAGTCTCTGTCAGAGTTTTGCAAAGAAGGAAGTATTAGAGGGAACATAGGTAGTGCTGCACCCTCTTTTTTTTTTAACTCCCTTGCTTTTTTGGCCAAAGCTTTGATCCACAGTGCCTTTCTTCTGACAGCAACCACTCTAAATACTTTCTTCCTTTTATTTTTTTCTTACTGAAGTGTCCCACAAGCTCCTTTATTTGAAGGTTGTACTTCAAGCACCTAAACATAAGGCTTAGAAAGCCTAAATGCTTGTCTCCAGATTCATGGGATGTAGTCCATTGCCAGTCACTTCAAAGGCAGCTGCCCCACTACACAGCACGCTCAGCTCCAATCTGCCACTGAACGGGCAGGAGTAGGGAGCTGCTGCTCCAGTAAGGAGCAGAAGCCAGGTCAGGATATGTACAGTTGTTATTACTGTAATCGATTGCAATGTGGGTTATGCTATGATGCTCTTGGGGCCTGGAGCTTTATTGCAGCTATCTGTATACTGACTGAATCACTCTGATGTCCTACAAAAAAACTCCAAAACATAAATGGCTGAACAAAATTAATGTAGTAGAGACACCTCTATAATGACAAAATTCTACAGACAAACTCTTACCTGAAAGTACTAAAGATGATGTGTCTTGATGTTGTTGCCATACATCTGAATATGCCTATGCAGCATCAGAGCTGAATCTCCTCTGAATTCAGTGGCGTTTTCCCTTTCTGGGCTAACAGCTCTGCTGGGGATGGATTTGCTTTCAAAATGCTAATTTATTCCATCTTTAAAGCTGATTCATCCCAAGGCTGGGATTTTGTTTTTTGGTTAGTCGGAATTCTTCAACTAGGAGGAAGCGTCAATACGGTGACAAAGCTAGTTTCACTTCTAAACTGTTAAACCTATAGAAACCAGTTCCATATAATTGCATACATATATAGGTGCTCCTGACACGTGGCTCCAGCTATTTAGATAGAAAGCTTTTTTATCTACGTTTTGGTTTTGACTAAAGTCAGGGAGGCCCAGTCGGGGGCTCCTGCACCATATGAAAGGATTCCGCAAGGCTGCTTTAGTGTGAAAGTAAAACCAGATGACACCACAGAAAAAGGGCCACTTGCTTGCCAAAACTGCTACAATTTCAAAATTAATCTACACACGTTATTTGTTTTTTTTTTTTTTTTGTCATTATTTATAACATAAAAATGCTTTTAAATTGGCCTTTATAGCAGGCTTTCCAAACAACTTTTTTCTTCCCATTGGATTTCTAATCATATAATTTCTAATATGAAAGGAAAATAATGTATTTCTCTAAAATTAGCTTGTTTTCAGAAATACAGTAGGTTTCCTACTTTCCTTACAATGCAGATACTGTGCACGACAGGTACAAACACTAATCAAAACAACCCACGTTCTAAAGCATTCCACAGGTTACGTTTCCCTTTTAGCTGTAACCTCAATTTTTAAATCAAATTTGAGTGCAAGTAACCTTTTGTCCAGTGCTTGATCCTCTGTAAAATAATTGAGTCAAAAAGCAGCTTCGTACATGCTGTCCTGGGCTGGCCATGTATTTCTTTATGAACATTACTTGTGCTCCTTGTTTTTATCTAAAATTGTTAAAGTT
Source organism: Lagopus muta (assembly GCF_023343835.1). NCBI lineage: Eukaryota > Metazoa > Chordata > Aves > Galliformes > Phasianidae > Lagopus > Lagopus muta. Next base: position 9,108,560 of record NC_064442.1, on the reverse strand, counting down.
ATTTCCAGTTTGCACCACTAGAGATTCTAGAATGTTGGATGTTTTAGAATGTATGATGACCCAGAAGCCAAGCACTCAAAATACACCTTACTCAAATTCACATTTCTCCTTCTACACTAAAATGGCCATCAGAGTGCTTAGATGGTGCAGATCGCTCACAGGGAAACCCAATGCAAAGCCAAGTTCATAGGCAGTGTTTGGATATACTTTGGGGGAATGTATTTCTGTTTACTCTGCAGGCCTATCACCCAGGTCAGCAGAGCCTAATCTGTGACCAGTGCCTAGCAAAAGCTATGCACATACAGGTTATGTACATACATTACAGTCTGCACCTGGAGAAGTGAGCAGCGAATTTCACAATGTTAGTTTCATTTATGATTAGCAGTAAATAACATAATGTGTACTTGAGTAATATATTTCTCATGGCATGTCAGGGAGGCTAATCTGAATAGATGTGGCTATATATTTAAAGTCATACATTCTGTATATTTTAACTATTCCAAGACCATTAATTCTATTTACCACAAAATAATGCTTTTGTTGTAGACCAAAAAAAGAGTCACACAATTTGTCAGTGAGAAGCTACCAGAGGATTCTCTGCCTCTTAAACATCACTAAAACGGGGATGTCAGTGAGTCCTTTCCATAAGAAAGACATAATGGCTGCAAGGCTGACGGTTTCTTCAAAAAATTCTAGTGTCAAGCAGCCCAGGAATTCTTAAGACATATCTAGGATACAATGTGAAAAGTGTTTAGTTAGAGGAAAAGAGACAGGCCCAAATAACATTATGTGGAACACAAAAATTCACTGGGAAAGAATTTTGAACAAGCAGTTGCATATAAAGGCTGGGCTTTGGGGCTGGGTGCGGGATGAAAAAGCTTGAGGCCAAGATCATCTGATTTCTTCTTTAATCAGGGAGTCTGTGACTACATATTCTGTCAAATAAAGAGATGTGTGAACTAAACATGTCTTCACATCCAAGCACGCAGCACTGGCTAACGGGGTCAACAGAAGCAACAACGTGTTTGTATGAAAATTAACTGGAAGAAACACCAGCAGACGGAGCCATAAAATGCTGCAAAACCAGGAGTTCTGAATTGCTCTTTAGTCTGAGGGCAAACCAAGGAAGTTTTGGCAAATTCTTCTAAGGAAAAAGGGAATTCCACCGGGAAGCTTATACTAAAAGTTAATATCTCATCCCCTTCAAGAAGTCTGTCAGCCTGTCACTCACAGAAACTTTTACTACCATTCCTTGTACACATGGCCACCAGCTATATTCTGCTGAATTGTAAGCAAAGAAGACTGTGGTTATGAATGGTTAGGGAAACAGCATTAAAGGGATGCCATCCAGAGGGACCTGGACACGCTTGAGAAGTGAACCCACACAAACTGAATGAGGTTCATCTAAGCCTCCTTTAAGGTATTGCTGGGGCAATGCTGGGTATGCATGCAGACTGGGAAAAGACTTCCAGAGAGCTGCTCTGCAGAGAAGGACTGGGGGTCCTGGTGGATGAGAGCCAGCAGCATGTGCCTGCAGCACAGCAGGCCAACAGCGTCCCAGGCTGCATCAACTGGTGCTGGAGCACCTCTACTATGAAGAGAGGCTGAGGGAGTTGGGCTTCTTCAGCGTGGAGGACAGAAGGCTCCTGGGGAGAGCTCACTGCAGAATTCCAGTATTTGAAGAGGTCCTTTAAGCAGGAGGGGGACCAACTACTGGAGGGTTTTTTTTGGTTAATTTTTTTTATTTTTTTTCATTTTATTGTCAAGAAACAAACTTGGGACTCAAAAGCACTGCCACTATTAATAAAGTAGAATATTAGTGAGGAAGATTCTGCAAGACATACTGGCATAAGGATGGTGGCTTCAACATTTCACTGGTCATTTGTTGATGTAGTTAATGACTCTGAAGCTACTTAGCACATGGTGGGTGATGCTAAGCATGGTATACTTGCCAGAACAGCTTGTTCAGCTGGGCTCTACTCCCTGGGTGCCCTGCCTTAGCCAAACACATTCCCTGCACATTGACCCACGCCATGGACATGCTGCTGCTTGCCAAGACACTGCTGGGTCAGATGGATTGCTTTTGCCCAGAGGCATTCTGAAAGTGCTGCCATTGTTGTATTGGTGCACAGATACAAGTTAGATCTTCTATTTTATTTTAAACAAGCCATTCAGCTAACAGAGAAAAGACAAGAGGGAAAAGCCAGATGGAGAACATTTATGCTACCATTAATGGAGCCCTTCCCCGACCTCTGACCTTCCTCACTAGGAGGGTTTTCCACGTTTTGCTCTAATTATTAAGAGATCTGTATTTCCCTGAAGTACTGAACAGTTTCCAGCAGAGGTCTCTGCCTACTAATAATTAAAGTTTGGCTGGATTGCTTACACACAGCAGGGGTCAAAAATTGCTCTAAATCACTGTTAGGCTTTGTCCCTTTACAGGATTGAGAAACAAAACTGAGGCCTCACGCATGTGAGAGCCCACCTTCAAATCATCATCTATTTCACAGAGTGGTAATGCCTATCTGTTACATAGATGGAGATTCTCAAGAAAGTTATTCTTATGTAAGATATTTGAAATAAGTCTGCTGAGGCTTGCACAGCAGATGTAGCCTATCTATCATAACCAATGTGTTTCAAAGATTTAAGAATTAAGAGACAGAGTACATCAGAGAATTATTAAACTGTAAACATCACACTTCTTCTGGATGCAAAACAGACGAATTCAAGGGAAGAAAAGCTTTTTTTTCCTCAGAGTATCCTGTGATCCCTAACTTGAGATCTGACTACAATCAAGAGCAACTGCTCCAAGAGATATTTAGCTTTTAGGCTATAATCTCCTTGCTTCTCATCTGTCTCTAACACAAACTTACTTTCTGGTTATGAGAAAATGATTTATTTTTATGCCTACATTTCCCTGTCTTTAATTTTATTTACTAATCTACTTCACTGAGTGGGATGCACACATAGAACACAAGGGATGAAAAATAAGGATTAAACTTTTCCACCTCTAGGTCTGTTCTCTAATTGCTCTGTGCAGGATCCTAATTTACCAAGAAACTTTAAGAAGTCCCAAACAGGCTCTTTTGAAGCTCAAACAGTATCACTGGGGTGGGGCAAGTTCCCATCCCTCACCTCAGGAAAGAACTTAACCCTGATCTGTGCCAAGCCATTTGCTGGTATGTACATTTTGCTATGGCAGAGAAGAGTGTGATGCGAGTGTCTCGAGGCAGAATCATCATGCTTCCCTAAGCTAGCAGTGCAATTGCAATCCTTTCCTGCATGTTAACATGACAATAATTGTGTTACAGCAACAAGACTCAGCTAATGGTTGTTCACCTTGAAACCTGTTCTGGTGTTGTCTTTGAACTATGTTAAAGATGTTTCTTTCTTTCATGTCCAGCTTTCCAAAAATCATGGTTCCATATTTCAGACTGAAATAAGGCCAGTGGCCAGTCCAGCACATCTATGGTATCACCAGCAGCTTTTGTAAAGAGAAGACCACTGGGCAAATGTTACTGGAGCATTCCCAAGGTCTGACCCTACCAATCTCACTAGGTTTTGTAGGGAACACACAAGGAACTACAAGCCAATTTCTTAGTAAATATCACTCATACTGCAAAATCTAGCATTGCTGCATGACAGCTCTAGATATGTATGCACATAATCTCTAACATTCACTTTGTTCCCACAAAACATATGTGCCCAGCACAAACTGGGACATTCTAGACAGTACTGGAAGCTTCACAGATAGCACTGAGAGCAACACCAAAACAAATTCAGCCCTAAAATGCAGCACTGGGGAACCTTTCCCACTATCCTGCGCTTAGCTTGAAAAACTGTATTGTGGTCTGATGAGAGGCAGACCTGATCCTCTCTCCAGATATCAGGGTTCAGTTAGTGCTGTGCAGTTAAATGCTTTCATCCTACAAAGCTGCAAGTCTGGATGGCGTTGTATACAAAATTCCCTCCTCTTTCTACCTTTTCAGGTAATTACTGAAACACTGAACATCTTAAGAAATCTTATAGCTGACTCTGGAAAAGGCTGCAATGGATGCCTGGGAACAGGACAAAGATACAATTTGGAATCATAACAATAACAAAGATTACTTCTGAAGAAACTATTTTCCCCCTTCTCTAAAGGCAATTACAGCAGGGTTCTCTTTATCCTAAGAGTGACAAAGACTGTTTCATTCATACGTCTGACTCTTTGCACCTACCATACAAGTACCACTGTGATGTGGAACAGTAACTACAACGGTCAATCACATCCCTCCTTCTTACTGCTTTATTTTCCCCTTAATTTTCCTTAAGTATTCTACATTGTTCCAAAACGTTTCCATGAGACTACAACTGTTTAGAAAGTTTATACCAGGAAGAAATTAAGTGTATGGCAAGGTAAACCAACTTAGGGTACCAGGAATGGACCATCAGTTCAGTAGAAGTTGATGAATAATACAACCAATAGAGAAGGTTTGCAGATCTTCTTTCTTGGCATGTGTTCCTTGTAGAAAAATTCTAGTGGAACTGCTCAGAACCATCTTACTGCACATATTCCCCAACATCTTTCCTTCTACTTAATATATACAATATCAAAACATTCAAAGGTGTCCTATTGAGAGAGCTCATTTTGGCCTGGGGGGGAGGGGGAAAGGAACTTATTTCCCCCCACGTTGACTTCAACAGAGATGTGCATTTATTATGTGAGAGCAGAATCTAGGAATAAGAGCAGACAGAAGGAAAAGCGTATGGATTGCACAGGATTTTCACTTTAAAACCTGGAACGTGATCCAGATTTTAACACAGAATAGAGAAACAACAGAAAAAAAAGTGTCCAAAGATAGAAAAACACTGCTCAACAACTTAGAGAAAGGAACAAATCATGAAATTACAGTTCTTCAGTCACAGAGCCATGAACATAAAGATCTTAGCAGTGTTTCGAAACTTGCTAGAGAACTCATAGGTTCATCATAATCACATCAAGAGTTCATCATAACCATACCATAACTCAGCTGTTTTACAAAAGCAAGTGCTATTAATTCAGTTACCTGCAGGTGTGAATTCAAGGCTTTCAACAGATCAGACAGTATCACTCCAACAGCTACTGTCATTTCCATGCATAAGAAAATTCCACACCAAGTGTTAATTCATCAAAATATGCTTCTGCTGTTCGAAGTTAGCACTTTGAAATGGGAGTCACCTTTGCATGGCAGAAGGCCTAATAAGTTACACAAGAAAGCTATGATTTAATCATCTTTCCTTATATTACAGTCCACATATCAAGGACCTCTATTATAAAGAGGCTTTTACAACATTATGCTTGATTTTCACATTGAGAACAAACATTCACAACATATGGAAGTATATGTATTATGTTATGGGGTGAATGGACAGAAGAATATGATGTTGAATAGCTAAGCACTTCCAGACTACACTTACTATCATTCACTAGTGGCTTTAATTTCTCTATACTTGGGTCCTTTTTCCTCACATTTCTAATTCCAACTTAGCAATAGGTCCTATAAAAGCTGACAGGACTGAGGAAAAAAAAAAGTATTTTTTTCTTACATTTCAACCAAACCCTATCTCTGCAATTTTGCTGTGGAGGAAAGAAGCCACATCAGTGCTGGGTTGGAAAAGCAGGATGAAAACATCAATCATTCTTCTATGAAAAAAAAAAAAAAACAACACCAAAAAAGCACACTCAAACCAACTGTAATATTCTGAACAAGTCATGCAGTTTGCAATGAAAATAATGCTGGTTGCATGCTGTTGGATGTCTCAGGGCACTGGTCTTTAAGACATTAGAAGGCTACACACGAAGCCTTGCACCAGGTTGGATACAGGAATCAAGCACCTGGATCCAGGATCTTGGAATATCCTGCTGCTTCTATAAGGCATACACCTGTCCAAATATCCAACTTCCCCTTGTTATCCCTTCCATACACTAACCCTCTTCTGCTAATGTGGCAGTGAATAATTATTTTAGGCATGTAGAAAAATAATTAATAAAGCACTGAAATTCTACTTGTGCCCCAGCCTCAGCCCCATGACTTTAAAGAGGCTGCAAAGTTAAAACACTGGGGAGAGAGCTTTCTCTCTCCACTGTATGCTTTACTTTAAAGTATTTTCTGTACACAGAATTAAACATTTTTATCTTCATTTGAAATGCCCCGAGACTTTCCTTTGATGTTAAGTCAAGGAAGAGGTACACTCCTTGCCATTCACAGGCTTTGTGTGATTTTGGATATTTTAAAAGACTACTAGTTTTTTTTTTTTTTTTACTTGCATCCATGCTTCAGTTTCTTTTCAGAAAGCAGAAATACATTTGAGAGAGAACTACAGTTTACTATAAAGCTAGAATCTGCAAATACAAAAGGAGAAACGGGAAATCTGAATAATATTCTCAAAAGCATCACTGCTTCATGAGGTAAATTTCAAGAGCAGCACGTTCAGTAGGGTGATACTTCTGGTCTGCTCTGCTAAGCCACGTTCTGCAGAGATTTCTAGGACAGACTGCACTCACTTTCATTTGTGGGAATCTTCACAGTATTTATATCAGACCACAAAAGTTGTCGATGAAATTTCATGATGGTGGTCTTCAATGGTGACACAACATGTAACTTAAGTGATGAAAAAGACTGCTTTTCAAGGAACCTCTGTCATGCTTTTACAGAAGGGTACACAGACTTCTTGACTTTGCAGTGCACGTCTGAATGCAAATACGCATGCTTGATTTCCCCCAAGCGTTGTATTACTGACCTGGAAATTATTCTCCTTTCCCTGTTTGACTGTCATTTTTGTCTGGGTTATATGCATCTCTGAAACCAGACGTGCACACTTGATACACTTCCATGACTTGAAATTATCATGTATATTTATTATCTCAAAGTTGTACAGTTTGAAGTAGTGACAGTTAATTTTAGCTGCTTGTTTCGTGATTGAGATCTGTTACAACGACCAACAAACTTCCTGAGACAAAATACAAAGTATTGTAAGTAATCTACATTATCTCAGGCATTGCTATGGACCTCTTGAAATAAGGGGAGAAAATTCAGATTTTGGTTTTCTAAAGCATTTACGTGTAGATTTTACAGAGGCATCATCCATCATGTGGGGGAATCAGAATCACCCCCAGCTGTTAGCAAGGACAGGGCTGAACCGGCCTGTTCTGATTCCATCCAGAAGAGAGCAGCACTACATACCCACTGAGCATCTTCTCACAGAACTATCTTAGAAAACGACCAAAACCAATCACCTACTCTCTTCAGCAACAGGCTGACATGTAAAACAGAGTAAATGCCAGTTTAATGACAAATTCATTTCTTTCAGTCACATAGAAGGTAACAGAAAGGGGATGGGAGCAGACATCAAATGTTGGTTGTTGCATTTTAGCTCTAAGACAGTAATTTACTTTCTATTGCCATTTTGCTTAAAAAAGAAAAAAAAGACTAGTGATGTAAGAAATGATTACTTATGAGACTGATTTTTTTTTTTTTTTTTTTAAATAAGAAATTAAGGCAGGAGGGAGAATATCATCCAAAAAAGTCTACCTTTGCAATAACTTTCCATAGGGATGCAAAACAGATTTTGTAGACCTGAGTTCTTGCATAGCCTGCAACATCACAACATGCACCCAAGACTTTAATAAGTCAGTTACCTTCACAATTTTCCTGACAGACACAAAAAGACTTCACAGATCTGTATCAAAATGAAGATCAAACTTAGTTTGAGTAGTGGCTGGAATTTTCAGATCTCCTGAGCTCCAGATCAGCTCATAAACCTGCAGACAGACCTTCCACCCCTCCTTGCTGTGAAGAACGCATTTCCAGAGCACAAACCATGCTCGTGTGGCATTTGCTCAATGGCACTGCCATGGGAGCAGAGTGGGCTTTCCTCCTTTCCACCATACATTGCATGGTCAGAGCAAGGAGAAAACTCACATCTCCTTACTATAAAGAGTGTTGCAAAGATATAGATGAGAAACAGACACCATTTTCCAGCTGTCCTCTTACAAGAATTTCCTTCTACCATGACAGAATGCACTCAAGAAGGAAAGCCTCATAAAGCATTCTCTGTGAATAGTGATAACACACAGAGGTACACAAATGGAACATCATCATTATTTTCTCTTGCACTCCTTTAGCCTGTGGAACAACCACTGTGACTGTTTTCCAAATTATAGGCCTTACTCTCATTCCCAGCTGCTGCTCTTTGTTCTTATTTGTGCAAGATAAGGCTGAGAAAAAAGCAAAAGGAGCCTGGAGATTTTTGTCAAACTGCAGGAGCGAGAGAAACCTGGGTGCCTCTCCTATGCCTGGAAAGGAAGGAGATGGAGAAATAGCTGAGGGGTAAGGATGGGCACAGCTTGAATCCTCTGTAGACAAAGGGTAAGGATATGCTCCTTTGCTAAAGCAGTGAAAACTGAACTCTGGGAAAGCAAGCTAACTAAATTTCACTCAAATGAGTTTTTCCATTATATTCCCATCAAGGCAGAGAGACTCAGTCAACAGGACTCTGGTGAAGGACAGAATCTCTGCACAGTTACTTTCTGAAGAAAGAAGTCCTCGTTCTGTAGATATTACTAACAAGAATGTTACTAGTCCGCATATGGCAATAGTAAGTAAGTTGTTACTTTGGAGAATGCTTTATTCAAGCTGTTCACAGCCCGAGAAGCCTGCATATACCTCTCACTTGCACATGGCCTCTGTACTCAGGAATCCAACGTAAGGTTTATATCATCCCACACAGAGGTGCAGATGTCGGCTTCCCAGGGCAGCAATAACATGTCTCCTCTCTGGTAAGTTATGTTGTTTTGCCAGTGATTCCTCTGAAGTCACTCTGGCGGCTCCCAGTGCTTCCACATCTCTACACGCCCTACACTCACACAGCTTGTTCTCTTTCAGAATTTTTGGCTGGACATATTTGAATGTGATAAGATATATCTGTCCAGATTTTGAACTTCCCAAAACTGGCACAGCTCACTCAGAGTTAAGTGTTTTGCATCTACACAAGATCTGTTTCACGCTATCTTACCAGCAAAGGTAATACTTCTCATAGATTTGCTGTTACATTGGTCACGTAGAAATGCAGCTCCAATACATTATAGTGGAGATAGGGGTGTAGAAATTAGTAGAACTTCTTTGGTCTATTCAAGTGTTATATTTTGAGCTACTTCAATAAGCTAATAATCACAAACCAGTACAAGCAGCTAAGAGGAGCCTACATACAAACATAACTTACAGCCCTTGTTGAGATGTGACTCTGGTATTATACGCCCCAGTCTACCGACTTCTTTGAAATTATTCCCAGCTCCTATTACCATAAATGAGAGTGGAATTGGGCTTAACGTGAATATGCAGTCTTAATGCATATACAATTATACAATGTATTCACGTATGTGAATAATTTACCTGTGCACAGAGTACTGACAAATACTGTCATTCTTATAAATTACCAGATTCAGATAAGACAAATATTTTTCCATGAAAGAGCTTGCATAATTACTATAATTAAAAATAATAATTTTGGAATTGAAAGCTCTTAAATCTTTTTGTCTGCTTAGCTTTACTATAGCATAGGTTTCTCATTACAGGCCTTAAAAATAATATTACTTGGAACTCATGGTTTATTTATTAATATATTGTTTTAAAGTTAGGAAGCCAATACTGACCCACTGCATTTTATCACTGTAACTGAATGGATGTTAGGACCAGCTGCTCCTGAATCTTTCATGGATAGAAAGAGGAGGTAAAAACCACCTAGAATGGTTCAGTTGATCCCTGACAATCACCTTTCTGGTAGCTGGGTTTATGGCTTTAGGTCTGAACAAGAAGGGCATGTTGGACTTCTGGACTTGAGGGAAATGCTACTCTGTGGTAAGAGATGTGCAGACAGTGAATGACTAGGAAGTGTGTTTCACTTAAATTTGTAAAATTTAGAAGGCTGGTAAGGATAGGAACTAACAACAATGGTAATAAGAAAGCACATTACAGAAATCCCTACATTAAATGATCAGAAACCATACAACAAGAACATTACAGAGATGTAAGATTTAAAAGACTGAAGCAAAGAATCAGCTCATGCTTGAGAAGACACGTCTGAATTGGCAGCTAGGACTCACGGTCAGCTTTACCAGTCTAAGACAGCAGCTACAGAAATACAAAACAAATGGCCACAAGTGCTTCTGCGAAACTTAACTGGAGCAGAATGAGACCTGGCTTACCAGAGGGAGATTGCCACTTTGTGACACTTCCTTTTCTTATACCAGTTTATGGAACACAGGTGAAAACAGAAGGGTGCTCATGGGGAACCCAGCTCACAGGGCTACAACTTAACAGCATGATGTTTCAACAGTACATTTGCAAGTTAGCAACTATGTGCAATCCGAGGAGCACCAAAAGGCACAGGGGCCAGGGGGTAGAGGACTGAAGGAAATTAAAAGCCAGTCTACCATCAGAAACGTGCTTCCTGAGGTTATGTGGAAACATCACTAGCCAGCAAACTCTTCAGAGAAGTTTTTCCAAGTAATTCAAAGCTGAATTGATCACTCTGTACATACTTAGTCTAACTTAGTCTTACCTTTTTATATATATTCTTGCCCTTCGCACCCCTTAAATCAGGGGAAGCGGCAGTAAATGCTGCTCTGAGCAAACCCTGCAGCCTGGCTCTCTGCAAGAACTCTTTGATCCAGCCCTCCTCCTCTCATTGCATTGTCGTCTCTTTCCCAATTCAGATTCAGACCCTCACTTCTGTTTTGAAAAGGCTGCTCACTTGCATGCTGAATGGAACCCTTATGTCCCATACCTTCAACTCCAAAAGGAACTTTAGTTTAGCTGCATTGCTCTAACTTCTGCTTGCTGATTTATCAGAAGCTGTTTGTGAACCCTTTTCAAGGATGACCTGGCATCAAATTTAAAAAGCCCTGGACTAAGTCCAGGTATTTCAGTTGTGTTTAGGCTTTCTCATTCTATGCAGGGCATCAGAAAGACATTTTCAGAACTTGTTTCTCCACTTCACTGGTTTTACAGAGTATAACGTTACTAAAGATTCACCAGAAACAACCTCTGGTTTTGCCACAGTTCTTTTCAAAGCACTTAGAAAACTGGAGGTATTAAAACCAGATCCCTTCTACTCTGTTAAAAACAGATTTCTGTAAATACTCCTGTAGGCACTATGACACTCATTCTTCCAGAGCTATAGAGACTTGCAACCAACAACTACAAAATACCTGCATTCTGAGAAATCGGGTGCTCAAAAGTACGGAGTGGCTACTCTGCAGCGTGCATCTCCGCCTTCTCCTTTCGAGTCAGAAAAAGATGACATGCTCTAGTTTTTGAAGCTCTTGTTTTCTACAAGGAAAAAAAGAAGATACAAATAAAACAAAAAGGAGCAACATACAGGCACAGTAATGGTGAGCACATCCTGGCCCACTCCAAACCTCGTATTAAGATTTGATCCTCCAACTGCATGTACTCACAGCATCACAGTTGAAAACAACTCTATTTGAGCCTCAGTCAGTGGAAGTTGCTGCAGACATTCCAGAGCAACTATGAAAAGCTCAAAAAAAAAAAAAAAAAAAAAAAAAAAGAAAAGAAAAGAAAAGAAAAAAAAGTGGTGCTACTATTCTGAAGTGAGGTTACTTCCTTCAACATCTGTGGTGAATATGTGATACAGGCTGCTATAAGCATCGCACGTATTTAAAACGAACAGGAGAAGTTAAGGCTTGGTTCGGCCACGTTGCGGTCATTAGGAGGAGGGAGCTACACAAAAGCTTCATGAGATACATATGGTATTCTAGGGGCACCGAGGGCCTTGCCTGTTCTCGTAAATCTCCCATCCTGTTCAGACTTTAGAGAAATAAAAAAACAAAAACAAAAACAAAAACACCTTTCAAAAACATAAAATATAAAATAGAGCTGAAAGCATTTGCCTTAACAGTTCTCAGTACTCAGTTCTCAGATATTTAGCTTCTGTTTAGCTGGTAACATCTAAATTAATGTCTCCCCTTGCCTACTGCTTAAGGAAAAAAATCAATGAAATATCTGATAACATTTATTATATTACTTCCAATGGCTCATTACAATAACAACACTTCCTTACTACAGAATAAGTTAGTACCACTGTCAAAACAGTGTTCCCTACAGAGGGAATGTGTTTTCAAAATTATTGTTTGAACAGAAGTGAAGAATAGGTACTTATTCAATCACAAAAGCCTACTTTTCTGAATCAACCAGAGGCATTAGTATTTGCTTTTATTAACACATACAAAATTGTTAGGATATACAAATGTACTTCCTTTTCGGACGCAGTTGTATTAATGGCCATTACAGCATTAGTTTACAGCACGCTGTTTCAAAAAAAAAAACAAAAACAAAAACAAAAAAACAAACAAAAAAAACCAAGCAAACAAATGACACCATTCACAATTAAACAAATAGGTTTATATATATATATATACACACACATATATATATAAAAAGAGCTCGAAATAGCTATATAACAAATAAGTGATTTACACTATCAAAAGGCTGGAAGCAGATGTGTCTCCGACAGTTGTGCCCTTAGCTTTCATCCACAATCTCCATGAATATGAGGTCTCATTTAAAACAAACAAAGAAAACCCCCACAACATTGGCCCCCACTTGCCAAAACAAAACAAACAACCAAAAGAATGGGACAGCTCTCCCCAGGCTAATAGTTCCTCTTGATGGCTTCAAGCACAAACGGGTTATTTTAAATATCACATAACCTACTGTAAATTAAAAAAATAGAAGATTACTTTACACAATGCATGGAAACCATTTCTACCAAACACAAACATTTACAACTGTCATGTTTTTTCCTTGCATAACCCATACTCACACGCAATCCAGTTTTCAAAACAATTAATGAAATATTCAGTCCACTTTTGTTTTCTTTATACAATATGAAATGGTTACAATACCGTAGTATATTTTAGAATAAGTTAAACATCAAGACATATGGCAATAGCACTGTACTAGTCTTTCTACATACATACCAAATCCAGAAATTCAGTCTATTTTTATTTAGTCACAAAAATGAATAAAGACTAAGATCCAGTTATACTGGAAAGCTAGACTAGAAACCACAAATACTGTAAGCACTTTGGTATAATATGTACAGGTTGTGCTGCCAATATCATGCCTGCATACTACAACTGATCAGGTGATTTCACTTGGTGAATTAAAGAAGTTATTGTAAGACTTGCTTTAGTATTTCTTTTTCAGTATGGAAATCATTCAGTCAAAGAAGATGCACCACAAGAACATACACAGCTTTTGTATGATGTGACTACAAATTAAGTATTAAAGTGAATTTTTAAATACAATGCAAGACCAATCTTAAGTGCATAGAACATAATGCAGAATACTGTTAATTACAGGGACAAGTACAGGGGTTTTAAACATTATAACAGATACTGAACAGTGTCCTCATTAAAAGAGATATGAATTAGAATAAGCTTTCCACCATTACATAGATCAACGTGTGTTTTACATCACCAGTAAAATGAACAGTAACTGATGTATCATGAAGGATATCTACTGCATCCATTTTCTCTCTCCCTCTCAAAGGCTTGGAGTTGCACCCTCAAACTCTTAAAGCAGATTGGATTTTCACATTGTTTCCCCCTTCCCCCAACCCCCCCCCCTTTTTTTTATTTTAACAAAATGTTTTGTCTTCGTGAAAGAGAAACTCAAAGTGCATTTAAATTTATTTTCTTATTTCAATGGATGCATTTACTGTAGCTTAGAAATGTCAGCTAACAGTTTTCTTACCTCCTTGCTTACTTTCTTTTTGTCTCTACTACCTTTAAGAGCCTCCCAGTTAATTAGGCAACCGTGCCAAGTTAAGTGGCCTCTCCTTTTGCAAAGTAAACAGTTTCAAATTCTAAAAAAAAAAAAAAAAAAAGCTGAAATATTGCTATCTGTATTCAAGTGAAATTCCCACTTGAAGAGTAAGGACTGCAGGATTTCAGAAAATTTGGACTCCTTTAAATTTCAAGGTACAGTAAACTGCAAATGCCATATTCAATTAATACTGCAAGACAGCTTCAGATCCAGGTGTCAGGAATGAAATAGCCCCAAAACTCTCAAGCCAACCAGAGGAAACAACACCATTGTTACAATTTCTTATACAATACAACAACCCATTTTACATGTAAACACAAAGGATGACAGCTCTCATTTGAAGCCCCTATTGTTGGTAAATAATACTTCACAGATATTGGAAATATTTTAGTTAATGACTCCATATCTCCCCCATTTCAAGGCTCCTTTCTCTTCCTTACAGAAGCTCTAGCTATTTCATATCAAACCAAGCAATTGCACAAGAACTACAGCACCAAGCTTTGCTAAATGAAACTGCTGGAGAGCACACACAGGAGAAAAGAATTTGACCATGGTTGTTGAGTGAACTGGAAGTCAAATGTGTTTAAATGAAGGTAACACATTCCTTAATTGAAATGATTAATTCCTGGAAGAAAAAAAAAAACAAAAAACCAACTGGATGAGCATGGTCACTGTAGGCTAGTTGGTGACCCAGCCAGACTTTTGTGCAGATTAGGGTTTTGACTGTGCCTGTTCCGACTGCGAACAGACGAAAACATAGTGTTGCAACCTGGGATTTTGCATTTGTGGAGCTGGCGGAGATGCACAGTTTTGTAGTGAGCCCTAAAAGTTCCCTTATTACTGTAAGTTTTTTGACATATGTGACAAGTTATTGGCAAACTGGAAGGTAAATTTATGAAGCTCTGATCAGCTTTCTCAATTAAATTACAGTCTTGGTAGAGTTCTTCACTGGGCATTAGGCTGGATCCTTCACAGCTTTCATCACTATCATCCAAGGGCATGGTGCACACTTCGCTTCCTCCATCAGAATCCCAAGAAGAATGAGCACTGCTCTCAGATTTAATGCTGGAAGTAGTGCTTAGATCCAGAACACCTCCATCATTCAAGGGATCGTATCCGTAACTCTCAGAACAGGGTTCTCTAATTTTGCTCACTGGAAAAACCAAGCTGCCTGTTCTGTTCATTCCTTTGAAGATTACCGAAGTATGTCCAACATGCTGTTTTAAAGAGACATCTTGACAAAACTCCTTAGCCATGTCTTTCAAGAGGTATGTTGCATTGAAATGGTTGTTGAATTCCAGTGTATCTTTAGTCAGAAGCTTATGATGAAGATTTAGGTTTGAACTATGTCTAAAAGAACAAAGACAAGCTTAGCAAGAAAGTGTTTTGCCTCACTTAACAGTGGTTTCATAAGGATCATTAACAAAGAGAAAAATCAATATTTAGTAGCATGCAAGAACTGTATGCTTCTCATTTGAAGAACTGCCATAGAGGAGTGCACATGGATGATTTATACATATGACTGGCTATCTGAAATTGCTTATACTGGTATATATCAGAAATAACTCTACAGAAATCAATGTTTTCAATTCTGTCCTGCATTGTGGATAGCTGTTCACTCCACTAGATCTAGTGCTGGGCCTAAAAGAGTTGGTGAACAGACTAAAGAATTCCAGGTGCCGAACTGAGCTCAGAAAATGGACTCAGGGTAAGACAAAAATGCAATCCTTCCCCAGTGGACAAAGCAGGAAAGGAGTGATACTTGAGACTGCAAAATATATTGATGATTTTAAGGACTGTAGCCATGTACCAAGAGGCAGCTACACACACCAGTGCAGAGCTTTTCCTTGAAAGGACTTTTTCTTGAATGAGGGGACATTGCGTTTCACACAACTTCCAGTTTTTGAATGGGCATCTCTGGATTCATTTTACAACCACCAAAACAAAATCACTACTTTTCATTGTATATATCATCAAGCGGCTCACTGGGAACTTCCAGACTCTGTTTAGAAGATTGAATTTATTTCAAGACAGGGAGAACATTCATTTTCCCTTGCCATCACCTAACTCAGCTTCATCCAAAGTATACCAAAGGACAAAAATACTTTTCACCTGCATTTACAGCGCTATATGTTAAAAAAGAAGCTTTTGCAAAGTTGTTTCAAATAATTGCTCCTTTGCACAAAGCTTATAAATTTCCTTGTAGATTGACTTTTGTGCCCCTTTTGAAAAGTTATTTGCTTATTTACTTTATTAAGTAAATCATCTTCTAAAAAACAAAACAAAACAAAAAACACCAATGAACAGAAATTAACTGAATATATTGGTATGGGAAGGAATTTGTGGCATGTGAATGCAAATTTTACTGCTGGCCTTCTTTCCTGTGGCCCATATCACAATTAGCGTGGAGAGGAATTCACATCTGGGAAGATGCAGGCAGCAGACCAGGGTATGAAGCCCTGCCAGCAGCAGATGGATCTGTACAGCTCACATGCAGCGGCCAGTCCTCAAAGACTGGCTCGTCCTTTCTGGACTACATCAGCTGGCTCCAGCACGCCTAGCAGATTACAGACAATCTAAACCTTGTGTCACTCTGAACTACTATCCAGGCACACTTTCTGCAGTCAAGATCTGCTATAACACTGTTATAGAAGTGTTAGAAAACTTACAAGGCTTAGTCCCACTTTAACAGAACTGTTATCTACCACTTCTCAATTCAGATACATAACTGACAGACAACAGTAAAACTTCAGTTCTTGTTTCTCAGCCTATGGGCAAAATAGACTGAAATAAAATGACTAACAGCAACACAGTACTGCAGCTAACAGTAAACTGAATCTGGCTCGTTATTGTTCAGGGTTTAGTATGCAATTTCACATTAAAGCACTACCAACACACACAAGACAGCATTACTTTGACTAGCAATGCGTAAGGTTGATTTTGCACTGACATAGAGTAATCTATCTTTTATTATAGGATTTCTCCAACGAGGTTGTTTGAAATCCTTGTGTAATGGAAGGACAAATATAAGTGAAGATTTCCTGAATTGATCTCATTGCTCTTTCATTTAAAAAAATACTGCATACAATTTAAAATACGCATGGAAGTACGCATTGAACATATAAGTCCACATATGCACCTACAGGAAAATAGCTGAATTCATACCTCGTGGCTTTCCCTTTATGTTCTAAAGTATTCTCGCAACTATTGAAGACTTTATCAGCTGTGAAATTTTCATGGCTTTATTTAATACCTTGTAGTCTAGTGGAAAGGAAATGTTTCTTTCAATGGATTTTCACTTCATGAATGTTCTGATAAGTTATCGTACCTGTTATATGAGGATACACAGAAAATCTTTGCAGGCTCCATTCCTCCAACACTCATTTTAATTTCAAATTAGGCTCCATTGTGATGGTAAAATAAATACAATTTTGTTTATAATTTCTTACCTGTCTCGACTTCTACGAGAAGGGAAAGCAGCGTTACAGCCCTCAACTGTGCAAATATGCATTTCTTTGAGATGTACATTTTTAAAATGCATTTTTACACTGTAAGGGTTTTTAAAAGTCTTCTTACAGATGTCACAATGAAAGCGGCTTTCTTCCTTCTGAATCCCTAGTGCATGTTGGCTGACATGATCCATATCTTTAGAGTCTTCAAAACAAGCAATGGCAGCACCCCTGTTTGACAAAGTGCTGAAAAAGCCCCCGGTCAGCAAGTGATGTTGTAATTCAGGGCAGTCATCTTTAGAAATCCTGCGTTTTGACTGCTCTTTAACATATATGGGGGATTCAGTCATTGGTTTTATAACATCATTTTGGTGGTGTATTGGATCTTCATATACAATCTCATGGGAAACTATTTTTAATGGTTGATTCTCTTCTGGTTTAACCTCTTTCTCACAGTGATGTAATTCATTCTCAGAGATATCCTTGATGTATTGGTTATCTGGCGCAAAGACAGATTCAAAATACTTTGGGCCCTCCACCCCAGAGACAGATTTCCATGAATTACCTGAATGGGGGTGATTTTCCACCCTGCCGGACACCTGCTTCTCTATCTTATGCTCACAGGACTCAAGCTCTCCATCGCTTACCACTTGCAGACGTGTATCATCTTCAGAACTGGCAACATCACTACCTTCATGAGGCGTTTCAACAACTTCTTTCTCTATCTTAATAGGCATGCTTGATTTACGGGATTTCTTCTTGGGTAGCACATCAAATGGCAATTCGTTTGAAATAAGCTGCTCTGGTATTGAGGAAGAAACAAGGGGCAGAGAAGGAAGAGTACCTGGAGTATTAGCCAGCTCAGCTGGTGTAACTGGACTACGATAGAAAGGAAGAACAGGCTGTACTGTTTTCAGATTTGGAAAGAGGACACCATTCTGTCCAATACTGGGAAATCCAGCCTGGCCCTTTGCGTCTGTACAAGAGCTGGCATAGCTGGTAATTGTTCTGCTATCCGGAGCTAAAATCGTAAATTCTGTCCTTTTACTATCTCCAGGTCCAGCAATTGTCAAACCGTTTCTTAGATCTTTGTCCCTGTTGTTTCTGTTCATCGGCATATGGAGTCTGGGGTTAGGATTCGCACTATGACGATTTCGACTACGCAAGGAGCTAAATACCATATTGCAGCCCTCGATTGTACATTTGTGCTTTATCTTCAGATGAACAGCATTATAGTGTATTTTCAAAGTACCTTTGTCATAAAACGTCTTTTCACATGCAGTGCAGAAAACACGCCCTTTTCTCGGCCCAGTGCCATTTTTTTCAACAGATTTCATTTTGGTTTCTGGAGAGAGTGATGTCATTTCAAGCTTTGCTGCTGCGTTATGTGAACTCGAATCGCTTAAAAGGGCATCATCTTCTGTTTTAGTGGTGACATCTGGACCATTTATGATCCTCTCATTCTCAACTTGAAATGGCGCAGAACTAGAAGTTAGGAAGCTGCTTTCAGTAAAAGGTAGGTGGATATCTTGTTTAGTTTCACTGCTATGGTCTTGACCCTGCTCAATCAAGTGTCTTTCTGGTGGTGAACCTATTAAAGGTGGAGGCACTGGACTGAAAAACTGGAATGGCAGCATGAAAGCCATGCTATTCACAATATTCTCAAAGGGATGAATGTTGGTGGGGCTCATTTTGTCCAAGGAAGCTGAAAAATTAGGGCTATGTTGATTGCAGCTCTCTATGAATGCCCTAATATCCAAATTAGCAGTAGGTGGTGGTATTATAATTGATTGCCCTTCTTTCTCCTGAATTGCCATTAACTCTACAATGGACTTAGTTTCTCCAAAACGAAGAAATTGCTGCAAAGTAGCCAGTTCTTCATCGTTGGTCATTATGCTCCAGTGATCCAGAACCTTTCCTGAAGCATCCTACAGCAAACAAACAAACAAAAATTAATTAGTGAAATAGGAAAAAAGAAAACCCCTTCCCCCCTTCTCCCCCAATCTCTCCCCACAGACTAGAAACTCTTCAGCAAAATCATGAAATTACTCTATTTAACAAGAGATTAATAGCAATTCTGTGATATTTTCTTCAAATTTTACCACATTGGCTTTACTATTTCTTTCTGAACTAATAGTAATACTTTCCAATAAACTGCTCTTTTTCCACAAAAATTAAGACACATCATTTGAACAACAGCATTCTCAAACTATAGACAGCAGAGATGGAGCAATCAGATCAAGATTTAGCTCCTCATTTAAGTCAAGTACTCTTTAATTGCAAGTTTAATAATCTTCCAAGTAACTAAGATCAGAGAACAAATGAACCTGTATTGATCTATTGCCAGTGTTCACAGAGCACAGCTGTAATTACACTGGAGTGTTGGAGTTCTTTCAAACTCTAGCTATGCCTAACTTTTCCCAATAACTACAATAAATATTTTATCACAGAACATGTATTTGATGGCCTACTGAGATTTTTCACAGTGCATGTAAGAGTTTCTAAGATGATGAAGAACGTAACATTATAAATTTTTCATGTGGTAGAGGTTCAAGGTAATTGATTCCATATTTTTAATCCTAACACTAAAAAGCAAGATTATCAAGACCATTAAATATTGATTCGTGTCATAATGTAAGATCATCATATTACTTTACATAAAAGGTAACTTCCATAGTAGCAAGGACTAACATCAGGGTAAGCACACAGGGCCCAATTTATCCTTGATGCAGCTCCAGTAAGCTCAGGAGCACCACATCAGTGATGAAGATCGTCCCCCGTGCTTGAAATGATGGCAAGTTTATTTGTCAGTGTATTATTCTGCTATATTGAAGTAAACTTACTGGTTAAATAATATTTTGAGTAAATTTGGAAGCCTTTCCCAGTAACCTTTCCCCTCCCCCCCCTTATTTATTTATTTATTTTGCTCCTTAGTTTCCTTTTACTGATAGATTTGAGCAAAGAGGAAAGATTTCAGTTAGGCTTAAGTAAGAGGAGAGCAATGACCAAAAACTAACCCCTCCTTTTCTGGTGCTACTCTTTTACAGATCTATTGCCTTTCAGATGTACTACATGGTTAGCACATTGTGAGCTAGTGAAAATATCAAGCTAGAAAGTATTCTGAAACATGACTCAATTATCGTAGTTACATTTAAAAAAACCCTCTTAATGCAATACCTGCAGCACATATCCACGTATATAATCCTGTAGTGTCCAATCCAGAGCATGGAGAATCTGTATCACCTCTTCCTGCTTCAGGACACTGAAAAGCCGATCTAGCAGAATTTTAAGGCGCACGGGAATAGCTTGGGTTCCATACAGCATGAGGCTACTGATATCAAAGACAACATTGGATTGAACTATTTCCACCTGGCTTGATGGATAGAGGTTGGGAATCCTTAATTTGCTCAGGGCTGTAAATAAAACCATAAAACATAAGTAAACACAAGTAACAAGTGGTATGAAACTGAATGTAAAGACTATTGAGGAAGGCAGTACAACACGCAATAAAACAACACGTGAGGAAAGGTGTAGAATGTTTTATATAGGTTGTAAGAATAAGTATTACCATGTGCTACCCATCCATGGCGGCATTGGTCACATTGTCGCTGATTTATTTTCCCAGGTTTGAAACACTGACAACTACAGCTCACCAGAGTGCATCGGATAGCCTGCAAATCAATTGAAAGGTTGATATGTAATGGATAAGCACCATCTAGCTATGCACATTACACCAAGACAAGCCTAATATATATGTAAGTTCATACAAGCTCATTCCTATTAACATGCAATATAATTAGTCCAGGCAAAACCTGCGTTTAAACAGAGGTGGTATTGAAAGAAGAAAATTGGTCACCAGCTAAAGCACTGGAATGTGATGATAGTAAAGTATTTAGTGATATACCTAGCAACACTCCTGAGGATCTGCTTAGGCTGATGCACCTTTGTAGCAAAAAGAAATTTTTCTGGGACATTTGTCTAAGATACGATCTTCATGTAAGCATCGCTTTTCTCATGGAAGCTTGAAAAGGACACACAGATGAGAGTTTTGCTGAATCTCTATAATTACAACAAATGAAGTGCTAATGAGCAATATTAGCTCTGCAGTGATACAACTCCTCATAGCCAGCAGTATCCACGTAGAATACGTGCATCCTGTCGTGCAGAAGTTCACTGATGCTTCCCAGTCATAGATTTCATCAAAAAGCACTCCCATCTCCTCAGAAATGATACTCTTACATTTTGCAGGGAAATGCTTGAAGGATAACAGGCAAAAGAGAACACACAAATAGCAATCAATTGCACTTCTCAATTTGTGCATCACTTTATCACCAAGATCATACATAATACAAATCAAAATAGTAGTCAAAAATTCCTAATCAACAAGGCAGCACAAGCTTGCTTCCTGGTATTTATGCTTTCTTCTGTACATGCCCATCTGCTGCAGAAGGCAGATACAACTTGGTGGTTCATGTTAAAGCTCCATAGGCACTGCCACAGACCAAAGCATTTGTATGACTCTGTAACACTTAGATCTGAAAGGAATATTTATTGAGGGTGGAAAAGAAAAGACATTAATGTACAGAAGGTCTGAACTGGAATACAAGAAATATTGGATTATGTGATTGCAACATGCGCATGAATTTTTCTGTTCTTAAAACAAAATGGTTTCCATCTCAAAGTACAGAGAAGCAATATGAAGTAAGGCTAAGTTAAGCCTACTACTGGCTGCTGCTCAGACCTCCTTCGGTCTTGTGCAAAGTGGGATCTTCCACTGCTGAGTAACATCCAAGAAAATGCAAAAACAGGATTCAAAGGAAAAAAGTGACATCTTTTCCTCAGTGCTGGTATCCCCACACTAGCACTTCTGGCAAATGTACAAAGCAGCAAGTTTTTGGACAATCATGGTACAAAAGATGGAGACAGGAAATGCTTAAAATAAAGAGGGCGTGGAAGAAAGGTGGTTTGAGCAGCGAGAATATGGAGAATGAGGCTGGCTCAGGACAGAGGAGTGTACTAAATAAAACAGTCTTCTATAAACAAGCACGTGCAGGAGATGGAATTCCTACTGCTTTACATGACAGCCTGGAATTTTCAAGTCTTGGTTGCTTACTTATCAAGGACTTAGCTTACAAGCACATCTTGATACCGAGACTCATCTTTATTTGAAGGATTGGAACAAGTGGCAACAGTGCTATTGAAATCTCTGAATCGTTTTGCCTTTAATCTTTTAAAGGAGTCATTGCAAAATACTGAATTCTTGAGAAAAGCTCTGTGCTCCCCATGAAGTCATAAAATACGCATCAATACCCTACACAGTGTGAATTGCTTCACTTTAATAGAGGATGCATTTTCATTTAGATGCTAAAATCCCTTAATATAACAATAAAAAGCCACAAAAATCTTATGGAAAGGTCAAAAAAAGAGGCATGGTTTTCTGATGATTCATTTCTATCACAAAACACCAAACAATAACACAGTCTAATTCTTCTACTTCCGTAATACAGAATGTTCTGTGACTTACACAAACTGAACTCCTTCCACAGCCCATCCCGCTGGGTTCAGTAAGCTGAATTCCACAAATGCATCTTTTGCATTTGTAGACAGAACTACAAAAGCTCATATCCTACAACAGAAATAGATATGAGGAAAAAAGCTGTATGGTATGTGTGCTTGTCCTCCTGTCTTCCTCTATAGGTGTAAAAGATTTTACGTGTTAAAAGGGGTGCATATTGTTTTACATGTGGGAAAGGAGCAATTAGACAGGGAGCATCATCCTCCTTATATTCAAAGTGTGGAATGAAGCCCTACTCAAATCAATATATTAAAGCTTCTGGACGCCACTCTTAGATGTGGTTAGCTTGCATACTGTGAACATATCAGAACACCCCTAAATCAGTATCTGTTGCTGACTTAATAAAAAAAAATTACTCATAAGAATCCTCAAGAGGAAATAAATGTCATTTTCAAGTTGGTATTGGTAGCATTTCCCATCATTTGTGGTTATCAGAGTCTGTTGCCTAAAACTTTTCCAGCAGCATCTGCAATAACACAGTCACAGAACAGAACACGGAAAAATTAACTTTTAAAACAATCTGCGAGTCACAACTTCAAATCTTCGCTCACTGCTCAACTTAAAAAGGCACTTCTAAAAGATGCATTTTGATTATCTCCCAAATCAACTTAGATCAGAGTTTAATGAACAAAAACATAACAGAAATCCATGAGATCAAAATGCTTGTCTTTTGCATGTTAATCCTGTTATCCTTAGTATGCCTAGTCTAAGATGCTGTAATTATATCGAGTCTTTTAACGAGCTTTATTTTCCCAGCACGTGGAACATACACACAATTTCAGTCTGCAGAACAAAGGAAAAACTTTCTACACTGTAAAGCTTCAAAATCATAATTAAAGGATTGGATATGTAAAGGGAAATTAAAGTGGAAAGTTTTTTTCTGCAGCCCTTTCATTCAGGGCTATTATTTCATTTCTTTTTCCAGAAACATAGAGCAGATATTAATGTTAATAGAAATAAAAATAAAAATCTTCTGCTGTCCTCAAGGATGTTGCTATTGTCTTCCAGTCCCTCTCCCTACCAGAAGGATTTCTCCAAACCCATTATTAGTGACATTACTACTTTTCTTTTCTTGCATTGAAATTCCGATCAAATTTTCTGTGATTTTAGCAGCAAGGCTGTGAGAAGCTGAACCTTGGATTTTTAATGCAGGTGACTCTTAATTAAGAGAGATTAACCATTAAACCAGCCACCAAAAACCACCTATCTGCTCATAACCAAATAAGAAATCTTAGCCCTCCACTGCCTGAAAGTCATGACTGCTGACTTTTTCTTTTTTTTTTTCCTTCCAGATATTGATGTGGTTTCAATTGTGCTTCAAAAGTTACCAAACATTTCTTTTCAACCCACTCTCAGCCTTCATGGCTGAAGAAAAGCACAAGATAATGGGACAAGTTCATTCTGATTCTTGCTAAAGAATTGGGCTTAATTTCAGAAAATACATCTGTGATCATCTATGCATTTTTGAAGCCCTTGTGGACATACGCTCACTTGCGATCGCAGTGTACTAACAACAGGCTGAAAACTGTGCAGTAAGAGAAGACGGGCAAGAGGAGTGTTTGTGATTACCCAAAGATGCAGAGGAATAACTGTATCAAACCTCATTCCATGTTCAATGGAATCTAGTTTGACAGCTCTTCAGCATGGGAAACAAATTAAAGAGTAAATAATCCTGCAGATGCCGTCAGGCCTGAGCCATGGATCCCAGCCCACACTGGGACACAGGCTGGCTTTGCACGCAGGAACCAAGGAATGGCAGAGCAAATCCCAGCTCCTGAGTACCACCCCACACCAGCGGTGCACAGGTCAGCACCCTACCTTGCTCCTGTCACTCAGGGAAACCTCTCCTTCTCTTTGTATAAAAGCGATCGCTTGCTTTAGAAATGGCTTCTCCTCAGATTGCTGCTGTCCCATGAAAAGCAGCAGAGCTTCACTGCTGCATGCTGCAGATGAACTATGAAATGGTGCCCCCAGTGCTGCCTTATGGACATTTCTTGCAACTAGGAATTAGAAATTCTTAGTTTAAAGTGCAAGTTTGGAGAAAAAGGGTATAATTACATGAACACAAATGTGTGAGAGCAGCTTTCCTTACGTGGGATGTAACACTAAGAATTTTTCATGTCATCATGGAGGGTTTCTAGCAACAGGCAGCATCTCTTACAACCACCTCACCTAATTGTCCCAGAGGAATTTATGCCACTGTCCATTCCTTTGCCAGACAGCTTTAGCCACTTCCCTGGATATCTACTGCACAGATAAGTTCTGTCATGATTTAAAGCAAGTTTTCAATCTACATTTTGTCCACTTCACAAGCCTCCCTGCACCACATCAATAGTTTTTCATTTCACCTGTCCCACAGAATACTTGCAACCTTCAGCCTGCCTACTCTGCAGTATGTGTTTAGTCCTCATGGCTCTCCATGACAGACTTTGGTTTCTGCTCTTTTGTTGAGCTCCCTGCAGTTGGTTCAAATTATATGTTTCATCAGGATCACAGAAGTTGGTGTAGTGCTCTAGATGGTGTAAAATCATAAATCAGTTATTGTAGGCTTAGCCCAACCCCTAAACCTAATAGTTCTGCATATTGATGTTAGAGCTTAGCATAAGCATCTTTTGTTCCTTGAAGATTCTAAGGCACTCCAACTTGAGGCAGGCCACAGCTCCCAGCTGCCCGGGGGGAGGCACAAAGGGCCATGCAGCACCTTAGGCTGTAGCCACTTCTCCTGACATGCTCACCTCAAAGAGGTGCCTGGATGGAAGCCCTTCCCTGCAAGAAAGCAGAGTGGGAAGGATACACACAGAATGGTGTTCGCTGAGTGGTAATGCACATACGCAGGTCCAACAGTGAGGACAAGCTGAGGGCTACCTGCCCCGTGCCACAACCTGCACATGTTCAGCTCATTTCTGTGTGTTCAGTTTCATGCTATCGTGTGTTTAAGGCTATCAGGTATGGCTGAGGACAAAGCTGTACTGGTAAATCACGCACTGATTAACCAACACACCACTGATATTATTCATCACTGCCATCTTTGAAAGCCTTACACTTTGAAACAGGAGATTTTCCATTCACAGCACATTTATGCCAACTGCAAGTACATCTGGCTGTTGCAAGTTCTGCTGTCTCTTTACTCAGGCTTAAAAATACTTGAGACTAAAATAAATGAACCTATGAAGTTATTAAAATGAGGGAGAGGTGCCTAGAGGATGTCTGATTGTATCGGACTGAATGCCGCGCAAACTATTTCCACATTCTTATCTCACAAGAGATATTCCTTATAATGTAACAGTGCTGTTAATATTGTGTTTTATAAAATAACTCTAAGCAGCAACAAACATTTCTCACGAGAAGAAAACAGGCCTTACTGTTTGCTGCACTCAGAGAGCATCTGATATTTTGCATATTTGGAACTTTCAATTAAGTAGAGAAAAATTTGATGTGGATGTGACAGAGTAAACAGCACTGACCAAATAGCTCCAACCTTCTCCACTAACAAGCACACTCTATGCCAGCCCCAGATGATTCATTTGGCAAACTGCTTATTAGTAAAATAATTTAACAAAATTCTTGTCTCCTGCGTAAGAGACTAACTGGGTAGAGATGGGAAAGACAGAGATGGGCCACAACTTGCCTCTCCCAGCTCCACTGCACATGAAGTCACACTCGTAATGGAGCGCCTAAATTGGTGATGGCCCCTCAGTAAGCAGGCTGGGTGCTTCTGCTAGGTACGAGAGCCTCCAAATACTGGACAAACCCCTTTTGTTTCACAGGCCCAGCACAGACTGCGGAGTCAAACTTAACACCTTATTGTGCTGAATGCTTTGCCTGGTGCTGATACCACCGCGCTCCCACTTACACTTTTTCGGTGGGGAGACTCCATTAGGATTTTTTCTCCTGAAGGAACACAAAGGCCACAAGTTTGAACATATTTTCTAGACAAGACCACAGAATACATCCCATTAATTATCAGGATCCTTATGTATATACCCATAATGTTTATTTGGGGTCAGATGCCAAAACCTGACCTCCTTTTAAACAGCCCCAGCCTAAGCATACAAGGAAGCAGAGTGCAAGCCAGGTTCTGCAGCAAGTTGTATTGCCGCCTCTCTTTGTGGAGCTCAAGAAGCAATTTTTGGCTAGAATGGGACCAAACTTCCCTCTTGCAGGTACTGTCTAGCACCTTGAATTGAAAACATGTAATTGTCCTTGACACAACAGACAAAAAATAATCTTCAGAACTGGCCAAAAGGTGGTGGGGCAGAGAGAAACAGCTTGGTGAGACGGCATTGAAATTAGCTGATACTTTTGTGAAATGGCAGCACTCTTAAATCAAGCATGGTTTTGGATTTAACAGAGTTTTAGCCGGTTACTGAATTATGGGCTGCTTGCCTGTGCATCACCGCTTTGTTAAAAACCATTGGGCGAATAGCTGTGATGAGAGACTGAAACAAATAAAGACTTCCAATCCCCAAGCAGACCTGGCTGAGCAGCAGCTGCGGTGCTAACAGAGAGGTGCCCTGGACAGACTGGGCAATGCAGTGAGGTGAGTAAGCAGAACGGAGATGTGTTTGAGAAAGGAGCACACTGCAAGGCCAAACTTCAATCACAGCATAACTTGCGGGATGAAAATCACTCCTCATGCATGTCACTTACCCTAAAGGGCCCCTTAGGGCACCTCTCATTAACGGTACTGTCAAAATAATTATAAGAAGAGAATGCACGTATGTGTGCGTGCACATGAACTGCTACTCTTTAAACAAAAAGCACTGGACAGCAGAGCTCCATTTTGCTGTTGAACAAGGTGCTTGTAGATACACCAGCTAACACTGCAATTAATCTCACTTGTTAACAACAGGTGTGTTGAAAGACAGCTTGGTCAAACTGGGAAATACATTTAGCTCTCCTTTTCTTTTGCTGTTCAATTAGGAAAACATAACGAGACATACAAATTGCAGAACCAAACATGTCACACCATCATTATCTTACAGTTGTGATTTACATTTGGATCTGAAATAAACTACAGTGCTACGCTTCCTGCGGTGCACCTGCCACAACTGTGTAGATCACAAACCCTTACATTTTGCTGACTATTAAACAGTATTTATCAATAGAATCCCAACTTTCTTTTTGATAAACTTACAGAAAAGTCATTCACATCAGTGTATTTCGGAAATGAACAACAGATTGCTGCAGATTGATGAGAAATTCTGCATATGTTTTAGGGGTAAAGATGGATCCCCAAATAGAAATGGTGTGAAAGCTGTTATAAAATACTACGTGTTATTTAACCTAGCAAGTATCCCATGCACATACTTCTTACTTCATATCAACATGCCATGCAACCCATGTTAAATGCTGAACCTACAGATGCGTCCAGGAACTGAAGCTTAATGAAATATTTAACACCAAGCCCCACATTAACAAGAATCATTACAAAGATATATGCACAAGTATCGGAGAAATTGAGAGTATCTGTGAAAATGAACAGTAAGTAAACCCTTTAAAATATGCCTTTATCTGTTAAGAGAATTTAGAATGTCGTGCAGATGCAATGTGAGTGAATTAATGTTTCAAAGACCATCCCAATGTGTACAGCTCGTCACAGTGCTGCTCAAGCCTTAGAGCCGTAAAGTAACACGCTCAAAGTCTTCCCTTCTGTGTTACAGACAGAAGAGACAGGTTAGAGAATAAAAGGAAAATAACAGCACTGCACGATATTTGTTGTAATGCAATTTCATTTTGTGCAGTTTCATAAATTTTAAACTCAGTGTTTGTACACACAGGCATGGCTCTCTCTGTAGTCCTACAGTTACACAATGTTTTACACAACAGCACAGTTCCACTGGTAATTTCACAATTTAAAACTTCATATTCCTTTGTATGGAATGCAGGTGTGAAAAATTAAAATGGCTTTCTGACACTGACATTAACTTCAATAGGTAACAAAAAATTTCTGACTTCAAATTTGAACTACAGCCCATTATGAGCGAGGAACAGTTATTCTCCTCCCTCAAAATAATTGACTTTGAGCTTGATGATTGAAGTTTCAGCCCCAGTAATATATACTTATGTATTTAGATATCGATTGGCAAAAAGTAACTAGAACTCAGGGATGTAGCTTTTCAAACTTGAGCTGTAGCATCTGCTTGGGACAAAACCGCTGGCAGCACGGTGCATACAGCTGGCACTTACTGCACTACCGAAGCCATGAAGGGCAGGAGATGACCCAAAGGGCCAAACCCAACAGCTTTTTTCAACTGCATTTTGTGGGGGTTTTGCTGGAATAACGAATTCAGGATCAGTACCTGACTTTCAGCTCAAATCCGCATAAAAATACTTAACCCTGCCACAAAACATGAAAGGTGCTTTGAGAACATGAACGCATAGCAAGAAGTGTAATCTGATGAACAGAAATGTTCTTTAATTTGTTTATCAGAAATATATTTACTTCTGGACTCCGCATTACTGAAAGCAAAACTAAATGACTGGCTTGCCTAATTGGAAATAGAATGCCATGCTCAATACTGCAGGAACTGTATTTCAACACTAACATGAACAGTAAAGAAGCTGAAGTTGACATATTTGGTATCAAAAGCTCAACTTTTGCTGCAGCCTAAGAGTGCACAATTTGATATCAGCTACAGAGAGGCCATGAAATGGCCCAAAATTTGGAATAATTTTTCCTGTTCACGACAACGTCGCTCTCCTGCAGGTCTGGATATGTTTGCAGATACCATTCTCTTTATGGTTCTAAATAGGCTGAAGATGGTTCAGCAGTTCAAAGACTTAGCAGAACAATTTTTAAAATCAATCAAGCAAAACTCCTACAGTAGATGTGACCTAAGAGAATCTTCCATAACATGAGATACCTTTTGCTTGGTCACTTCTGTTAAAATAAGCTTTGTCCAAATAAGCTGCTGAAAACTCCAAATTTGGATTCAAACAGAAATGCAGAATTATATTGATATTAAAAAAGATGAAAATCCAAATTTATTACTATTACATAGTAATTGTAAGAACGTATCACATAATATTGCATCCTGGAAAGCCAATATTTTCCCGATTTCAGTAAAAGAAGAAATGAGAAAGGAATTCTTCAGTGTATTTTGTTCTAACGGCCAGAACAAAGGAAAGCAACGCACGTTGTAAGCAGTTAAAAACAACGCAATCCTACTTTGCGGCACAACCTGCAGCGAGGCTGCCCACCTCACATTCCCCGAGCAGAGAATGAGCCACAATTTCAGCGTTTTAAAACCAAAGACAAGAGGCTCTGTTTCTCTGCTAACATATTTTCCAGCAAACTGCAGTAAACACAACTGTATTTTCAAAAAGAAGGTTAAAAATAGAAACCTATGATCTTTTCCCACCTAGAATCATATCCTTACAATTAAAGACTATTAGCTGGCATCCCTTTTAACCGTCAAACTCAGACAGTGGCAGTTCTATAGCCACAAAGAGAAGCAGTAAATGAGAAGAACATGTTACTACACTGCATTTGAGAAAGTTTGGCTCCAAGCTATGCACTGATTAATATCAGATCTCCTTCTTTACTTGCCTCTTGACAATCTTGTCACATCTGGCTGACAAATCCTTACAAGCTTATCCAAACCAAGGCAGCCCAGATCATGCTCCGGGAGTAGCTTGGAGGAAGCAGCAACACCAGCCATGCACTGATGTGCCATCATGAAACTAATGAAGCTGACTTCACTTGCAGACTGCAGGAACACGAAGAAACACAACATGCCTCGAGGTTTTTGCAACATAGCACAGAGTTAGCTCACCAAAGATAAGACAAACAACCAGCTTGCAAGGTTCAAGAAGCCAAGTAGTTATGTGAATTGCAGAAATTTATACATAAATTGCTCGAACAACAATCTCAACTAAATGAGCACACCAAAGTCCAGCTTCCGATTGGATGTGAAAATTGATTGCTGACTGCCCTTATAGTAATGATTTGAATTGGAACAAAACCACTTCATTTCATTTTCTCTCCCCCACTTCCACAAAATCTCAAAGTTGCCTGGTTCTCCAGATTATTCAAAAAACAAATATAGATTTATGTTAAAAAAAAAAAAAAAAAAAAAAAAAAAAGGAAAAGAAAAAAGGGGAAAAAAAGAAAAGGGCCACTTTTATGCTCAGGATTTTACAGAAGGACAAACCACAGTCTGTATACATCAGCAGACTTCCCTTGGGTTAGTGATCTGCCCTCTCCTCATTTTTAAACCAAGGATTACACGGAGGACTTGAAGTATTCGGGCAATTAATAAACCAGAAAATAAAATGCTGTACCTTAAACACAGCTAACAAAACCTCACTATGTCCAAGATGACAATTAAACCATCTTTTTTTTTTTTTTTTTTTTTTTTTTTTTACACGATGGAAAAAAATTAAAAATAAATTAAATAAGCATCCTTTATTCTGATGCATTTAACCTCTGAATGAGCTCAATATGTATAAGAAAGAAAACAACGTAACAGAAGACACCCTCGTATACACATACACACACTCATACACTCTCCCTTTCTCCCCCCTTCTGGCTCCCCCTGAATACAAACAGGCTGATCTAAGAACAGAATTACCGGCCTTATTTTCTGGATGCTAAATAGTCAGCAATAAATTGTATACAAAGGGCATACATTAGGTTCCACTTTAGTGGTAATTTCTAAAGAACTTCTTACTGAAATTATATTGTTGCCTGCTCTCCAGTGCATTTATACGTCATAATAATGATAATGTATCTGCTTAAAGCACTTGAGTCAGAACACATCTGAGCCACAAATCACAGATTTTACTGCTATTAATGTATATTGAGGACTTGTACAATTAAACATCGTCAAGTATTTATGATTTACATGCTACTACTTCAATTGGAAAACAATTACACAAGTGATGGCTCTGCTCATTATAAGCAGCTTGCAATTCAGCATTACTTACTGTAGGATAGAAAAGTCATACAGTTGCTTACAGAGCACAGCAGAAAGAAAAACAGAATTTTTTAATATATTTTCCTACTTTCACGATATCTCTTAGTAATTAAAGAAATGCAGAGTGCAGCTCACTACAGCTTTCACCTCCATTGTTCATAACCCAAAACAACACCATTGCAAGAATTTTTATATCTCCACAGTGCATAACCACAAGTAAAAGTTGCACAGTAAAAACACACATTCATATATAACTGCAAAGAACTTTCCTTACCTCAGACATTCTTACTGTGCTTATGTTTCCAGAGCTATAAAACAGTTTCCCATTCCCTCAGTGAGTTGTACAAAGAAGTACTGGAAACACTCCTGTCTGTACAAGTACTAAGGCAGAACCATCACACGCCTCTTTACTCTTGTCTGACTCTGAGCACCTCAAGGTCTGATGTATGCTCGGGCTGTGCACAGGGGAGTGAAATAGGATCCTCCCCCTTGGTGTTCTCCAGACCTACAGTACGAAGTTGTGTCTGCCTCTCACCTCTGCAGCCGGCTCTCACCTCGCTGCCCCGCGGTGCCGCGCTCCGCGTGCTCCTCCAGTCGCAGGGCAGTCCCCTCACAGCTGGCTCGGAGAGGGCATGACACTCATCTTTCACAGAGATTTGATCAAAAGGAGTCACGGAGGCTTGAGGCACTCCTAATGCAGTGCGAGGAGATTCTACCTCTGCTCTGGCAGCCTAAGTAATGCATTAAATCAATGCAGCTGACCTAAGGCCTATTACAATTTTTTTTCCCCTCTCCAGGAGTGCACAACTATCTGCAAATAAGCTACGAGGTGCTCACAATTAAAAATACTTCTAGTATTAGAGGGTTGTTTTGCAAATTGCTGCAGCTGATTATTTTTCCCTTCTTTTAAGCATTTGCAGATCTTAAGGATTCGTTGAGCGGGGTGTGTATTTTTTTGTTTGTTTGTTAAAACATTTCCCCCTTATCAACTTACTTCTGAGAATTTTATTTCTTTTTATGAAGTTGAAGCTTCCTATTAACAGGAACGCAGGCCATAAAGACAGGAGAATTACTTTCCAGTAATTGGGCCAAAATCTGTTTTCAGTTATTCAGGTGTTGGGTTGCATTCATGGGTTAGAACAGGATTTTTGTCATAGTCATCCCTCACCTATTTAAGAAGGCAAAACAAAACTGATGAAAACACTTCTACTCTTCTTGCTCCTCTACCTTTGCCTCTCATATATTATTTCTTGGCACTCTCCTAACCCAGGAGGAGCTCACCATGCTACGCCCAGAAATACAGATGAATCAGTCACATTGGACCCAGCGGGAACCCTTTAGGAACATACCGATAGGTCTGTTTTAGGACAGTACCTGATCAGATGAATACCTGCAGTCCTGTAGGAATGGCAGCAGGAAATAAGATGGCTGTAGGGAAAAGGGAGCTAACGTAATGAATAATTGTTGGGTAATTTGTCTTCTAATCCTATTTATTATTTGGTAGATATATGCACAACGCTTGACGAGATAACCTAATTTACATTTTATTATATACTGAAGTAAAGACAACAGAGTAACTAGAATGAGGCCACATAAAGCCAACGTGACCCCAGAATCTGGTCCCACAGAGCACGACACAAAGCCCACGCTTTCCCTGAATCCCTATGTTTCTCCATCCTGCACCTTACCTCTTCCACAGAGCTATTTAACAAGATTTGGGGGAAAAAAAAGTTAAAAAAAATAAAAATAAAAATAAAAAATATAAAAAAAGGGAGGGATTTAGTTTCACAGTACAGTCTGCCAGATTCTTCTGCCAAAACACATCGAAGTGTGCGAGGAGCGAACCACCGCTGGCAGCTCAGTGCTCGCAGGCACAGCTCAGGCATGGGCTGCAGGGCCACCCTGTCAAGACACCAGTGCAGCTATATACATGTCACTGGGGGGAGGGCGGGAGTTGTCTCGTCAACAGCAGGACAAAGTACTGGAAATGATGGCCAGCATGGTACTGTTGTGTTGAACGTTTTAAGTCGTGTATGTTGTAGAGATGACAAAACTAACTGTCCTTTCATGATGGTAACTCAAAGCCAAAGGCACACCTCGTTACTAAAATCCTATTTCCTTCCTAATGAAACAGCAGAGTAACCAAGGAGTCTACTTAACTTAACTACTTAACTGAGAATTCTGCAACAAAACTGCAACAGGACAAAGCGTGGCTTAGGACTACCTGAGCTGCCAAAAAGTCTGACTTGACTTCTGAATGATATCCAGTTCTCAGGAAGGCCCTATGTATTAGCTACCTGCCATTTGCCTAGAAGATGATAATTCTTATTAAATTAGCTAACTCTCCATAGCAAACAATTTAAGACCAATTCACTTTTTTTCTTCCCCTTAATTAATTATCTTCTAACCATCTTTTAAGCATAATTTTCATTGTTCAAGCTTTTTCAATGAATATTTTATGGGAGCATATTCCACTATTGCTCTTTTTAAACTATTTGCTATCACTAATAAGCACTTTTTCAGCTTTTTACCATCTGTGTTCCTTTCAGTAAAATCCAACACTCTCTAGCATAATGTGACACATTCAAGACAACCTGTATGTACTGGTAAAAGAGGAATTAGTGCACTAACAGTATTTTCAGTATTTTCAGCTGATTCATAGTCCAAGCTTGCTTGTACAGAACAAATTATCAAGACATGTCTTGAAGAATGACCAAAATAGAAGTCAGAGACTCTTATAATTCCTCTTCCAGTAGTAAAACCTAATGGAGAAATAGTTTCTTGTGGGAAAAAATAAACCTCAGGACAGAGCCTTAGGCTTGAGCCAAAAGCCCTGGGTTCAATCTGAGGCTCTGCCATCGATTCATCGTTTGATACTCTTGGGGAAGTTATTTCAATTCTTTTTGTTTTGTTTTGTTTTTGTTTAAATACATTTAAGTTATATGCTCCTTGAGGAAACGATGGCATCTGTATTCTCAGGGACATTGCCAAAGGCAAAGGAAAAGTTCCCCAGGCCTGAAATCCGTGACATCCAAATGTAAACACCAAAATCACAGCATAGCAATGTAGCTCAGAGAGAGCTGCATTTTCGTTCTATGTGCCCCAGCCTGTTTCTCCTTTGCCATGTCTCAGCCTGCGTTCAGAGAGGCAGGAACGTGAGAGGATGTAGGGCAGCTTCCGAGGCGCTAAAACTGCTTCACCAAATTCCAGAGTACTCATAGTTTTCAGAGGAGCTCCCACACATGGAACTGATTACAGACAAAATGCTGCTGCTCTTACCTGATTTTATTATCTTGCATTCTTTAAGAAGTGGTATTAATCATAGGGAGTCACTGCAACCAAGAGAGTGTGGCATAGCATAAAAGCACAAATATCATCCTCGGGAACCTTTTTCCCTGTCATGATTTGGTGGCTGATTCAAGAAAGAAAAAAAAGTCATATTACTAAGACCATCATAAAAGAGATCAAGCTACACATTAAGAGTAAGTTTGCTCTTCACCACTGCTTCTTCCTTCTCTATGCTAGGCAGGCATGGAACTTGCCCAAGCACATGTTGTCTGTGTCAATTCCTTCTACCAGAGTTAGCTGCAAAATGGCATTAAGCTCTGTGTGCTGCCTGCTTAGCCTAAATTCCAAACATGTAATACATGGTGACCCTTTTCCTTAAGTCAGTGCTGGCAAACACCTCAGTGCTAATTTAATGGTCTGCTCACTGAGCACCTTGGAGCGACGTGCGGATTAAGCATTTCACCCCACCAAGACATGAGCTCGTGGTCAGCCCTATGACCAGATGCCCATAGGGATGGGCAGCAGATCACCTTTCTGTGAGAAAAGCCAAGGGGATCAGGGGCTATACGCTTGTCCAGAACAGAAGGGACCTCAGGGTTTGGGGAGCTTGGAGGGGAAACAGTAAACAGATCTGAGGCCGTGCCAACAGGACACAAACATGGCTGTGGGTCTGAGTTTCAAATGACTTGTAAGTCCAGTAGTTCTAAAAGTTAATGAACTTTTGCATAGGAAGATGAAAATAGTTTTAAACTTTGTGCACGAGGGCACGGGTTACAAGCACCAGTCCAACTGCAAGTAGCAGCTTAAGCCACGAAGCACTTAATCTTTCTCAAGAGGTGAGAAAGGTTCAGATGCAGCAGCGCAGCTCTCATGTAAGCAACAGAGAAACCCAGGCTGACTTTGTAATGTGGTCCAAGCAGATAACTCTGAATTACAGTATCCAAAACTATTTTCCAATAACAGTATGATCCCAGTTTATTGATCCCTATCTAGCTATTTACATCCCCTTTGCTGTAATTAGACAAAAGAACCTAATGAAAACATGAAGTTGATTTAATACTTCCTACATTTGCACCATAGCTTCAGTAGAAATTTTCTTTTAACTGTTCACCGAATTACTTCATCAGCTCAGGATAGCTTAAAACAGTATCTGAAGTAGTGGTCCTGCGGGTGACCTTCCTAACAAAGCTTTCCCCTGCTTCCAACAACTGGGCATTTTCATTCTCCCATTTCTAATTTTTGCATACTTCTTTTTTTCTTGTTGCTGTCATAAGATCACCAGAAGGGATACGCTGTCCCACTTGACTTTTTGACAGTTCTAAACATACTTAAAATATCAGACTATTCCACCCTTTTGCTTTCTATCATTTTAGTTTCCTCCATTTAATGCAGCTTTATAGTGAGCAATAGAGACACAATCAGCACACGCTTGATGACAAACAGATAAATACTGCATTTTCTCTCTCCTAATAAAAG
The DNA here is from genome assembly GCF_023343835.1 of Lagopus muta. Lineage (NCBI taxonomy): Eukaryota > Metazoa > Chordata > Aves > Galliformes > Phasianidae > Lagopus > Lagopus muta. The sequence goes on along the minus strand of NC_064442.1, from coordinate 9,071,980 downwards.
CAACAGAGTTAATTCATTGCTTGTATATACCATTCAGATGAGTTCATCCAATTTTCTGATAACTGGGGTTTTCTGTTGAATGCTTACAATATCATTCCAGGCCTTGACAGCATTTACGAAACCTCCAGATTATTTCTTTCCAGCATGCTCTACTTTGCATTTTTTCAACAGCTTTATCTGCTCTTCAGGTAGGTTTATTAGCTCCTTTTGGAGAGATTTAGAATTTGGAGTCTTAATGAGTCCAAACCATGTATCCTCTCTGTTCACAGCATTCCTTCTGTACTCTCTCCAATCTCCCTAGATATTTAATAAACACCATCGGATCCAACGTGAAGCCTGGAGCACCCACTTAACTACCAGCCATTTGCAAACTCACCGACTGTTCCTATTTTCTCGTTCCGTGTCTTTTTGCCAGTTTGCAGCATTAAACTAAATACACTACCTTTCACCTGCTTACATAGGAGGTGCTTTCTAAGCTTGGATTCCAATACAATCAAAGAGAAAAAGAAAAGAAATTATGAAGAGCTTTAACAGTGAAATTAGTTTCTTTGAGATGTTTTGTGAAGCAACGGCCACAAAATTCTAACTTCAAGGAGGAAAAAAAACACAGAAACACAACTGCTTTACATAGAGAATATAAAGACTGGAAAAACTGTTACAGAAACATGAATTGCAACACGTTGCAAGTATGTCAGGCAGATCAGTTAAAATATGCTTGCTTTGTACAGCAGACATTTTTCTTCTCTCCCCCTGTTCTCCTTACCTCATGGCTGTTACAGAGAAAACTGGATATCCACTGGTTTTTTCTTTCTTAATTTCTAAATTTCTTTGAACAATGAAGCGTGCAACTTCTATCTAAAAACATGGCAAAACGCCATATCATTTTGTCATAAGTGAATGTACTGTACTGATATGTATTCACACGTGGCACGTCTGCCCAGAGATACCACTCTGAAGAATGAGACGGGCATGACGCAGTATGGATGAGACACCCAAGGCACCTCTGCCCATCTTCTGCACGGTCAGTCTGGCTTGGGCTGGGTTAGCACAAAGGTACTGGCAAAGGATATGAACCTGCAAACTTTCAGCCTAGATAAGAAAAGTGTCATCAAGTGAAATGCGATTTTCAAATCTTATCTAGCAGCCAAACATTAATGGGAGCTGAAGTCTTTTGGTGTCAGGAATTAAGGTGGGAGCTGTACAGGCTATGCACTTTTATTTCTGCACAATTTTACCAATTGCCCTCTCATCTTGTAAGCCTTGTGAGGAGTTTAAGACATTTAATTGCCAACTCTATTATTAAGGAATCTGCTTTGTCAAACTGCAGCCCCTAACAACATTAAGTCTCTTAAAGCAAATCAGTTTTGATACTGGTGGTTCTCAGATGTGCAGCATTTAATCCTCAAATTACAGCACAAGTTTGAACAGGCCGATTCTGTCTGTCACCGAGATTTAGTAATTAACAAAAAAATATTCAGCCCCCCTTCCTAACACAAACAGTTTATCAAAAGAACGCCAGTAATTTCAGTTAAGATATAGCGATGATCCAGGCAGAAGCACAATGGGGAGAAAGACTTGTTTATGCTATCTGATTTAAAGTGCCTAGACAGAATTCCAGAGACTTTGTGTTGTCATGAAAGGAGTAGTCAGTAACCATGTTTGTGCCCCTGGGCCAAAGGGTGTGACACTGGGCCAAAGGTGTGTCAAAGTCAGCATACAACTGCCATAAAACCAGGCTCAACTCATTCACGAGGCTAAAGAAAAGGAGAGTTGGCACTGTAATACTTGAAACATTAATGGCATTTTGTGTTCCCAACCCTCCCCCCCCTCCCCCCCCCCCAATAAAGATGATAGAGTCTACCAATGCAGGAGATACTTCAACTAAAGCACTGAGCTTTGCATTTATTTTCACAGCCTCCAGCATTTTCCTTCCCCCTTTTTTTCCCCCCTTGTTCTTTAATACCAGGTAGTGGTTTTCAACTGTTTAAACCATGGCATATAATAACTGATGAGTAACATAGCAGTAATACCAGTGGTGGCAATTTTACTTTGTTTCATGGGAGTGTCAGAGTATTATAGAGATGACTAGGACATGTCTCAGTGGCAGGCTGATAAAATGAGGTGAATTTTTCCCTGCCTGCAAGTTTTGCCAACTTTTAATCATAAACAACATACATTTTTCCAGGCAATAAAATAAAAAGCAAGCATTTCTAAAAGAAGAATGATTGCAAAAAAAAAAAAAAAAAAAAAAAAAAAAAAAAAAAAGCTACAGCTTATCTATATATTTTTTTCCCCAGAAGCTTATGACCTACACATTTTTGAGCAGTACTTGAGGTCAACAACCAGACGTGAAGTTACTACTAAGACAACCAGTATTCGTTATGGGCACTTATTCACCAGCTTTCCCAATCTGTAAGATGTATCTTACAACTTCACACTATGGCCAAATTTGGGTTTTCCTCATATCTTTTTGCATTTAAATCCCTATCTAATTGAATAGGAAGAAGAAATTTTAGTTTCTATTTTACATTGATATTTCAAGAAGACTCCTTGAAAACGGCCCCCCATCTTCCATCTAGATGATTTCTTTAAGGCTACCTACTCTATTAGCCTACACCAAACACACATCTACTCTTATGTTACTCTTATGTCCAAAATACACATCAAACTCCTGAAGTTTACCCAGTCATAAAAACAGAAGATACAGCAATGTCCTGCAGTAGCATCCGACTACCTTTCAGCAGGATGCCGCATCGATACCACCATAGTTTCCAGCAAGCTGTTTTTAATGGACAGCTCCCAGGTGACATCAGACACCGCTGCTGCAGCTGCCGCAATATCATACATCCCTGATTGAACTTTGATTAATTTTCCAGACTTTCAGAGCCTGTGGCAAAAAGGATCCGCAGCGGTAGCTGCAGCCATTAACTCCATCTTTTGCGATTTCTCCTTCTTCATTATGTTTGGGTCTTGATTGAACTTTGTTCCAAGTTAGTAGCTTTTGGCTATGGACGAGGGATGTAAGGCTTTAAAAACAGGAGTGCATGAGGATAGTATGTGAAAAGCTGTCAGAGAAAGCCGTCCAGTTATTTGGTGCAGTCTTGGATATCCCTCGATGATGTGAGCAACATTTACAAAAAATATTGGAATTCCAGCTATAACCAGCCCGAACAACACAAGCAGCCACATTATGCAGCCACAGTCCAAGTATCTTCAACATCTGAATGTGCATAGTGGATATTATTGAATTATGCTGGGCAGATTCAAAGTCGCTACACTGACATAAAGCATGAAACAACCATTCCTGGGCAAAGTCAGAACTTTACAGAACTTGTTTAAAATCCACAAATATTCCCAATGGCTTCAAAAGATTATTTGCAGAGCATGCAGCTAAATGGTGCAAGCAGCTCTCCCACTGTTTGTCTGCTCAATGTGACAATGCCACACTGTATGGACAGCCTACAGTGTGTTATAGCATCCCTCCCAAAACGGGGCTTATGATCAGCAAGGACAGATCTTACACTCAGCCTGACAATATTTTACTGAAAATGTTACTGGACTTTTCCAAGTGATCCCTTGGTATTTTTATGACCTTGTTCTCTCTCTCATTCCTAGTCACAGGAAAAGAAAAAAAAAAAGCACAACAAAACCCAACATCTGAATGGCTTATTATTTTGCTGGTAATGTGACATTACCATACCAAGATTAACTCACAAAAATGTCAGGTTTTCCTTCTACCCCACTCTTTTTTTTCTGTTACTGTCTGAATCCACCACTGTGATACATTCTCAGAATCACTTATATCTACTTTTATTGCCAGCTGTTGATATTTGCCAATGGTCGTATATAGAAACGGTATGCAGAAGTGGCTGTAGTGATCTGCAGAAATTTCTGCCAGAACCCACAACTGCTGTAAAAGCCCCTTTCAGAGCTTGAAACCTGAAATTAACAGATGGGAAAAAAATATTAAACTATTACGAGTAATTCAAAATCCACTATGAATCAAAGATATACATGATGTTTCCACAAGATCTGACACAATGGAGCTTTGTCCCTACATGAGGCCTCTGGGCATTTCTGTGATATAAGCAATAATAGATTTGTCTCTGTGAAGCTATGAGTTATTGTGGCACTCCAGCATACGCAACCTTTGAAATAATTGAAAACTTGGAAATAAAAGCAACCTTTTAAAAATAAAACACATGCATACATATCCATATGCACACACACATCTATAAATAAATATAACTTTTCCTTGCTCTAACCTTTTTATTCGCTGCCAAGAATAGCTGGCTCAGGCATCGGCATCTGCCAGGAGCTCTCATTTATTTTCCAGTGCTGCCTTGCCCCATTGCCCAGGCCGTCTCTGCAGCTTCCCTCCTCTCACCCCTCACCACTTTGCCTTCCTCTGAACCTGAGGACACAGAGCAGCTGCCCAGCCTGAGCTCCTGCCTTGCAGACAACCGGGCTCTGCTTACAGACACCCAACCCCTTGCCTCCTCCTGCCAACCCCTCCCTTGCTGAGCGTTCTGACAAGAGGCTGCTCACACAAAGCCAGAATCTCTCAGCTACCAGATATTTTATACACAGCACTACTAACAGTGTTTCACTTTGGAAATTATTAGCTTAAACACGTTCAGATTGGAACTGAGTTCCCTGTCAGTTCCGGCTGTGTGCATCTCGGTGATCCGCCAACAGACTCTGTCTATCAGATAGGATGCCAGGTTAGACTGCTTGCATGCTTGGAAACAGAAGTGCTTGTGGGAACCTCCGAATGCTGCGACAGGTAGATGCAGCTCAAGAACCCAGGTTGCTATGAATAAGCGTGGTGTTAGCAACAGAGTCCCTTACATTTCAGCTTCCAGGCTCCTTGAACAAGCACAAGCCTATTATAAGGTGAGATTGGAGCTGCCCTGTTAACAGCTTGGAGGTGCTGGGCAGGTTACCAGGGCTTTCCTCCACCAATATACCAGTTTAAAATAATAGGGGAGTATGCATAGCTTGAAAAGAGGGAAAGAAGAAAGATGATTTGAGACCAACCACTTTTTACGAGATGCCTGGGGATTGCTTGGAGGAGTGCCAGGCCCAGAACAAGGTGTGAAATCGTACAATTAAAGGGACCATGGCAGGTGTAAAACAGAAGGCTCTTATGAAGCTGGGGCTTTAGGTCTTATACCTGCAGGAAGCCGACTGCCAGACCCACACAGAAGGGACTGAAGAAGTAGGCCTAGCAGGATTAGCACAAGGAAGTAACAAGCCTTCGGGTGTATTAAACACACACACAGCTTGTATGATTTTTCACAAACCTCTTTCTCTTTTACATTGTCCTGCTGCTAAAAATGAACCATACAGTGGTGAGAAGGTGTTTCATCACTTACCAACAGCGGCCTCGAGCTCTCAAGAAGAGCTGAGCGGCCACAGTCCTGTGAGACATAAGGGCCACCACACCGCAGTGGGCTGCACTGAGGCCACATGGGAGCTGAGATTACTCTGAATGTGTTTTTCAGAGCATCTGGCAGGTGTCCCTGCTGCTGAGACCTCCACAAGCTGAAGGTCCTGTTCCTGCTGCTGCACAGCCAGTATCACCTGTGTTCTTTGCTTCCAGGGAAGCTGGATCAAGCTCTCCTCAGCAACCACGAGACACTTTTATTAGTCCAACCACATACCTCATTCCAAAGCCTCAGCCTTACCATACATTTTTTGCACTAAACTCTCCACCCCTGTATGGCTCCATCTCAGTTTACCCAACAGATGAAGGGAATATTCTTTTTGAGCTGTAGTCTACAGCTCAAAGAATAGCATCCAGCTCACATGGCTGCATATTTGGTGTGATCTTTTCTCTAGAGTAGAAGGGACTATCAAGAGGGAAATGCCTTTTTGGACTCCGATCATATTCATATCCTCACCAGTATAAATCAGTTTCGTTCCAAGAAAGACATTTTATGCCAGATCTGTAATAAATTCCTATCTCTGTGAAGCCATTCTTTTCAAGTAAACTCAAATCATTTTTATTAAAAAGCACCAACAGCTATTATACTTAGCATCATCTCCCTTTCACAAGGTGGTAGATTTGTGTTGTACCTGAAGTTATATAATAAAACTGTGACAATTAGCCTGTCACACAGAAAGTTCTGTGGCTCTGTCCTACTGAGAGGAACATTTTCTTCTGACCACCATTTTAGCAAGCAACAGTTGTTGTGAAAGCTGGGATTGTACCTCTATAAACAGCACTTCCTCTACAGACTTAGAAAGAGACATCCTTTGTTCAGAATCATCATATTATACTGGCCAGTAAAGAGAAATAGCACAGCCTTTGCAATACAGCTGTTAAAAGAATTAGCTTCTTTAGAAAGCTCTGAAAACTCATTTACAGCCTTAGAAATTGTGCATTTTGTTTATCAAGATATTTTCTCTGAACTCCAAACCACATTATCTGGATGGCATTCATCTTGAAGCATCAGTCTCACAGAATGTGAAATAGATGTTTATGGGGGAGGAGGGATGCAAGCTACTTTTATACACAGAATGTATGGTGTAAATTGGCTGTTGAAAAGTCTGTTTGACAAAATAGCAGTTCTTGGTGCTGCTTTACCCTGATTAGTAATTGCTCTGTGCAGCCCAGCCATTGGCAGTAGAACACTCCACTCGTTTTACTTACCAATTGAAGTGTTACATCATGCCTAGCCAGTCACCATTAGAAAAACAGGCACAGTGAGCATAGGTAAACTGTTGTGATCAAGAGTATGCACCAGATATGTGCTTTGTTACCTCACTAGGAAATGAGCACAGTATAAAATGAGCAGTATTTAACTAAGACTTGCACTTTGCAGACTTCAAGATGACTAACAGCTCTATTCAGGACTTGCCATTGCCAGCTGGGATCTTACAATCTACAACAAGCTCTGAGCACTCATTTCCTTTGCAAGTGGCTGAAAAAGAAACAAGTTGATAAAATAACAGCAACCTGGAATAAAGACAGGCATTCATACAAAAAAAGCCATCGCTCATCCTCTCTGAAATGGTGTGATTCTTGACCAGGAGGTTCCACATCTCTAAAGCTCACTGAGGAACACAGAGGGGTTCGGCATCCTGCAGGGATGCTGTAAGTGGAAATGGTGTGGCTGTACATCTTGTGTAGCCATGGCTCCAGGGCAGCACAGTGCTTGTGCTGATCTTTATATCTAGATTACTTAGAAATAGATGATTCTTTTCCCTTAATTTTTTGTATTTTAAAAAATAACATTGAATAGAAGTTCAGCAGTCAAGACCATCAAGTTACTTTCCAAGTGCCACCACCCTACAAATAAAACTGCAGAAATGATCCAGATGTTTAATGGCACTGAACCTACAACTGAAATACAAATGAACAAACCTCAACCCTATGAAAGAAAGATTTTGACTTACTGTAGCAAGATTTCATTTCTAGCTCCTCATACAGCAAAATCCACAAGTTTCACAGAAGAGCAAGCAGACAATTATGTCCCATTTCAGCTTTTGAGAAAGGACATCAAAAGGACATCTGAGGGATCTGCAGAGATGCCCTGTGAGTGCAGTGTTCCCACTCAGTACTCAAATCCCACTCTGGAGAGACCAACGCCAGAGAAACATGTTCTCATTTCACAGCTGGTTCAAATCCTTGCTATTCCTGATCCTGCTGAATATGATCAAATATAGAATCATAGAATCATAGAATCATAGAATCACTAAGGTTGGAAAAGACCTAAAAGATCACCCAGTCCAACCAAAATATGATCTCATACACAAAAGTAAAAAAATAAAAATAAAAAAAAAAAAGAATCCAAGAGGAAAAAGATGGCAATGTCAGTGATGTGCACACCTTTCCACATGAGAACTAAACTAAACCCATATGGGAACCAAACCGAGATCTATCAACTTTCACTTCTACATGGAGGAACAGATTCCAGTTATTATTGAGGTTAAAGCAAGAAATAGTAATCCATTCCATTTTAAAGTTTTCTTAGTATGCTTTGTGAAATTCACTCTGCTTGTGCAATGATCTCACGTAGAAGAGTGATGAGCCAGAGGTTAAGTTTTAAATGCCAACATTTTGTCTCTGTGATGTTTTTGATTTGCAAAAGATGTATTTCACCTCTACGTACAGCAACACCAAAATGCTATTGGAGCAGATGTCACACGTTTCTCTGCCCACTTCCCTAGTGGTGCAAATGATTTCAGGCACTTCTTCCAACTGCCCCTGGATCACCAATGATCTATTAAGAACAGCCGAGAACAACACAAGGGTGAACTTGAAAGTGAAGCGAGACAGGATTTGGTGAACCATTAAATACACTTGTACCTATGGCCTCTTACTTAACCATCTGTAAAAGAAGCCAAGGACCTCTATCCACTGTAATCACTGCATTTCATGCTCCCATCAGCAATAAGGCCAGAACACCACAGTTTTAAAGTTTTTAAACAACAATAACCGGCAGTGAGTACAAAAGCACACTAGAAAAGGGACACAAAGTACTGAAAAAAACTGCATATGAAGGGAACTACACCAGTCATGTATCTGACTTGCAGGTTTGCTTTCCTTATTTGGATTTCATTTTTGGAAGTTCACTTCCTGAACTGTATTCCTTTCAGCCAAAGCTCTCTTTGTGTTTATGTGCTAGAACACATACACACGCTTCCATCTTCAAAGGAATGGATCTGCTCCGCAGCAGACCCCGGGGCAACTGCTTGTTCCCCAGAAGTCTACTGCTTCTGTCCTCATTGCCACATGCCAAGATGCAAGGTATGGGCACACGTTTTGATCTGAAGTGTCACATTAACAGGCAGATAACATTCATCTCCACAGATCTAATCCTCAGTGCCTGAGGGACACTGAGGGCCTTGACAGCACTGGCAAAAGCAACAGCGGGTCACCTCTGCCAGTGCAGATTTTTCTTAATGAGTACAGCATACAGGCTTTTGTTTATTAGTGGTGAAAGTACAAAGCCAATGGTGGTGATCGTGTTGAAAAAAAATATCATTTTGTAGATGAGAACTTGCTCTATCAAATTTATTGTGCTCTTTGTATCTGTGGTAATTTCCATCGAAATAAACAGGAGGCATTACTTTCGGAGCAATCTATATGTAACACTGTTCATCCAGAGACCAGCTTGCTTACACCCGAGATAGAGACTACCAGATTCAGCTTGCTTTGGTCACCTCTCTATGAGATGAATGCAGCGCATTCCCCTTAGCTGGGCTGGAAGCAGAGCAGGTGCAAAGCACACCTGCTTTCCCCCCGAGCACACAGCCCATGTGCACACCTACCTGCACTCAGGCCCTGCACTGCTTTGTTACCTCCGGTGCCGTCCACTGCACTGGAAAGTTTCTGCAAAGTCCCTGGGAGTTCTAGGTTCAATTGTAAGCGATATCCTCTCCCTGAAAGCACTGTCACAGCCATTAGGGCTGCCAGGAAGCTCTTGCTGTAAGACTGAGGTAAGATCCCTTGGGACCAGCAGGCTCTCAACTAATAGTTTCAGCCTCTGAAATCCATTCCCTCTGGCAGATTCCCAAAGCCAGATGTTAATGACCTTAGGCATAATGCAAGATGTTTTTACTGGCGCAATTTTTGGTGCTTTTTCTGCCCCCAGCCCCCAGTTCAAAAGATGGCAGTAATGTCAGAAACTTCTTATCCTTGGACAAAGTGTCCACTTGGGCACTACAAGCAGCCACGCAGCTGTTACAGCAGCACGGTGACTCACTCTTATGAGAAAAGGTCATTCTTTCAGTAGTACCCCAATGAGTATTTGAATGGTTCTTCATAGAGCGATGCAAAGCCTCCCAATGCACGTTTAAGCTCAAATACCTTTGGGCCTATGCGTTTACGACCGAGCACTGGTCCTACACCACTCCCATGCTGCCTGGAGGAGTGACACAGCAAAGGTTGGTGTGCTCCTGCCAGGGCCCTTCTTTCCCTAAGAGCTACTGCCACAGGACTCTGCAGGATTCTGGTTAGTCACACCACTTCTGCAGTTCAGTTGTGCGTAGAGTATTTCTAATGATCTATTATTAATTGCCAAGAATTACATTCTAGTCTTTCTTAAATTCAGAAGGGAGAGAAAACGCTCTGCTCTCAGCTGTCAAGGCAGTAATTCACTACTTAAATGAAATGAGTTAGAAGTTGTAAGAGGACTGATTTATACTAATCTGTACGACGTAGTTCATAAAGGTGGAATCTGTAAATAATGAAAGAAAACCAGAGAAAGTGCAGTTGATTAAGCTGGTATTGCTAAACCAGCAAATGAGAGAATCAACAAAATAAGGCCGTGCTGGTTTTGGTATTTCAGTGAGAAGCACAGTCTACAAGCCCACTGCAAACTGGGAAGAAAATTCATTTGGAAGAGGTCAAATAAAGGGAAGACTCAAATTTTCAAGTCATGTCCTTTACATTCCAAGCTGTGTAACAACCACTGAGGTCAGTCAGACCGTGCCATTTCCCACTGACCTGGGGCTGTGTCCCCTCTTTATGCAAAAGAGAATGACAACATCAACTGGTTTGCAAAATAAAGACCTGGTGGATCTGCAGAAGAGATCCACTGCACTGCTCAGTTAGGGCATGCATTCCAGGGCTGGATAAAGGAAGGAAGGGAGGGGGAAGGAAAAAAAAAAGAAAAAAAGAAAAAAGAAAAAGAAAAAGAGGACTGGAAACTCCACCTGGATGCTATCAGTCTTGCCCAAGTAAACAGTACTGACATTAGTGCTAGCCTGCTGAGTGGTACAGGTTAGGAAGGGTCACAGAGGCAAAATGGTGACCAAGCTTGCCTTGAGGTAGAGATGCTCTGGAATCTGTCACAAAGCGAGAGGGCTGAAAGCTCATTTTATCTAGAAGTCATTTCATTTTAGAGTTCAAAACAATTAAAGACATTGAAAGAATTGTACAAACATGGATTATAGAGAGACAGAAACAAACTCCTTTTTTGTATAAACATGCACTCAGCTACATGCATAGAGTGCAATGTGCATTGCTCATGAGATAACAGTGCAACATACCCACAAAGTGACAAGGCAATTTATGAGATAGCAAACCAAAAAAAAAAAAAAAAAAAAAAAAACCAAAACAAGAAAAACCCAGGAAGTTTTCCACATTTTACTAAACAAAAATTCCAATATGACTAAGAACTTTTGTTTAAGAAAAAGTCCTTCAGAGGCAAATTAATATCCCAAGAGCTAAAAGAAGTTTTTGCAGAAGCCCCTTGTAATAAGGTTTCTCTTGATGTTCCTCTCACTCAGTTGCACCCAAATCTGCAAACCAGAGAAATACCTATTTGCATGCATTCATTACTGTGCTGTGACAGCTATTTCCAAATTCCAAAGAGGAATTCTTTGACATGCCTCTAAACTCCCTTGAAACTCTTATTAGGGAAAATAAGCTACAGTACCAATGCACTTGAATTTTCCAGTATGGGTTTTCCTTATCTTCCGTTTGCAAAAGCACCCCTGAAGATATAGCCAGAAAACCCAAGTCCTGAAAACAGTTTTCCCAGTAATGCCTTTTTTGTAAGAAAAGCCACATGGATCAAAACTTTTTCTTAGTATCACTTCCAATTCCCTCCCAATGCTTTCCTCCATGCCAAGGAAACAGAACAAGAGATGAACGATACTTCCAGATGACATTCAGTAACAAGACTCAGACTGTTCACAGATTTTGACGTTTGTCCAAACGTACAACCACGGTGGGAGGCTATGACTGCATCGGAAATGAAATGGTTAATAAATCTTAAAAACTGATCCTTTTCCAGGCATGTTCAAATAACACAGTAAAAAAGCCTCAACTGTAAAGTGAAGCTCTGAACTAATTTTACTTCTCATAGAGCATGCCAGGAAGTGTATTACATGCCATTGGCGAGATACCAAACCGGTGACTCTAGGGGGATGACTGAAGGAATCCTCACAATTCTACATCTTGGAAATAAATTCTGTGCTAGAAGGAAAAGCTCTGTAACACATGCCATCTGGTACCCTTTGCCTTCTTTTTATGAACAGGGAGAAAAGCGAGGAGAGGAAGAGCCCGTTTCCTCTGACACAGGCCAAACACAGTACCAGCAAAAGGAGCGGAGCAGCTCTGACGGAGCTTTCCTCTTCCAGCTGCACCGCTGCAGCACAGGCACTTCCACAAGTCTCAGTATCAATCTGAGCTTTCAGATTTATATCAGGAAGCCTATTATAATCAGTGGAGCGTCATCTGGCCCATTCATTGAGGAGAATGGTGTCTAATTGCACTGCAAATGGAATGGGTTACGCTGAAGCCTCTGCACTGCATCGAACTCTGCTTTCAGCTGCTGCATCACTTCTCCTTTGAAAGGGAATTTGTAATGTCTTAGGTAAAATTGAAACCGTGCCTATGTAGCCTTAGAACAATTAAATAAAATCCTAATCTGAATCCATATTATAACACAAATTCCAGATGAGAAACAGCTGCTACTTCAGGATTACTGAAAGGGTGTTGCAGTAATTCCTTGAGAAATGCTCACTTTAAAGCCGATGAGAAAAATTCAAACAGAAATAAAACGCTTCTCCAGACACATGAAGAGCTGTCTCCCATTCATCCCCACGGCCCCAGTGAGCTGTCCCACCTCTGCTTTATCCTGCTATGAACTAAAGTGGAAATGGCTACGAGCCAGAGAGAGTTAGCCCCAAGGAAATTCCTGCAGAGTAGCAGGAGGCACGCTGGGGATGTGGCCTGAGCGGCTCTGCATTCCAGCTCTCTTCTGTGCTGCAAGGACCCAGTGGGGCCATCCGCAGCCACCTCAGCCTGGGCAACAGCCTGCCTGCTCTAACCCCGGGTGCAGCCCCAAGCACCTCAGGCAGCTGAGGATACGGACACTGAAGTGACATAAAACCCTTTCTCGCATATGAAGTAGTGCACTTAGCAGTGATTTATTTGGGTCATTCGTTAAACTGCTAAAGGACTTGGCCGATATAAGTTAATAATATTCTTGTTCAAATCTCATGAGACAAAGAACACCTCATTTTACTTGTGTAAAGATAGGAAATCTCTAATATAATAAAAATCAACTAGGGTAATGGTTTGTTCCATATTAAGGCAGTAAAAGATACTTTAAAAGTGGTGTTTATTTATATTATATAATATAATCATTGCTTCTATCACGACTGGGGTCTATTTTCCTCTCAGTGCAAATATTTAACTCCCATTAATGTTAACAAGAGGTTACCTAGCATTTACTTTGGCAAAAGAATAAAACCTGTATTTTCACATTAATCTTCAGCAAACCTCCTACTTGAAAGAATCTCAAGAGAACCTCATATTAGCATTATCTTAATTGCTCCAAAATCTGGATTTTGTATGAAGCATATACACAGATAAAAACAACATGTTAACTTTCAGTTGCACATTTTAGGATAATGGGGAATAACTGTGTGTCACCTCTCTATAAACTGCATAGCTTGCTCTGCAAAGGCACTTAAAGATGATGATAAAATCTTTGAAGATTACTTTTCTAAGAATGTCCTCTGCTCTTGCTTCAGATATTCTCACAATTAGAAGCAGAAATATTACTTGACACCAGCTCTCACTATTAAAACAGTGGATGAAATTCATAGCGTATTTGCAAAAGAAACAACTGTAGGGCAGCCTGTATTTACAGTTTGGGGAATCTCCTCATTCACATCAGCATTCTCACAGGACAGTAAGGTAGCACAGATGTACAGTGCAGGTAGAAGTTGGCCCTTTTCATTTTGTGAGACTGCTTTGATCATTTCTCTCTCAAGACATTACTTTAAAACTAGAATGCAATTGACCAGTATTGCACCATATGTTCCCTATGTGTGAACTCAGTCTTGTTCATTAATTTTTATGCCACTACCGTTGGAATTCAGCCAGTGTAACGTGGAGGCAATTAGCAATGTCAGAGTGTTCATGCCAGCATATAATGAGAGAGAAAAAGAGAGAGAGAAATGAGGAGATTATACTTCCTGCTATAGGCAAGGTCCTCCTCAGAGAGATTTTTTTTTTTTTTTAATGTTACTTGAAAACTGGAAGATGTGATAAAACCAGACAGGGGGTAAGAAATAAAAGTCTTGTTCTACAAGTCAGATTTACTTTCTTCTAAAAACGCTTATGTAGCTCTACAATACGTTCCCCCATTTTCAGAGGGTGAACTGAAGACACTTTGTGTCCTGATGACCTCATCTCTTCATCTTACAGATGCTTCGTTCTGCTTTTAGGTCTGTGTGCTTAGTTTTAGGCTACAAAGCACACACTAGAATATAAACATACATTAAATAATGCATAATCCAATTACATAGAATTTACTGACCAAACCTGTGATTTGTTTTCATAAGGAAAAAAGAACTGCTGCCAATCTTTGCCTTTTGAGGTCTAAGGTATTTGCCATTCTTGTTGCTGTTTGTGTGCTTTGAATTTTCAAGCTAAGAAAGTAAGACATATGCCTGAGGTTCCAAGCAGTACCGGAGACCTCAGTAAAGCATCCACCTCTTCCCATTTTAAGTGTAAGTGCACATGCATCTGCTCACCCCTTCCCCTCCCCTTCCCCACAAGGCCAGCTTCAGAATATAATTTCTGCCTTATCTCAGGAAAAGAATGCACCTAGCATAAAGGCTACAGAGAATCCACAGTATGAGAAAACCTGTGCTTGTGAATCCAAAAGCGCAGCTCCACAAGAATTACGTCACACAGCATTTTCCTTTCCAACTGATTATTAGACTTCTTCCATGAGATAGAAAGTTAAACCAAAGCCTTATATATACAGAAACAGCTTCACATTCCAAAACAATAGTAAAGGTCTGTACGGAACAGCTGTATATATGTTTACAAGGTAGATAACTCAAAAACCAGCCGATAGGAAAATGGCTCAGACCACAAAAATCCAAGGCCACACTCTACTGTGCCCCTTTCCACTTCGGACTGTAAATGATTCAGAGCCAAGCTTGGGTTTCTCAGTCCATTATGGAGATAGAGAACTTTGAATTTCACTAGGGACACAATTTTCAGTTCTATAGCATTTAATGGTTTAATTATCTATTTGCCTGAAAAGTCATTAAGCAACTCTGCACTAGTAACACAGTAAGTTATTAACAGTCATTGAAGTACAAGTTACAGTAGTGTGCTGCTGCTTGTGGTAAGGGGCTTGTGGGTTAGTGGCAGACCTTCACCTTTGAAAGCTTGGCACATACACAAAGGAAGTTTGGCTAATCCATCCTAATTCCTAATGGATATTTACTTTCTTCATTAAAAAAATAAAAAAAATATATCAGGATTTGGCTCAGAGAAGCATCAACAGATTTCTAAACTGGCATAACTATAGTGAAACTTCATCAAAACTCAATGCTTTGGTTGTATGACATTAAAAAGTTTCACTGAAAAGGAATCACATAGTTTGAATCAAATGATGAATTCAATATTTTGCTTTGAGAGTAAATGCCCTTTATGTCTTTTGTCTAGTTCATTTGGGTTCCTGTAACACAAATTTAATACAGAGAAATAAAGGTGGAAGACAGTGGGAACCTCCATCAAGGACTGCTGTACTTTAGCAGCTTCTGTGTGGATGTGTCTTCTGCAGTTGAGTAGTAAGAGATTCAAATGTAATTCAATCGAAAGCAAATCTCTCCTTGTGGCAGAAACAAAAATTAAAAAAAAAAAAAAAAAAAAAAAAATTAAAAAAAGAAACAGCAGCTGGTCATTACAGAACATTTACTTAATCTACCAGTAAGGGGAGAAGTTATGTACAGGCATAAATCTAATAAAGTCAACTAAATTATCAAAGCAACACAATTTAACTGTTAGGAACAAGCAAAGCACTGAAATTTGCAAAGCTTGTGCTTCACTTGCTTTCATGTGCTTGCCGTACCAGTACGGGGGAGTCCCACTTTAAGCACACGTTAAGAATAGAACAGAAAGGAGAGCAGTGGGGAGATGATTAGTTTAAGAAACAGAACTCAGCAATACCACATAGCAGGGTAACTCTTCAGTCAAGTGTTAGTAGAAACATTTGCCTCTCCCCTACTGACTAATCCATTTATTTCAGTTCCATCTGTTCATTTAAACTACAATAACAAAAAAAAAAAAAAAAAAAAAAAAAAAAAAAAAATCACATTTTCATGTTGCACGTGAGACCAAAAAACACATATTGTCACAGACATCCCCCTTCAGCAGCTCTATTGTGTCCCACTGCAGCAGGGATGTGCTGCCCTTCACCCCTGCAGATTGCAGGAGAACAGCTGCCAGAGCCCTGTGCAGCCGCCGGCCCCGTGGCTCCCTGCCTCGGTGCTCACTTCTCCCTGTGATGCTCCTAATGTGTTCAGACACCAGGGACACAGGGAGAGGCCGTGCACTCAGCACGAGGCATGACAGAAATGCCAGTTATAATCATAAACGTGCCCCAACCAATTCTGCTTCCGATATAAATTGCATCAGGCACAGAGTTGGCAGGAAACAGTTTTGTGGGCAAATGGCAAGAGGGGCAGCATCATTCTATTTCTGAGGCAAAACATCTACCTTGTTTCCTTCTGGCCTTGCCTAGAGCCTTCTCCGAGGCCAAGGCATTTACACAGCATGAAAGACAGAGCTCAGGTTTTCTACCTCAAAATCTGAAGGAATGTGCTGAACGCTGCAGAACTGCATGCGAGCAGAAGTGGTATGAGGATCCCCAGCCTCCTTAAAGACCTGGGCAGAGATTGTGTTTGCCTGATGAAAAGACAACTCCTGCCACGTAACAAGTAAGGTTGCTACATGCCACAACATGCGTACGATGCGACCCTGTCTCCTATTCAGGGCAGCATACGTCTCCTCCACTTTCAACTCCTGTATGTTTGAGGCTTTACTAAAGGTTCCCTTCTAGTTGCAGATCTGGGGACAGGACTTTCCTTTTCCTTGGGTGTCACAGCCAACACATACCCTCATTAATTCCACATGCCAGCCAGGCAGGCTGGCTGAGCTCCGACCGCCCCTTCCCACTACAGAACCTGGCACAGCAGGGTCGCAGCACACCAGAAGTAGCATTCTGAGCAGTGGAGGTACATTCCCAGAGCTGTACTGCCAGGCAGCCCTGTTAAGCAGCCTACAGGACCTTCCAAGGCCATCTCTGGCCATACTTTCAAGCTTCCTACTCCCTACACGAGCAAAAGGCAGAAAACCACAATTCAGAATTTCACCTTGTATTTTGAAGTAATCAGTTTCAAAATACGTCCAAGACAAAAACTGATGTCACCACATCTTAACGTGATCCACAGCAGTCAACAGCAGAAATCTTGGCCAGAGGCCACTTTTCTGCCTACCACATTTGGAGGAAGGAGTCACGATATTCCTGTCCTTAGTTCTGTAGTGGATCTGCCACATACCATTGAGCACATCACCTACAATTTCTGCATGCTCCTTTTCTCGCCACAACCCATCAGTTGGCCTACAGGTGAGGCTGAGCTCAGAAAGGACTTGAGATCCTCTAGGATAAGGCCCTGTATAGGTGAAATCGATAATTCCTCCATTCCTGTTGTAACTCCAAAACATCCCAGCAGTGAAGCTCTTCCACTGAACATGAAAATAGTTCTTACAAATAAATTGAAGTTAAAAAAAAATAATTAAATATTGAACATCCAGGAGAATTAAATAAGAGACCAGCTTGTAGTTTTCATGTGCAGTCATCTGAGTCAGCTCTCCAAGGAGTGCCAAGGGCTAAATTCATCCTTGAGCTATGCTGGCTCTTGCCAATGTAAACCAGGACACGCGGCCTCTGCCAGCAGTGCAGGGAGAGGCTGCAGCAGTAGAAAGCATTCCCAGCTTCCCTCTGCAGTGAGCTGGGAAGGCTCACAGCTGCAGCCGCCCAGGGTGCCATGGTATCATGCATAGAGCCCGTGGAAGCTGCTGAGATTCAAGCAGATTTTAAAGCTGTTTTTGGCAGAGCCTACTGCAACAAGAGATACTGGTGATCAAACCCTCAGCAAAACCAGCTTGCAAGGTAATGAGGTGTCACCAGCACCAAGACAAGGCACATCCATCTCTTAAAGTTTTGCCCACTGTAAGATTTTTCTTTGCAGCTTGTATCATTAGCCAAGTTTGTCAGTCTGTGTTGCATAATACCTCTTGATGTACAGTCAGATTGAGCTGAGGATCCTACAGGGAACAGCCGTGTGACTCAGATGTTTTCAGGGGAGGGCAGAATGCTGTGTACAGAAAGCTGGCCTCATTCCCCTATGAACAAAGAGTGGCAAAAACACAGGCACCTCCACCATGCCAGCTGTGTTGCTGTACTGTAGCAGTCCTCAGTTGGCATGATATGAAAAAGGAGATTAGCAAGTATAATAACATTTTATTGTGCTCTTTAGAGCAAAAAATCATTTGTATATAACCACTGCTGATCATCCAAAACCACAATGCTGAACCCAAACCCCTTCAGATTTCAAGGGAATTTGGGTTTGAACCTTCACCCAAACCCCACCCTCTGAGTTCAGTTCCACGTGAGATCCAGGACTGGAAGGTACCTATTTTCTATCTTCTGGGAGGCGGACATTTTCCAAGGCCACATAAAACTCATGCATTTCACAGCTGAAAAATCCTGGGAGGAGAATCTGAATTTTTATTGCAACAAACCAGACTCTCCAACCCAACAGCAAACCCCAAAACTAAGCCTAAACCAGAAGCAAACACAGCTCTCCCAGGGCAGAGCTCTGCCAACAGAAGAGGCCAGAAGCCACCCAGGTTAGGCTCCATTACATTATGAGGATGGCTCCAGGTTTAATCCTCAGGAATACACAAAGATTTGGCTCTATGTAAAGGCTAAGCTGTGACTGAGTGTCTCATCTCGGTCCCCGTTGGAGCAGATCCTAAAACCACCACACACTTTGGCACTGTTTGTTATACTTGGCAATCTCTGCTCAAGCTAGGTGGGTGCATTGGCAGGACTTGTGAGGAACCCCTCCTCTTTAATTGGTGGGAATGTACCTGTAAGGCTGAGCTGTGTTTGGTAAGGCTAAGTGTTCCCGCAAGGGAAAACGACTTGAGACAATGCAGTTGGTGTTTAGAGTAACAAGACAGAAAATGACTGAGGCACTCTTTCATGTTCCCTGGAGGGCCCTGTTAGGCTTACTGCTTGCTGTTTCATTGTGTCCCTTGCTTTATTTCAAGGGAAAGCTGTTGAAACAGTGAGACGGCCACAAAGTTTTTCTCCTGCAACTGAGCAGGAGCCAGACCACCTCTAGCTCCTGCCACTATTATATTCCATGACAGAAGTTAAAAAGCAATACCATTTCTTTCTTTTTGCCACAAATTGTCTAACAAAAAGAAACATTAAGCTACAACCATTGCTTTTTTTCTCTCCCTCAAATAACTTATTACAGAAAGGAAGATTAATTGAAAACTCAACTTTTACTTTGTAGGGTGTGTGTGTGAGAGAGAGAGAGAGAGAGAGAGAGAGAGAGAGAGAGAGAAGAGTCAGTACAATTATATCTTTCCTAAAGCTAAGAATATATTTCACTCATTGACTTGAGACCTATTAAATCTGCAAGTGGAGAATATAAGGGGCTTCAGCTGTGTTTAACACTGGCAGGAGCGCTTTCTTCAAGCACTGTGCTGTTGCACTGGATGACAGAAGGCTGTATATTACTTCCTGTACAAAATTAAAGATGTTCAGAGATATGTGACCTCTGCTGTCTGAGCTAATGGAGTCTCAAATACCTTAAGACTGGAATTATTACAAATAGGTATCTGAAATATCATATCTCATATTCTATTCAGAAGGCAGTGGTAGATAAAAGCCACACCTATTAACCTATATTTAAAGTTCCACCTCCAAACTGGCTGCTGTCACAAATCTGAAGGTAGCAAGCACATCGGACAGGCAGAAACAACAATGATAGATTTGGTGCTTTTGGTCACATTCCTCTGCTTGCTTTCTCTCACCTCCCCTCTTCCCCCATCCTATTCCCTTCTCCCTCCCCCCTTCTCCCTCCCCAGTGGCTGCTACAATCAAGGCTAAATGCCTTCTGCAAGGTGTTCTCCCCGAAAAGCCAGCAGGAAATAAAAATGCTCAGAACCTTGTGGGATCAAGTTCTTAATGGCTTTAAATGAAAGTAAAGCAAACACATGCACATGTGCATGCATGCATACCCACACCCAGCACCTATTTGTCAGCCCTTTTTTTTTTTTTTTTTTAAACCAGAGAACACAAGCTGGAGGACTGGTGCCTTGTGGCAAGGGCACTTGGGGTTGGGGGGAGGAAGAGGCACTTTCAGTTCAGTCCCTGAGCTTAGCAGATCAAATGAATCCATTCATTATACACTGCTGTGAGTACAACCAAGTAAGCATGAAGAAAGCAGCAAAAATGTTAGAGTGCTCCATCAGCTCACACACTGAAAGTAACAATCAGATACGCAGTATTGCTTCACAAACATCAATTTCTGAAGCAAACACAACTGAGAAAAAAGAAATTGTTAGTATATAGTTTGCAAAGTTTTACACATGTGAATGTATGTGCACAACTATACATGCTCTAACTTTTCCTGTCCTAGAATGCACTATCTTAGCAACCATTAAGCACACGTGAGAAGAAGGAAAACTACTGAGCACCGGAGAGATTTCAAATAAGAGAATAAGACCAAAAGAAAAGGGGACAGGAGCAGGGGAAAGAGGAACTGTAAGTAAACTGCTACTGTATTTGTTTTCAGGGAAAATAGCAAAAGAACCAAACACCCACCAAAAAACCAAGCCCAACTGGCAACCTCATTTCTTTCACCAGAGAGAAGGGATAATTCCATCACAACATAATGAGACAGAAAACTCCTTTCTACAGTTATCTTCAAATAGAATTACTGTTGCATGTGAGTAGCACGGAGCATGTACCAGGTGCCTAATGGTGAATGGCAAGAAATGCTTGCCATTCCTGCACCTTAGCAGATGGGGAGAAGGAAACAAAAAGGCAGCGATGTCTCCTAAAGATGTAAAGTTACCATCAAGGTTACTAAGGGCAGTTCTGTAGAACAGTCCAGGTCTGGAAGCCCTGTACCAGTCAGACTGAGGGCTGCAACCCAGTGAAGCTGAGTCCCAGTACTCTCAGACCTCAAGTCTTTATGCTTCACATTCATTTTGTCAGTAGTCTTCCCAGAGACCAATCTGCAACTGTCAAGGCTTTGCAGTTGTTGAACGACACTTCCTATCAGCAGCTACTTAATGAAAGGGGCCTGCCAACAGAAGGATCAAGTGTCAGCCTACTTTGCTCGCTTCCTTCTCTTCTGCAAAACTGGGTAGGTCCAAATGAGAACAGCTATCAAGCTGCCATCCCACAGGCCGTTCCCGCAGCTCTTCAAATGCGGCACGTGTTCTGTCTGCTGCTCGAGCCAGGTGAGAAACAGCAGCGGGATGCCTGGGCCAGCCACAGCCCAGTGCTGCACCCAGCCCTGTTCCCCACAGCCTCAGCTGCTGCCATGCTGAGCCCAACAGGCTTCTGAATCAGGAAATACAGCTGAGAAACATTCCAAATGTGTAACAGGTCCTCTCTCTCTCTTTTTCCTCTTTTTTTAAATGCAGCTCATGCTTCATTGTCTGAGCAGTGAAGTATGGTTTATTCTGCTTTCATTTGAAGTATTATTTTGAAGTATTAATTTGAAGTATTATATTGAGCTAAATTTAGCTGAAGAACTGTATTTGCATTGAGCAAAAAACATTTACTATGCTGAATGATGTATTTTATATTATGGTTGGACTAACTTTTCCAATCTTAATTTTATAATTCTATTCTGCTTACATATTTGTGTCAGCTATATGCATTCATATACTACTCTATTCATCTTCAATAGACTTACAGTTAAAAAACAAACACAGACCCAGTGAATCTACATATGCTGGTGCTGAAGTGGGCTGAACAAAGACAGCAGCAGAAAGAGATAAAAAGGCACAAATGCAGAGCTGAACAGGTAGAATTAAATGTTTGGTCCTTGCTAAGGTTCAGCTGCTAGCCAGAGCCCCAGAGAAGTTTCTTGTTAGCAGGCTGGCAACATTTGAGGTATTGTTTCCTGATGAAGCCGATAGCTGGTATTCCTTGTGCTCACTTGAGGCTATCTGAGCACCCTGTGCAATGTAACTCCTCCATGCACTACCTGGAAGGAAGCCTTCCAGGCCACCCAGCATTGACTCAGCTGCTTTGCTGTGAGAGCAAGAAGCTCAAAGTCCTGCGCTTACAGAACACCAAACCTGGGTAAATACAGAAACAGCTCACTCAGCAACTATTCTGTTGCTGCCTGGTCTCTCTGGGAAAAGCCCTGCAAGTCTCTCAAGGGCACTGCTTAGAAAAAGCTCTGCTTGGATTTCCTCCTACATGATACATGGGAACCCACTGCTTTCTCAGAGAACCGTGCCTTGCAATCTTCGCCTTCGTACATCCAGCCGTCGGGGTGAGGCTTGGCAGTGGTCAGCATGCAAAGTGCTCCCACACACCTCTAACCTCAGAGGGAAAATTCAAGGAGAATCCACCCCCGTGTAGACTGCATGGGCAGCACACAACTGTCTGCAGATCTCCAAATGGCTCAGCCTTGGTCATCTTGATCTTTTTAATGACCCCACGTATCAGAGAATAGAGGCATCTGTTCAAAAGAACCTAGCAGCTCCTGACAGAGCAGAGCACACATCAAAGCGGAGTAGGTCAGATGCTGCCCCCACTACATGCATTAGTTCAGAAAAACTGAAAGGAAATCAACAGAATTATCCTTCATTAACACTATGCTAACCAAGAGCACCATTTGCACTGCTTTTCATTCCAACTTCTGCAGATGCACTTCTTAATGCTTCAGATTACCTATGCTTTATGGCCCAACTATTCTTTGTTTTCCTGTGACAAAATCAAGCATAGATTATAAAGAAAGCAGGAGACCGAATACATTTCTGCCAAATTTCTGTCACTGGCGTTACCAAAACGCACATGCAACAGATCTGCAACACATCTCGGGGTGCAAAGAGTTAATCTCCTTCCTTGCAGATCATCTGTATCAGTCCAGATGTTTGGTTGGGATGAAATATAACCCAAGTGCCTGGCCTAGTGCAGCAGACTAAAGAATAAAAATACTTTTTATGTACTGTGCTTATAAAATATTCTATTTGCTGTGTGGTACAAGTTATGTTTAGAGCCTTCCTTCAAGGATTTTCTTTTCATACTGGGAAAAATAGATCCATATACTTCTTGTTTAAAAAAAAAAAAAAAAAAAAAAAAAAAAAGCCAAAAAAAAAAAAACCAACCCCCCCCCCAAAAAAACCAACTCACCCCTGCCTAAATGTCTGACCTCCTTTGTAAAAACTGATCTTCTGCTGCCAGTCTGCATCCTTATTGTGCCTTCAAACTTATGCGTCAAAATAAGACCAAAACAATGGAAATCAAAGTGAAATGACACTTAATACAAAGTTTATAATTCTTTGTAGTCCATTCCTCTATTATGCTGATGACAAGTTAATTTGGGTGATAAAATGGAAACAAAAAGCAAGGAAGTAATCCTGTTTTACAGAATATTATTCAAACAATAAGTGTTATGCAAAGGAAGTTATTATTTCATTCCATCATTACTACTATTATTACTACTATCTTCAGCTATGACAGATTGTGAAGGGTCAAAGATAATTTTTATCAATCAGCCTCCCTTTGTCTTTGGCAGGTTTAATCATGTCACTTGGAATGTAGCATGAGGGGCCTGATGAAATTGGAAAAGCATGTGAAGATAAAAATCACTCTCAGATGAATTCAGACACTTCCTGCCACTCTGCAGATGCCACAGTGCTGCAAGCCACCCTCCCAGGAGAGATGATTCACCTGGAAGGAGGGCCAGGCTCTGCCAGATGTGTAGGAGGCTGCCTGAGACCCACATGCTAACACTGTCTCAATTGTATGAAGCATATGCTTTCAGTCAAGGGTGAAAAATGCAGGCACCAGCACATGCCAAAAGTCTTTCAAGCATGGCCCACCAGTCAGCCTGAAGCTTAATGCACTGATCCATCGAGTCAGCAGATGTGTGTCACCACGGTGCAAGTTGAAGCTGGTTAAAGCTATAAAAGAGTGAAGTGACCTAATCCAGACATTCAGATCTCACAAAGAAAGCTGTACTGTTGTCACTTTGGGGGGCTTAGTGAGGGACTTCAAGCACAAACACTGAAAAAGCCTTCTTGGAGTCAAAAGATACGCTGCTGTGAAAGCACAAATCCTGACCCTGAGCTACCCCTGTACTGATTTCAAGTTGATCTGATAAAAGCATAACGTGGCTTTCCTTTTTAGTACTGCACATGCAAAAAAGAACATCTGCACAGTTTTACTGCTAGAGCCATAAATGCTCCTTATCCACTTGGCTTGAGGCAGACGTCCAAAAATACCTGGATATAAAGTTTATTTGCAGAGTACCACTATGTACTTGGTGGAGGCAGTGCGTTATACAACATATTCTTTCACTCCTGGCAGAGGGCTGGCAGTGGCAGCTCAGAGGCCAGCGGCAGAAGCTGTCTCTGCAGCGCCTGGGAACTCCTCCCACCCATCCATTTAGCAATCGCTTAGTGGGTTCGGTACTTCCTGACACACTCTAAGTCAAAGCACACTTTACAGCAAAAATATTCATCTTGTCTACATAGAGAACGATTTGTTTACAGAAAACGGGTCTCCTTAGCACTCCAAGATCAGACCAACACCAGGCATGTGCAAACCCACTTGGCCGTTGACAGGAGCTGTTTCAAACAGCTTGTTCAGGCATCAGTGATAAGATGTAGTTCTCACCAGGCAAACACAATTAAGCAGATGCAAAGCTTTTTTTTTTTCCTTCTCTTTTTTTCTTCAAGGCTTTTCTGTCTATCACCTGGAATCCAGTTCACAGAGCTTTCTTCAGTATTCCTGCCTGCAATAGCCAGGACTCTGAAAGAATCCTGATGTTTCACAATGATTTCATTGTGCTTTGACATTGCTTTCCCAAGCTGTGGCCTGTGGCAAACACACCTGTTCCATTTATACCCAAGAGGCCAAAAAAGTTACTTCAAATATTATTCATGTTCAAACAACAAACAGAAGTCCTCTGCCTGAAGAGGAGTCCATCCACTTGGGTGGGGGGGAGGGGAAGAGATCCTTGGTCATTTACCTGGTAACTTCTATCAACAGGGATGAGATTTAAGAAAACTTGTGCCGGCTTAGGGAGGTGAAATACCCACTGTGCATCTGAAATTCACCTCCTTGGCCTCAGTTTCTCAAGTTAAAAGCCCCACATGTTGCCATTGCTCCATTACTAAGGCCTGTTATGCCAAACGGCTTTCCCGTGTCAGGTATACAACGTTTGCATCATCCATAGCTTCCATTAGCACGTTTGGCTTCCACCTCAATAGAACCCATCTGCCATTTCCACAGCTTCAGAGGCTTTTTCTCTGCTACAGGTGGTTTCAGAGCAAATTCTTTGATACTGCTGCCAGAGCATTAATGTAAGAAGAAAATAGAGCAGGAAAGCATTATACAAAAGGAAATTAATAAGAAATAAGTAAAGCCCCACAACTATGATTTTTCCACAGATTCTGAAAGAATTGCTGAGCACTGCCTTCTGCACCGAAAAATCTTTTGTTCCTCTTGCTGATAAAGAATGTACTGTGACTCCAGTGGAGTACAATTGGGGATCAGCAGAGGAATAAGACATTCCCTGTGGTTCTTGAGGGCTGCATCTCCGACTGTTGTGGCACAACTGCATTCAGGAGGTGAAACAAAATCATTAACATTTGTGCAAGGTGTCACGTGTGTCAGCTGACACGGGAAGGAAAAGACAGCACAAAACAGTACTGAAGATTACCAGTAGGTATGATTTTTTTTTTTTTTTTTTTAAACACTAAGTCAAAACAAGGCATTGCACTATCGAAACACCATCAAAATGTCACATGGTGGCATTTGTTTTCCAGGGCTGATTTATGCTGCCTTAGTACTAGCAAGGGTAAAGTTAAATTAGTCTTCATTTATAGATATCCACCAATTTGCTGTACCACATGCTGTAAGAGCATTCTTTGTTCCTTTCTGTTTTGGGACTAACACACAGAGAACATTTCCCCCCATGTGTGTGCATGGACAGCTGGGCACAATTGCAGCCCTGACGCAGTGCTGCTAGTAGTTCATGTTCCTGAGGAATTAGGGGAAGTAAGAAATTCTGCAGAATAACAAACATTATGTGATCGAGGTGTTTATGCTTTTTTGCAAAAATAAACTGTTATTAAAGAGTTAAGCCACCGTATGTGTGGGCGAACTGCTTTCTGTAATTGCTATCTATACACAGATCTTAGGAGAGATGTTGATCTTCTGAAATGAAGGGTGCAGATGCAACTCTTTTTAAACCAATAAAAATACTGACATTTAAGTGTTTGGATTTTCTTTTTTCTTTTTTTTTTTTTTCTTTTTTTTTTTTCCCCCCCCTGTAGAGATCCTTTGTATGCAAATCACTGAAGTCAGATAGAAAAGTAAAGGCTTTTCTTTGGACAAAACATTGACATTTTGATTACTGGAAATATACAGCTGCCTATAGAAACCAGACCCATACTTGTCAGTGTTCTACTTCCTCATCACAGAGTCCGACTATGATGTATTGGAATTTACACATATCCATATTAAAACAAAATAATCAGCCATGACTTTCCTTTTCCTGATTCTCTGGAGTAAATGTAGTGCTACAGAATGGCCACACACACCACCAAAATCCTCTGGCTTTGCACTCAGACAAATCTCTCTCCAAATCACTAGGATAAAAATACAACTGAAATTTGGTCCCCTTCCACCTCAATCATAACACATTAATATGTGTACACAGGCTGAGATTATTTATGATGGCTCTGAAATATCCTAAATAAATACTTTTAGGAGTCTGTCCCACAGACGCATATCAAGCAGTACTTCTCTTTCGCAGTGAAATAATTGTGTAGGAGTTTAAAGACAGAAAATGAAATCAGCCTACGATTAGAACTTGGTGATTAGATCTTAGGTTTTTTGCTCAGTTCTCCAGATTTTTCTTTTCATAGTATCTTTTTCAATGCAACTTTAACATAACACACATATACAATATATCCTGCATGCAATTCGATTGCATATTTTCCTTTCTTTGGCCTTGGCCCTGCAAAACCTTTTCATCTGTAAGTAACATTGTCTCACACAAGGTATATCAGGGAGGTCTGTACTCAAGTAAAAAATGCTACTACTGAAAGCGGTGTTACAGCTCGAGTGCCAGGCAGCTGGTGGGTTTACCCAGCCTGCAAAACACCGCCCGGCCCGTGGACTCCCACGAGTGCTGGATCACATCTAAACTGCATAGCAGCGCATGGGGCAGAGTGCTGACTCACCCCCTAAGATTTCTTGAAGCTCTGCAGACCTGTCTGGAGGTACCAGTTCAAGCCTGGAAGCCATACACTCACATTTGCATTGAACCTTCCTGGTAGGGGTTTTAGCTTGGAAGAATCACTACGCACGGGTAGCTATGCCACTTCCCCAAGCCAATTAGCCCCAAACTGGTTCAGACAGTGCCAGCTCTCAGGAGCAGCATATTGGTATTCAAATCTAGATTTTATCTGCACATTACTATGCTGAATCTAGTAACTTTGCTGTAAGTGGTCCTTCTCCACGCCAAAATATGAAACAGATTTGGCATCCTTGGATTCTATACCAGTGCCTACAGTATGCAATCCTGGGATTTACTTTGAAGCCTCAGCTTTTTTCCTTGCAGCAATTTGACAATGGTCATGATTCAGCACATCCAACATGCTGGGATCCAGGCTCTTTTGTTTAACTGAAGGAAAGCTGTAAGAATTTCTAACACTGACAGACCAGTTGGGGTTTATTGCCCCCATTTCCTTTAGAGGACACAAACCAACTCCTCTTCTTTGCACCCCATGAGAACTGCTACTAGAAATGCACTAGAAAGAATCTGTTGGAGGAGTCAGTTCGGGGGCAGGTAATGGTTCTGTGGGTTTTACAGTTTTCTTAGGAATCAGAGTTTCAGTTTAAGACTTGTATTTCAGTTGAGCTTTTGCAATGTCCTTCATGATCCAACTGTTAACTGAGACCTTGCAGCTATGCTGATCCAGCAGCCAAGCAAGCTATCCCACTCTTAATACAAAGGTCATTTTCCCCTCCTCCCATAACATACTGAAGTACAGATTTTGAAGTATTATTAGTGAGATGCCAAAATTGACTTCATTCACTGCTGAATGTCAACCCTTCAGGTATGTTCAACAACCGCTATAACTAAACACAAATGGCCATAGCTGGCATGTCCTGATACTGCATTTGTTCAAACAGATATTCCACATAGACTGATGCCAGAACACATGCAAGTTCCAACAGCAAAGGCTGTGAAACATCAGGTTGTGACAGCTGGCTTTAAAATAAAAAAACTGTCCAATAAAATATATGAAAACATAAACAAGGAGAACTCTTGTTAGTTGAGGGGAAACTCAGTCATTTTCTCAGTGCTAGTTTTAATTTTGTGATGCTTATCGAATATATACCTTTAATGCATATGTGGCTCTATTTATAAAGTGAACATCTGAGTACAAGAATCATTTCTGTGCAAGAAAAAAAAAGTCGCTCAGCTTCTTCATTACTTCAATCACTGTAACTTGCACAAATTGGGGAAAGGGGGCATCAGAATACTGTGTCAGTGCTTCATGTTCATGCCATAAATCCTGAATCAATTTCTTCAGGGTCAGAATAACTGATTTATTGCTGCTTTTCCTCACTGATACTCACTAGCAGAAACCAGATATAGTACAAGACACTTAGTAAACCACAGCTTTAGAGCTACAAGATAGCAAGGAATTTCATGAAGGGCACTAGTTTGCAGAAACAATTCACCTGCAGAAAACAGAGCACAGCCACTCATCCGACATGCAAGGATCTACAGGTCCAGTCGCTTTCACACCAGAAATCTTCCATCTTACTGATCAGGAAGAGGCAACACTGCTTGAAATCTGCTGCCAGCGAGCTGATCATGATCACGGCTAGGAAGCCCATGGCATCCTGCAAGTCCCTGCACGGAGGCAGCTTAGAGCCATTCCCTAGTTTTCCAAAGATCTCATGATTCCAAAAATCTCATGATTAGCCTGGGATACAAACCAAGTTCTTCCAGGGAATACCTTCATACCACTTCTGTCTTCTCAACTCCTCCCCCCCCCCTCCCCTCCCTCCCCATCTTCCTTGTCAATTCCACTTAATAGTGCAGTGTCACTTTGAAAATAATGCTCTAATTTCTATTAAATGCCAGAACTTCCTTTACATTTTCCTCTTCGACTTAATCTGGTGCTAAATAAATAAATAAGTAAAATCCAAGAAAGCTCTTCCCCAAGGTTGTAAAAGACCAAAGGGGGAAAAAAAAAATAAAGCCCAACAAAATAGCTGTTATATATCCTTACCTCTTAGAATGAATAATTATGGCATAAGGACACTCTTAGGCTTATGAAGAATAGTAGTTTCAAAGGATAAAATTATATAAATTACAGTCTTTTCGTGATCATTTTGTCTAAAGGTGGAGCTCCTCTAGAAAAGAGGGTGGTTATTAAAGGTAGAATTGAGACAACTCTGCATAATTATTTCTCCTGTCCTATAGGCCCCTTTGTTACTCATCTTTCCAGTCACAAAACATCTATTTGATCATTTTTTTTCACGTGACATGTGAGAATGCTTCTTCTTGCCTTACAGCACCATCCTAAATGAACTACCCAGCACTTTTTGATTCTTTCTTCAACTTAAAAAAAGAAATGTATGCATCTTAGCTTTCTTCACCCCACAGAAATCCTCATTAGACTGAAAACTGCAAAACATGAGCCAAGAAATCAGCAGAAGTCATTATTTCCTGTCTTGGATCTCCTCTGTCTCATTCAGGCTGTCCCCATTTCCTGCTGTCATCTGCACTTACATTCTGAAAAGATGTAGATGCCCACTTTTGAGAGTTATTAAGGCATCTACAGCAAGTAGAAGGGAATCTTGAATCTTTTCCATAAAGCGTTCACATTCCCTGCTATAACAACTTTCCTACTTTTAAGTATTGTTCTGTACGAACGAAAGCACAGATGGGAATTATACCAGCATCCTGTAGGTAGCACAATTTCTAAAGGCACAGCAGCAGGAGCGAATGGAGCACTGCTCCTCAGAGCCAGGGCCACAGAAAGCCCGTGTGAAGCTGCCAGGTGGTGAGCAAACATCTACAGAGTCCTCCTTCCTGTACACAAAGTATACAGCCTATGTTCAAAAAGCCTTTGCTGCAAAAGGAGCATGGGAGACTTTCAAGGTGAGGCTGGATCAGGCACTGGGCAACCTAATTTAGCTGGGCCTGTCCCTGCTCTTTGCAGGGGAGCTGGGCTAGATGACCTCTAAAAGATGCCTTCCAACTCTAAGGACTCCGTGAAAATTGTGTGACATGACAGCTCTCACTTCTTTGACGTGAACATACAGCTGTGATGACCATGGAGACACCTTGGCTTCAAAATTGAGCAGTTTAACAGAAATGGTAAGATAGACTGTGCATGGCCTATGCTGTACAGGTTTTATGCATTCACTAAACATCACGTTTATAAAACCTATTTCCAACAGCAATTTTTCAAACTTCAAAGCATTACCAATCATGCTTTAAAGGCACACGATGAAGTGAACGCTAGGGAAGTCTGTCGCTACTGACTTATTTTTACTTACTCTATTTTTCCTTCTGTACAAAATATGACACACAGTGTTATTTTCCCTTTTTTACAATTTGCTATTCTGTATTTTTTAATTATCAATAGAATTCATATAAATACTTTAAGTTGGACATCAAGATGGTCCATAAGTGTTATGCTTTGAACTGCACAACCGCAGCATGGTTTTGTCATTGTTAAAGAAGACAGAGCCTGGTATTTCAGATCAAACACAGTATGTCCTCCAGATGTGTTAGCTGTCACCCTGAGTAAACACTTCTGATGGACAGTGTGTTAGCAACAGATTGCTATGCATGATGTTGTGTGATGGTTGCAAAAAGCTCTCCAACATGTCAGAGATAACACCAGTGAGAACGGCTAGTGGAAGCGATGCAGCCTAGTGCGCTTCGAGCAATTCCTTCCCAACTCATTTTACTCTTCAAGGAAGATTCATTTGCTATTTGATCTAAGGGGCAGGATTCCCACTGAAGCAATAGCTATCAAGGAATGTTAAGCAACGTTAAATTTATAACTGTGCTATTAAACTATTAACTACATGCAGGCTTGACTCAAGTGCTCTAAGCATATTAATACAAACTGCCATTTATGTGCATTTTCAGGAGAATACCTCTGAGGTAGCCCAGATTACCAGCCATTAAATGACAAAATGGTTATCGATTCACACACCCAAGGCAGGACAAGCAATAGTTCCAGTGTCTCTCTGCACAGGCTGACCTCAACCTGGGCCAAAAGAGACTCTTCTAAGTCAGGACAATCATTTATCTGCCAGCAGCACTCAGCCTTCATTTCCCAGTCATAAAGGACACTCTGCTAGTAAGTTGTTGCTTAATCTCTTCCTGGGTATCTATCACGTACGAGTGGGGGACAGCCACAACATGCAGATCACCAAAGGCCCATCCCATATGGGCCCATCAGCCCTGATGAGACACAGCTCCCAGGGCTGATGGTGGCCACAGGCAGGGCCGAGCTCAGATGCCTGCAGCCAGTGCCTCACGCTGGGAGCAGTGGCTGTATAAGCATTGGAGAAGGCCCACAGCAAGAGACAGAAGCAAACACTAGCAGCCCCCCCGGGGTGCAAATGTCTGCCAATTCCTCTAGCCCAGCTGGGCTCCCAGCTAACTGGGAGCTGTTAGCGGAGATTCTCCAAAGCAGAGCTGCCCCCAAAGCTGTGCCTTCTGGCTGCTCCACTGAACGCCATTTCAAAGCCCTTTGCTTTTCTCTTGTTGTGGTCTTGTCAGTTCTGACAATTGATACAAACAAGGACTATACAATATGCTATTATGTTCCTGTTGAAGGCCCAGAGTCCAAGGCCAGATGTTACAGCACAAAGAATCACAGGTGATGGTATGAAGAGCTGAATGTTTGTAATGCTGGTAAATACAAGATGTGCCTGAGAAGAAAGATTACGCTGGTCATTCTTCTTTCCCATATCTGTTACTACGTGGCATGAAATTCTGCTGGCAGGATGCTGTGCCCTGGGGATCACCCAGCAGCTCAGGGTACTTAGCTCTGATGGAAGATCATGACCCAAATTCTTAAAGAGCAGTTTTACTTTTGTTGAATTCAACAACTCACAGAAAAGCTAGTGGGGTTAAGGAAACTGCCTCAGTTTGTTTATTAAAGGAGATGCTTCCTGCTACAAAGAAAGCAGCTCCTCATACTCCCAGAGCAGAGCTGTTTCAGTTAAACTCTCTAAACAAGACTTGGAAACCTCAGCTGCTTTCAGTATTTTCGTATGCAGCAATTTAATCAGATATACCCACCTACTCTGAGAAAACACAAACTCCCTTCACGTTACAAACTTACACTTTTAAAATTTATTATGCTGCTATCACTTCAGGCTAATCTGCACAACATCACTGCCTGCAGTGGAATCACACTGATTTATGCCAACTGCAGACACAGTCCAGCCTCAGCACTGCAAATTGTACCATTTTCAGATTTTTACAAAAAACACCAAATTTAGCAAAACAGCAGGAAGCATAAAGTCCATCGCTCAGCATACTAAGGATTAACTTTATTCTTTAAAAATGCTGCAATGTATGCTTCTGGTTATGAAGGTGTGCCAGTAGTGCTACAATTAGGGCTGTGCTGTCATTTCAATTATAAATCCAATTTTTTGAGGGTTTACTAAAACTCCAACTTGAAAAGAAAAGCTTGCTGCAGGCTGAAATGTTTTGTACAAGCTCTCAGCCAGGGGATGCCTTGCTTCCAACATCCTGAAAGAAAACTGAATTGGGTGTTTCAAACATCAGAATTTAAATGTGCTTATAGAAACAAAACATTAAAAAAGAATATTTAGTTGTAAATTCTGAATGCAAAACAAGTTGCTTCCTGGTTGGCATTAGAAATAATATGGATAAGCACAACTGCAGACTATGCGAGTGCAGAGTGGAAATCAGGAAAATAAAATTTTGCTTATTTTTGACTAACATGAGGCAATTTTAGGGAGAGAGGAACAGAAGACTTATTTTAGAGTGAGAAGTAGGACAAAGACCATGCAGATAATGCAGGTGTCCCTCACCTGCGCCAGGGACGTGCCAGAGGTGGCAGCTCTACACCCGCATGCTGGAGCCAATGCTTTCAGCAGCCAACATGCCTCTGTTTGCATTGAAACCAAAAATAATGCAACAAGCACAAAGCTCAGTGCTGGGTGCAAGATCCAAGTGAGCAGGCACTCTGATGATTCTCTGACTGTGAGCTCTTTGCTGAAAACACAGTATGTGAATAAGGGAGCTCTTTAAAACCATCCCAGTTAAATTTGCTTTCACACTCTTGACTACAGTGTGGGCATACCGTCCATGCCTGAAGATAATTAGTCAAACAGGAATGCTGCTGCACATTGCGTACTGGTGGTTTCTTCATGCAGTCTTTGCCACTTCTGCAAACACTATTCTTACAGAGGAGGGGATATCTTTTGCCCTGAAAATTTATTCCTTGATCTCTCTTGTTGGCAGGCTGGTGACACTGACACCTCTTTGCTATTGAGGAGACTATAACACATAGCCTTGCAATACAAACAGACCCTTGTTTCTGCATCTCTTTCAGCTTAGAGTGTTCCAGGTCCCACACATTCGTTTTGCCAAATTGGCAGTTGCTAGGAAGCAAATGAAAAATGCTGGCAATGGTTCTGTGGAGCTGGGGAACATGTAGCAGTTTTCCTGTAGTGCGGGAAACACATAGGAATTTTCAAATGACTTTCCAGGCTTAGCGGTGTCTACTAAAAAGGAAATAAACTAACTGCAAGGGGATGAGGGGAATGGGCTAAACAACCACACAGCTTTTGTAGCTACTTCACACTGGTTGCCTCAATTTGCTTACCTACTCCTGACAAAGCTTCTAAGGGGCAAAGAAATTCAACAGCTGCTAGCATGCACAATGTAGACAAGTTTTTAAAAGGAGAAAATCTACCTGAGATGAATTAAAAAGAGAAAGACAGCAACTGGTAATGCCAATTACATGCTCCCTTGATGCATGAGAAATAGTCCAGGAACTGATCAGAAAGAAGGCCAACACTGCAACTATGCCACAGCTGAGCAGCAGCTTCTCTTCTCCCTCATAGGAAAATAGCATCAAGCAGAAGGATTGCTGGAAATCTGCAAGGTTAAATACACACTAAGAAGCAGAAGGGTCAGAAGCCTCTTCATAGAGCGCACCAAGCCTGGTCATTTATGACTGTGGGAGAGAGGTGCTGTAGAAAGAAACAAAAAACCCCATGCAACAAAAGCCTCCACTGCGAAGACAGAACTGTATCTAGACTGCAGGTTCCTCAAATATCCTTTTCATACAACAATGGGGGGAAAAAAAAAACAACCACACAACTGCATTTGTTATCAAATGAAGTACAACCGGAATCTGGCTATTGAAGCCAGAGGCAACACACTGCAGTGATGATTTCTTGCCATTTAAAATATATGATTTAAACAAAAATCTGGATTTATATTACATATATTGTACACAGTGCACTTGGATCTCTGATAGCACTGTGCAGCAAGTGCCTGTACCCCGTGGCCTGCTGTCAGGAGCCATTCTCATTCCAACTGCCCCATTGCTTGCAAGCAGCTCTGTGGGACTCTGCAAGGCAAGCACAGCTTTCACTCTCGTCCACAGCAGTTTGCTCAGGGTGCTTAAGGAGCTGCAGGATTTCCCCCCCTCCAATTCTTTCTACTTCCTCCACAGTGCTCATTTATAGTAAAATAGGGAAAATGTTTTTTGGCAAGAATATATAGGAATGATTTCCTTCTCTTGCTGCTTTGATGATTCCCCTTGGGGGACACAGAACAAAGACAGTCCTCTCCGGAGGCAGCAGGGAAGATCCCCAAAGTCTCTTTTAGGGCAAAGGACGCAGGTTGGGTAACAGCTCCCTCCTTCTGGATCTGTTCAACACAATTCCACTGTAAACTCTCCAAACCTGACTGCACTTTTTTTTTTTTTTTTTTAAATGCTCCTACAGGGCCCAATTCTTTATGCAAGACCTTTACTTTTGATAGACAACACAAAGTTGAAACACCACACACCAATGCAGTCCAAAATCACTGAGAACAGCTGCTGTAGTGAAACTCAAAAATATAGGTACGTTTGCAAAAAGCAGCAAACAGCTGAAGAACACACTGCTTTTGGTTGGTTCTCAACCAGACAACGTTCATTAACTAATATATAACACATGGCAAGCAAACTCATGGAAGCAGGGTTGTTCTCCTGTCTTAAGGAGCTCTGCACTTGTACAGCTTCAGGAAAACTGAAGCCCAGAAGTTCAGCAGGCTGTACTTTCAGCTTTGGGGCCATTCATGCAGGACTACTGTAGCACATCTGACATCTAAAAAAAAATAATCTATAATCATTTATTAGACACACTGTACAGCAACAAATGCCTTCCAAAAAACACGTATTGAGACATATTTAGGAAATGTCAGCTTTTTAACACACAATACATCACCACCACACTCTTCTCAGCAACTTGCAGCAGGAAAGCACAGGCTGGGGTGTAACATGTTGCACACTTCCTGATGCTTCTCAATGGAAGCCACTGGTGTAATTTAAAACAAGTCTTGAAAAGATCATTACTGGATAGATTATTTCCTATATTTCCAGAAGTAAGGGTATTTGAACCAAGACACTACTTGCAAGATAAACCCAAGCTAACTTACGGTTGATTGGAACCCACGTGAGGAGATAGAACTCACAGTGGTATCAATGCAGAGTGAATAAATCAAATTTCAAACTCATCCCTTCATGTCTCTGTGTGTGCACATACACACGAGGGTGCTCACACACTCTGAAGGCAAGTCCAAGACACAGGGCTACTGGGAAAACAAAGCAATGTTCATGTTTTGGCAAAATACTGTTTTGCTTTTACTGGCATGTGAGGCCAGGCTACACAGGCATATTTTAGCAATAATGATCAAAGTAGAGGCTTTCCCTGAAGATTAATGACTGGCTAAGAGGATAGTTTGAGGTCTGTTTACCCCAGCTGGTCCTTAATTCCCAGGAAAAGCATCTGCAAAGCTTATTATTGCTATAAACCTAAGATGGAGGGAAGGTCTTATGCTGCTTCAAATGATATGTACAGTGACTTTTTAGACTTAACGTCTTGTGTATTAGTCAGAATGTTTAAACCATCTCTAAAAGAAAACTCATCTTGAAAGTAAATAACTTCATACCTCCATAGCAGCATGCTCCGTGCAAGTGCTGCAAACTCCTTTACAACCAAGTTGTTAAATTCTCCCTTCTCTGCCCACATGGCAAGTGAGGAAAGAGATTCACGAGGATCATTTCACTCTTTGTTGAAATACTGCTCCATCTGGGTGGAGAATGAAATCTATTTAACAGCAGACAGAACTCCTATGTAATATTCAGGGCAGAAAGCAAAGAATGTCACATTCGCCTTAAGCTGCAGATTTAGCTACACAGAAAGCAACTGCTTGACCAAATAGAAGCTAAGGTGTAACACTATTGGAAAGTATGCATGTGGTTTTACAGACAGATTGTGAACCTCTTACCCACGCTCCTGAAAAGCTACTCCAAGGACTAATATCACTGATTTAATGGAGGAATAGCTTCAGTTTGAGTAAGTGATTTCCAACCTGAATCTTATTTATCACAGTGCTGAAGAATGTAATGGCTCAACAGAAGTTCCCAAAACCCTGTGCTCCAGTCAGAAGTGTTATTCCTTGAAAATATATGAGTCCTCAGTTATGATGAATTTGAATCTTACGTTTAAAAAAGACAGCAAGGATGTTATACTAAGCTTAATTGCACATCAGAATCTGGATTATTAATAGCAATTGTCCCTAGGAAGGGGCTACAGATTTTAAGTTATTGTAATGTGGCAACTGACAGGCTAGATTGAAATCTTGAAGGTGCCTCATTTCGTTGTATATACGTTAGCGATCATGTTGAGACTTGAAGTAGGCTATATACTATACTTTCCTGTGTATTTTCCCACAGACAAAATCTAAACAACAACAAAAGTTGTTTTTAGCATCGTTATGAAAAAAATAATAAATGGATGATCCAAATTAGGTGTGTGATTGAAACACTCATTATAAAGGATGAACAAACTACACTGGACTAACGTATTAAGACTCAAATGATCGAAGATTTAACAAAAACATTCACAGCCCTGCATGGGATTTGCATAAGACAAACTCACATTCCAAAATAACATTTACCTGTTCTTGCACAAATAAAGCTGCTTTGCTATATAAAACAAAATTCAGAAACACATGCAATACCTTTGCCACAGAACACCTCTTTTCTGCTTGCATTCTACTGAATTTTCTGCACATTTTATTTTTAAGATAATTACAAGTAAAACTCCTCTTGAAGTGTAAAAATAAATGAATTCATCCTCAACAAAGGTCTCTTTGTTATCTGTTTATAAGGTAGAGAAAAAAAGCAGTCTGTTAAAATGGTATAAAAAAGTATTTCTAACTATTTACCCATGTGAAACACAGCTCTTCAAAGTCATGCTACATTTCCTCAAATGCTGCTCAGACTTTCCTGCAAGTATTCTTTGCAGTTCAGTTTGATGCTTAGCTATAATGTACCATTAATGCCATCAAATCATCATTGATGATTCTGGAGGATTACAAAAAGCCTTGATGATATCAAGTTCCAGAACTGTTCTGCGACCATATGGACACCAACACGTATCAGGAGATTGAGGAAGAAGAGCCTTGTTGGAAACATAACTTCAATTTCAACTGTTGTTATGCTTACTGCCAAATCTTCCAATTCACCAAATTTTATACTGAAGCCAAAACTCTAGTTATACTGGTATATACTAAGAGAAAGAAACCAATGACGTCCTATTTCCATTAGTGTAAATCAATCACTGTGGGCTCCAGCCCCCAGCTTTGTTTCCCTGCGTTCTTAACCTTAAGGGAAAGAACAGGTTAGGTGAAGCAGAAGATTGCTTCTGAT
This sequence comes from Lagopus muta, assembly GCF_023343835.1. Taxonomy (NCBI): domain Eukaryota; kingdom Metazoa; phylum Chordata; class Aves; order Galliformes; family Phasianidae; genus Lagopus; species Lagopus muta. Next base: position 9,033,912 of record NC_064442.1, on the reverse strand, counting down.
ACCACAGGCTCTTTCTCTTTTTTTTAAACATACTCCCTACACCAACACTGACCCACGCTGCAGGCTGAATGCTATTGATGTTATTATTCCTAGCCAACACTTCACATCTCCTAATTTGTCACTGAGAACAAATCAAAACTCTGTCCATGAAAAATAGCAGTGGCCAAAGCAGAAAGATTATCGGTGCTCTTTCATTGATTTTTGAACATTGCTGTGTTTTATCAGATGAGGAGCCTCTCACAGAATGCCTTTCCTGCACTGCACAGCTTCTGTCTGAAGGCCCAGTTTCATGATTTCCTCTCTATGAAATGGGAGAGACAAGATTTTTGGAAAGCCAACCTTCAACTCAGGTCCTTTACTGTAATTAAAAAAGCCTTTCAACCCACAAACCCATGAGCTTTCTGCAGCTTGTAGGGATGATTCTTCCGCACCATGACAACTTATGGCTTGTTCCAACATATCTCCTAAATGAAGGCATCCATAAATGGAAGAGCTGATCTCATTTTTGCAGGCAGGTGAAGCAGGACAGCAGGGCAGCCTGTGTGTTCACCGTCCATACCAGCACTTACTGGGAAAACACACTTTAGAGATGTAACAGGGCCTCTGACCACGACAAGATCAGATCTAACATCATTTGTAGGCATTTGTAGGCATTTCTAGTCACGCACACAGCTGTGAAGGTAGCAAAGCAGCAGAACCCTGCTGCTAGAAGCCTTCTCAAACCTCTCGTTCTCACACACGCAGCAGAGCAGCAGGACATCAAAAGCAAAGATTCACTTGCCAAGAAGCGTTGATTTCATATTTTTAAAAAGCAGTGCTTTACAAAAGATGCTGCGTGTGCTGGCATTATTTAGTAGCACATTGTGGTATGAACTTACACTTCATCAGCTCACTCGTTTCCTCTTTTATACACATATTTAAAGTTATATACTTTTTATTTTTCTCTTTTTATTTGGTTCTAACATACAGAGCCATTTTCTCTGGGTTCAGGCTCTCTCCAGATATCCTGGCAAATCTGAATCTACATAATTTTGAAGTGATATACCTATGAAATTGTGATTTTAAACAAAACAAGACTTGAAAACTACTGAGATACTGTTCTAATAAACTCTCGTTGGCTCCATGTTCCACTACACCAGACTACTCCAGACAATTGCAGTGCATGAGCTCAGATGGTACCATATGAGAACACAAAAGGATGATAAGATTAGGCACAGATCCCAACAAATATAACTGAAATCAAATGACCAAGTGATTCAAACAAGATTCAGACTGCAACGATGATCAGAAAGATAATCCACTGAGTCACACATATTTGATACCCAAGCCTTCATTGCTTTTCAGCTTCTATTGCATCAAATATACGACCTACAACAGTCCAAGTTAATATAAAGAGATACTTAAGAACGACTTGGGTGTACATAGGAAGGTATCAGAAAAGCAGCTCCTTTGCCACTTCACAGCAGGCTGAAGTGCAGTTCCACCATAATTCCAAATACAGAACATCTTAGAAAGCACAATAATGTCAGCAATGCTTCAAAACACAATCCTACCCTAAGTGTCACAAACCATTGTAAATTTCTAAACACTTTTGACAACATCCCTATGAATACTGGCTTCACAGACGCTGCCATGTATATAAACTGATGGGCAGCATTTTCAGCCCCACATCCTAATGCATGAGATGAGAACTGCTCAGCTGGCAGTGTAAATTACTGTGGCTAGAAAATTTTAGAATACCTCAAAACATATTAAAAAAATACCTCACACATTATTATTTTTGTTTTAACTGCAAACTAAAACTGGATTTAAAAAAATTATATATATTTTAAAGCCTTACTTACTTTATTTTCTAAATAAGGATTTTCCACAGCTGCTGCTCCACAGTCAGTTTTACCATAAGTGTAAGAAAACCAGGGCTGGTTCCTCAGGTCCCTTTCCTGCACCTGCCCTAACAAAGGCCAAGAAGCCAGCATCCCCGATTTCAGCGTAGCCCTTCATGCCCAGAAATGTACTTTGTACCCAGCTCCAGTAGAATTCTTGGCTTGGAATTGCTTATGGAGCAAAATCCAATTCCACAGCAAGTGGATAAGTTAGAGCTTATTTGAGATTAAAAGTAATACTGAATTCTAAGCATATTTATGAAACAAGCAATGTTTTAGAAAGCTGGAGTTTAGACAGAATATTAATTTACTTTGAATATACATGCTGAAAACACCATCAAAACAAATATATAAAAAGATGTCCAAAATGACAGATCTTAACCCATATCACTTTATAAACATCATGCTATGTAAAGAAGTTTCAGATACCATATATGATATTGAAACTTCAGCAATAATGGCTTCAGTAACTACACCTGTGTTCTACAGTCATGAAAGAACAACTGTATTTACCCTTTTGCTATAAGATTAGGAAGCAGGAAAAAAATCAATCTATGCTATAGATGTGAACGCTGCTATTTTTATTACGTTTCTGCCATGTTGAGGGTTGTGTCTCAATTTCAGTTAAGAACACCAGGAAAACCAACAACATTCGGTGTGTTGCTTCCAGTAAGAATAAAGACAAGTATATCGCTTCAAGAGGCAAAAATCATTCACCCCATCAGAAAAACAATCATCTCATTCCACTTAGCTACCAGGTCACTTATTTAGAGAATGGGGATACTTGGACAAAAAACCCACGACTCTCATTTAGTTCCAGCTGTTGTTGCTATTGGGTGTTTCACCATATCAGGACAGAAGAAAACTAAAGGATAAAGGAAGCTGCATTATAAAAACATACGAGTGAGTCTATGCTAGAATTTAACTTTCTATACATTTCAGGTACAAAAAGATGTCAGACAATGAAATAATATGCTTACACTGAGCACTGTTAAAGTATCATCAACTACCCAACATTTTGTAAACAAAGTTAATTCTCCACTTTCTTCATCCCTCTGTTATAATTATTTGCAAATGAAGGACCAGAAAGTACATTTATTTAACTATCTACAAGCAGTGCCGATGTGCTCTAACATGATATATCACCAGCACAGCCTTTGATTCCATCGTTGCTGCCATTCATTTTTGTGCACTAACATATGTAGAAGTTCCAAACGCCAAAATATTCCTGTCTTTTTTTCCCCCCGTGCTACATACCAGATTTGTAACCTGTGTCAAGCTACCTCCAGTGCTTACAGCTTGTGAACAGAGGCCAGCAGCGAGCCTCCCCAGACACTAAATCATAATCTTCATGTTTTTCGTATTTCACATTCTAGCCGCAGTTTCAACATCCATACCCGTGACATTAGGGAAGGATAAATCAGCAGCATGACAGCTCCCTTGTAGAGACTGGTACGGCCCTGGGATCTGCCACGCCCGACACCCACAGCTTCTGCCAGATGTCTCCAGTTCTGCAGCCTTAACCCCTTCGGGACAAGCCTGGGCTTTGTGCTGCGCCCAGCCACGGAGCTGCCTTTGCTATTTGTGCGTTAGAAAGAAGGGAAAATGCCTTGATCCAGCTTAATACAGCTTGGATAACTAAGAGACAGAGAGGCAGCTAGCAGCGATAAGCAGTCCATCAGCACTCGTATTTCCTTAAAGTCGAGAATTAGAAGTGAAGAGTTAGCATTACACAACATTCCTTCTTTCGTACCATACTGCGATCCAATACGTTTATCAAAAAATGAAACTGCTCTCCAACTTCTGCTCGCTGTGCTCCCTTTTTCATACCAAGCACACTGCTTAACCTTGGAATCAAAATGCCCATTAATCGCCCTTCAGCCAAACAGACTCTTCGGGCCTTAAATCAACAGGATTTCTAATCCAAAAGCCGTACCATAAACTCTACAACTGTTTCCCTGGGTTTGATCTGGTCCCAGGGACATAAATTTGCATGCAACTTCTGAGTCTGTGTGCAGTCCCTTGGCGTAAAGTTCCACATGTGCTTAAGTACTTTGTTCACTTAGGGTCTAAAACAGCTACTTACAAATGAAAACAGAAGCCACGTAAAAAATAACACTGTTAAAAACAATTTGCCTTCTGAAATACTGCTCTAAAGAAAAAAGTATAACAAGATACACGTAGTGGTTCTTAAACGTACCCAGTGACCGAATAGTAGGAAAGCTGTCGCTAAAAGCCCATCAGCATGAATGCAAACCCCTTTCACATGGAAAGGCAGAACCAATTTTATGTCCATATAAATAGACTTGAACTGTGTTCAAGGTTCATGATGTAGCACTGTGGATAACAGGACCTGTGACTACAAACAGCAAGCAGGAGGTCACAGCTCCAAGAATAAGAGTGACCCCAGTCCTCACTGCATCTATTGCATGGCTTTGCAAACAGCTATCTAGGCCATTTCAAAGGCTGTCCTGAACACAGCATGCACATCTCACAGTTTGTGTGTGGCTTTTTCATACAAGAAACAGGTGCTGGTAGAAAACACTGCAAAGGTAACACACTACTGACCACCAACCAAGCATTTCACTTCCTAGCATAACTATTCATTTGCTTTCCAAGAAGATTCAGGTTGACTATCAGCTTTTCTTTACACAATTAGAAACAAAAGACTTCAGTTCTATGTCATTTTAGAAGAAAGTACACCAAAAGTATTATTTCTGTACATACTGTTGGAAAGCAACATAATATTCAGTGCCGAACTTTGATCATAAAAGCCAAACATGACAAGTCTTTTTAACTTAGGAAACATGTTACTGATAACGTTACAACTCTTAAGGCAACAAGAGTGCACAGGAAAGTAACTCAGAGTTGTTAATCGTTTAACTGCTTGTCTATACAGATGCTGATGGGCTGCACACTCGTTCTAATTTGCTGACATTTCTGGATGCAGAATTAATATCTGCTTGTGTGGTTCACATGAGTATCCTGAGAACAATTTTTTCCCAAGTTTATTCTATATACATGTGCAATACAAGTTAAAGGGTTAAGTAACCATTATATTCTAAAGAGCAAACTGTTTGCCTTAAGGCCATCTCCTCCTTACTCCTGACGAATTGCCTGACACTTCATGTATCATACATTACTTTTAGCTAGGAAGTAACATTTGGTTCCAGTCACGCTGTAAGAGCTGACTTTGGAAGTATGAAGCAATATGGGATAGACCCCAAAAAATAAAATAAACAAGACATCATGTGCTAAGTAGTCTGTACATTTGTAATAATGTAGTGATATGCAGGTCTGCACTTAAAGAAATGAAAAAGTTACACAAGTGTCTGAAGCAAAATCCTCTACCTACTAAGATGAAAAGAAGTACAACTGTGTGAATCAATACCCAGAATGATGAGAGACTTTTCAGGATGAAATAGATGTAAATGTTACTGAGGGCCCAGCACTAGAAGTACTTTAGAAACACTTCAGAAATTTTTGGAAACAACACTTTAAGTGTTATTTACAAACAAAATTAAGATAGGAATGGCCCAGCCATTCTCCAGCAGAAACTGACCTGCATTCAATATAAAGGTGCAGTATTGATTTTTTTCCCAGTGTATTCTGCAAAGGAAAGAAAGTACAGCACCTGCTTGTAACAACAGCAGGAAAACAAAAGCAAAAGATAGAAGCATCAGCTTCTAATGAAAACCTTTTCCCATCAAAAAATACTACACGCATTTGAAATACCTAAAATACAGTCCTAGATGTGTCGTCACCTGTGGGTGTCAAAATTTGCTGACAAGTACAAAAGAAAACAAATAAGATCTAATTGCCAGGGCCCTATCCTTTCAGGCTTCTCAAATGCCAGACTCAAACTTCTGAAAAAACATCCATAAAATCATACCATCCAGATGTATTAACTTTGTTAACTGAAATATTAAGATACATCAGAGCAGTTTTCAAAGCCTTTCAAATAACGTGAGACAGCATGCCAATCTTGTACAATCAAGAAAGGTTTAAAGGCTTTATTAGACAGAGATTTAACTTCAAGTGTTAGCATTAGTTTTCTCTTAATTTTAAAATAATCTTCTTGTTTTCTTCCTTCCTAGTAAAACAATGCCTTATGGATATGACTGATATAATCTGCAACACATTGCTTACTGTTCAACATGTGTTTATCAGGATGTAAGCGTTCCCCCTGTAAAACACTTCAAGCTAGAAAGACTAAGTTCAAGGTGAACAGGCCTGGAACTCTTGCTTATCCTTTGTGGAGGGCAGCTCCTTTCATTAACTATGCATCTGATGCTTCTACAATGGAGTACTAAAGAAGGAAAGTGATGAAAAATTCAGAAAACAAGGTCTGGCCACTGAGGAAGGAGGAATAGGTGGGGAAAGCACAGCTCTGGGGAGCAAGTTCTGCTCCTTAGGCAAACTGGTGATAAGACACCAGGGGCTTCACATGGAATTTCCACTGCTTTGCCATTGCTATGTACCTCTGCATCAATCAGCACACCTTCCTTCCTCTCTCGGGTATGGGAAAATGAATGCTTCTTTACCACAGAGCTACTGCAAGGGTTAATTCATGAATGATTGAGACTGCACGTTCTCTGAACTGCAAGGGAAGAAGGGACTGAACATGAATTTTAATCAAAATACCTCTAGTAGATGAAGGAAGTGGCCAGTATAACAACAAGTACCAGAACAGAGGGAAGATATCATTCCAAAAGGCATCATGTTCAGAAAATCCCAACAGCATAGAGGAATTAAGGAAAAAAAAAATTTAGAAACTGCTCCTACTGTGGAGAACACAGGACAAAAAGCACACTTAAGTGACAGATCGTAGGGAATACAGGAGGGTTAGGAATAGCTGGGCCCACACAGAATGGTACTGAATTTAGGAACACAGGTTTTCAGAAAACTGCTGTCAGCAAGCATCTCTGAAATCCACCCAGAGAACAGAACCCTGGTCTCTCTTGCATTAGCTTATCTAACAGCCTGTTCATTCTTGCCAGTAAGCCTACTGAGGTAAAGACCTGATACACGAAGTTCCTTCTACAGGCCAGCAAGCTCAGCTCTACCGATCAAGTTGCCAGGTTTTATTCATATATTCAATTCAACAGAACATTGAAGTACATATTTGGAAAAAAAAACAACAACAAAAAAACAACAAAGATAACAGGCCACAAAGCTGAAACTGCCCCAGTTAAGAAACACCAATTTTTTGCCCACATGTATGTGCCACAGTTTGATTTTATGTCTTATAATATGATAATCTAATTATTCCCTTAAAAGGGACAAAAGATATACCAAAGATCTCCAGCAAGTCAACAGTATTTTTTGTACAGTGTGAGCACTATCTGCTAGTTGACACAATGATAAACAATGAAGTGAGCACCATAACACAGAAGGGGGCTGAATTAAGACTGCCCAGACATGATCCCTAAACCAGAAATCTGGCTTGCAACCCCACCTTTTCTCTTCTGCTTCCTCAAGCACAGATTTCTGCATTAGCAAGGTGGTGACACATTTGTAATCAGTGGTCATAAATGGTCAAAACTTACAAGCAGTCTGCTTTCCCATCTAAGGATTAACTTCATTGAAGACTTCCAAAGCTGCCTTTGGCATCTGACTTTGAGCAGCAGTGCTTTGTGATTTACCTGTCATAGGTTCCTGTCCCTGGGCATTCACACATACAGCTGACAGACTGCTGTTACACGAGTATTAAAACCTGCACATTTGTTGCTCCAACCAAAATACCTGCATTTTTTTTCTAGTCACAATGACTTAAAATAAAGGAGAGGGCAAAAAAAGTTAGAATTATTATTATTCTTTTTTAATAGAGGCATAATTGAAAGAGTAGAATACCACAAGTTGATAATTCAGAACTGCTTTTCAAAGCAGTTATAAAGAAAGCAAAGCAGTGACCAACTGAAGCTATCGAAGTCCTGTAATTAAGACAGCCTGTTTCACACCTGCGAGGCTCCACCTTTTGAAGGCAATACCTGCTGATTTGGCTACAACATGAGTTGCAGGATTCCAAGAGAAAAATGCATCAGGATGTAAAGGGGGAAAAAATAAAGGAAACGTTAACCCACGGCACAGAGCTTTCACTTAACTCATTACAACCTCAGTGCCAAAAGCTAAATCTGAGGTTTTAGCCTTAAATAATAGAAGCAATAACACCAAAGCAGAGGGCCACCCAGCATTTTCCTCCAACATTGCAGACCATCAGTACCTTCCTACCACCACAGAGCCTCCTCCTTACTGCCATCAGCACCTTTACAAGGTAGCAATCAGCCAGCAGCTACACGCATAATGCTAACGGGCAAAAATAGCATCCTCTAGAAGTTAAAATAAATAAATAAATAGTCAAAAAAAAAAACAAAAAACGAAGACCAAAAGCAAACTTTCATGCTTTGAGCTGCAGAAACTAGAACCAACCTCTCAGGCCCAGCTCTCCGCTCCTTCGGGTCAGTGAGGCGAGGCACAAAGGAATGCAGCACGGCACCCCGCAGCCCTCGGCCGAGTGAGGCACCGCCACGCATCCCGCCCCACGGCGCTGCCCCTTCCCTCAGCACGAAGCCCACTCAGCCCGCAGCGCAGTACTTACGTTCTCCATGTCCGACGGGATGCGAGGTACCCACCTCGGGGGCCACTCCAGAGGCGATGCAAGCCAGCAGCAGCACCCGCGTGCTCCCCTAGGGGGGCAGCTCAGTCCGTTGTGATTTAACGCCCGCTCCCCGGGCCACGTGCCGGTGACAGGTGCTTGTGCCCTGCGCGGCCGTTACCCCCCGCTGTGCCGGCCCGCTCCACCCCACGCACCTGGCAGCGGGGCGCTTCCCGCCTAAACGGCCGCCAGCAGCGGGCAGTCCCCGCGGCTTCCGGAGCGGAGCGAGGCGCTTTCTAGAACGCTCGATGGGGGGGAAGGCGGTGAGGAGCCTTCGAGGAGAGATGGCTCGTCCTGTCAGTCGGTGTGTCTCCACAGAACCTGCCTCAGGATGTGAATTTACAGCAGTGTAACACTTGGGCGAGTGAAAAGAGAATGAATCGTTATTTCCTCTTCTTTCAGAGGTTTCTGCGGCTCTGAGGGCTCTTCATACAGTGAGGAGCTGAAGGAAGAACCCTTGTCCCTTCCTGTTCACCTTCCTAAGATGCCTTCTGCTTGTGTAGAAACGTTGTGTCCAAGGTATGGATCGCGGTATGTGTGAAAAGGGCTATTACAGCCTCATTCTGTTCTGCACAAATTGCATGTGTGGGCTCCATAGAGGAACATTTTGTGAATGCAACTAGTGGCTTTGCAACGGCAGAAGCTCTGGGTCAGTTTACTTAGAAATAGTTATGCATTTACAATTTTATTGTTTGTTAAGGAAGGTGTACTTTTAAACTATCACTATATATTATCTCATGTAGCATCTGATGTATATAGCTGTATGCTCACACACTGTGTAAAACTAGAGCCTGTTAATCACTTCACGCCCTTTGCAACATCATTGAGTGTCAGTGAACCTGGTGACTAGATACAGCAAATACACGTTGTTAATCACAGGAGAAAACATTTGCATATTCAAGCTAATAATGAGGCAAAAATGTGCTTTGAAGTGTATTACAGCATGCAAATTGAGGAGATAGAATGGTTTAGTATCAGGTTTAGAATTTTTTTTTTTTTTTAAATCAAAACGATGTATATAGTACCCACACTGCAATTCTTGAATTCCCTGTGTTGTTTCAGATTCAGAAAACAAACAGTTTGGGGGAAAAAGTCATATTGATTTAATCTTGCAAGTGAAGCTACTACTACTCTTTATTAATATTTAGTATTGTGCTAGAAATGTGGGAATTACACAACAGAGAAGATTTCCTTAATATTAATCTTTTATAAGTGCTTATCCAACGGTCACTGAAATAGCAACTTTTAATAAGCCCTGATGTTCTCTGAGTAAACTGGTCCTTTCAAAATGCATGTGAATAATAGAGATATTGTGGACAACTCATTCTAGTCCAAATGAAATGTACAGTTCTCCTGTTTTATCTCATAATCATCATGAAACTGATAATCCAGTGAGCTCTAGGAAGAGATTATTTTATACTTGGGATAAGTGTGTACAGTTTTTGATCCATTTAGTGAAAGAGCTGGAATGTGAATTCGTGTTTCCTTCACGGTACAGTGTTGTGTTAAACCATGGAATAAAGAGCTAGCCACCAGAATTGAGAGACCAGCTACAAATATTCCATGAAAAGTAAATCAAAACCAAATCTTTAAGATGCTTACTTGCAGTTTTTGCCCATTTTAGTATTTGTTGAATACTGGTTTCTGCTACTTTGATATAAACATAAATATTTGGGAATGCAAATATAATGAGCACTTCTGCTTACTTCAAAACATGCATTTATTAAAGTGGAGAGGTGTGTGCTAGCAAGCACAGTCTCCTCACTGGAGAGCTTGGAGTCAGAGTCAGAGTTGTAAACCCCAAGTCTGTTCTTTCTACTTTTCAAAGGATGCATGAGCAATGAGACATAGTGAAGGCCGGGCAGATAGATCTGCTCCCACAAACTAGGCTAGCTAGCAGAAAGTTACAGAGAAGGTTTAGAGTTGACAATTTTTGGAAACTGTGTTTTTAAACACTTTCAGGAAAGTTGTCTTGTCTTTTGTGTTCCTGCTGCTCATTGTTGACCACTCAGAGTGCGAATGCCCAAGGAATGGGACACTGACATATCTTCAGCACCCTATCTAGGGCAGCTGGAAAAGAAAGCAAATATTTCTTGCTCAAAGGAGTTCAGGCTAGGCTACTGAGCAGGGAGAACAAAGCTGACGGAGAGATGTTTTGCCTAAGAAAAATTGTAAGTAAGTTGTGTTCCTGAAATATTAGTTCCTAGCTATTGTTCTTGTCCTACATCATTTACTGCTGACCATCATGAATAGTGAGAATGTACAGAAGAACTATCAGAAGGAGCAACAGTACCATGAGAGTTATTCTTTTATGCTATGTATCATGTGAGATTGCTTCTTCAGTAAGAATTATACTGATATGAATGATTTCATCTCAAATTTTTGTGACAAGAAGAGCCATCAACTCACCCATTCTGTCTGCGAAAGTCTCTGTGGGCAACAGTTAGAGCTGAATGACATGACAGATTCCTACATCAATAGGCTTTCAAATATGTATCTAATACTTGTGGTTATTTTTTCTGTTTGTTAGAGGAAGGAATGTGAGGAACCACACATCTGTGAGGCCCTATCAAGTATCGTTTGGAACACTTTTTTCAATCATGTAGAAATTTGTACTATGCAACGCTAAATAGAAACTCAAATATTCATTTTTTTAATCTTTCTCTTTGAATTTAAATCATGACTAAATACATCTTTGAAGTGAAAATACATGGACTTAGAAAACTTGTCTTCATTAGAGCATACAATCTAACTTCTTGAAACAAGAAATCACTACATTTTATTCTCATTTTTGTTGTTCATTCATTAACACACTGTCATTGTAGACCCCAGCATGCAAGCAGACATCAGACTATCTTTTGTCTCCTTTCACCCTCTAGTTATTTTCTGTCCTGAACTCTGACAACTTTGCTCAGTCCTACCCACTCAGATGCTATTGCAGACTACAGAGGCTACATTTACCCAAACTTTGTTTAGAATACATTAAAAGAAAATATTTGTTCTTATCAGGGTACAGTAGTAGCTATGAGTCAGCCTTGTCACACAGTAATAATTACTGTATTTTAACTACATAATAAACACTCTTGATAGCATTTGATAAACAAACCTGGTAAGTTGAAATCACTGTAAAATGCATCTAAGAGTAATCACTGTTCTAACCACCAGGAAAAAAAAATCGTGTAATTTATGCTAGCTGCACATTTTTGTTAAGCCACTGTAATTATAAAGATTCTTGCATGAAACTTTGATAGAGGAATATTTAAAAATTTTATATATACATAAAGCAGCAAGTAAATTCAATAGAATGAACAAGTGTCTTAAAATCATAGAATCACAGAATCATAGAATGGCTTGGATTGGAAGTAACCATAAAGATCATTTAGTTCCAATCCCTGTGCAATGGACATGGTTACATGTTTTCCTCTCACCAGCTCAGGCTGCCAAGGGCCCCATCCAACCTGGCTTTGAATGGCTGCGGGGATGGGGCATCCACAACTTATCTGGGCAGCCTGTACCAGGGCCTCCCTGCCCTCTGAGTAAAGAATTTCCTGCTAACTTCTAATCTAAATCTCTCCTTTTCAGTTTAAAACCATTCCTCCTACTCCTATCACTATCAGACCATGGAAAAAGTCTGTCTCTATCTTTTTTATAAGGTCCCTTTAAATACTGAAAAGCTGCAATGAGGTCTCCCCTAAGTAGAAAATTTAACTAATGCCAAGGTGACCTCATACAATTTTGCATTTCTGGCATTTTGGCTCACTCACCACAGCTTGCAGATAAGATGGATGTGTGACCAACTGTAAAGAAATAAACAGGCTAAACACAGAGCTGTAAGTGATACCGTGCTGTTTAACTTCTGGTTCATCTTGTTTCCTTTTGTACCTTCACTGCAGATGAATGCACGAAGTTATGTTGTCATTCACCTAGACAATGGGTTAATAATGCAATCCCAGCTACAGAGTCTTTTGTCATAAGCCAGCAGAGAGGTTCTGCAGTCCGTAAATATGGCTGGCAATGGTGAAACTGGGAACTTCAAGAAATAACAAGTTATTGGCTTATTCTGTGGCTGGCAGTAGTGTTATTACTTTGTACAATTGTCCTCATAGGAGATGGAAAAAAGGTGTTGTGACAAAGTATTAATGAATGCTACCTTTCATTGAGGTGTATGAATATATGCATATTCTTTTCAAGGACGTCATCTTTGGGGGATAATGTCAAGCTCTATCAATCCAGAGAATGTAGCAAGAAGAATTTCATGTCTGCTGCTGGATCTATGCCAGGTCTATGGCTCTTTTCCTTTCCAGTGACAATGTCTGTAACTAAATTAGCAAGAGAAGAGCAGTTTGGAATGTTGCTTTCTTCAGGCTATACGAATTATGAATGAGACTCCTTGTGTGCTCCTCTACCTCCATGCAGAGAAATTCCAGGCAGTAAGAGGACCCCCTCCAAGCCAATCAGTGGTCAGCATAATTCCAGTGTTTAGAAAGAAGAAAGTTTGAGTCATTATGACATAGTGATTCAGGCAACACACTCTGAGGCAAACCAAGACTTTTCTGGCTCTATTACAGCTATGCTAGCTGTGTATGTCAAGCCCTCACAAATTATATGCTCTTCTGTGTCATTATTTTCTTTAACTTTGAACTTCGTGTAGTAAATGTTTTAGCACATGGAGTTACAGACTAGTTAGGTTAAATTCATTTGTAGGGAAGATGTTTGAAAGAATTCTAACAGATTAGGAGAAGGAGTATCTAGTAAAAGCATCCTTCAGTTTGATTAGTTGTACACACATGGTTTAGGAAAAAAGAAGGCATGCTTCACTAGTCTTCTGAAGCTCTTTGAAGATAACACAGCCAAGATAGGGCATACAGTGGACATTACAGTTTTAGATTTTCAGGAGTCATTTGACAGTGCTTTACCCCAGAGATTAATGCTTAAAGAGAGGGGAGTGAAGGGGCAGGAGAATTGTTTGCTCATTAAATTGAAAAGTAGTTCTAAGCAACAATGATTAGGAGCTAAAATATCATTTGTATGGACCAGTAGAAACAGAATTTCTAAGGCTGCAGCACTTTTGTATATCAGGATTACCAGTTTGCATAAGTGGTTTGTATGGACCTACTCTTCTGAGAAAATAATAGGCTCATTAGCGTTCATTTTTAGTACTAAGAAGTCCTAACAGGATTTGTAGTCAGTGTGCAAAGTACTGTGTATGTTAGGAATATGGAATACAAGTGGATGGGAAGTATTCTTTTCCTGATTATGTAGAGGAGGTTCTGAGGTCTGGGCAAACTGAGCAACAGTAGAATCAATAGATCAGATGAACAAACACGTTTTCTTAGGCATTAGACCAGCTTTCTGAATTAGAGATGATACTTCACAGGAAACAGTAAATTGCAAACAGTGAAATCGTGCACCGTAAAGCAAATATTGCCGACAAATGTGGAATGTGTTTCCGAATAAATACACGTTCTATCCAAAATAGAGATGTAAAGTTTATTGTACAAGTGCATATTGCAGCATAAATTTGATATGCAGTTGTAAGAGTAAGTTGTAATTTGATATGTAGAGTATGTTTAGAACAGTTAGTGCTCTGTGATATAAAAAGATCTTGCAAAAAATGGTGCAGCATTCCTAATTGAAACTTGCTGGGTTCAAATGTGACTTTCTAAGCTACAACCACATCTGAAGTGTTTCTAAATTACCATAAGAGAACCAAGTGGCAAAGAGTGCTTTTTTTTTTTGGACCTATAACATATAGATAACGGTACAGCAGTGATAAATTGAGTGTGAGAATCACTATGTGTACAACCTGGGTTTGAAATACTAAACTTTGCAAGATGTGAGCATGACCACACACATCAAAAGGATGTTCCAAGATGCTGGCTGACTCATTCTGTACATGTACTTCCCAGCATTAAAAGTTTAAAATCTTAAGTGGTAGGTAAAATTTTCCAAGGCACTGCCTAAAACTGTTCAAAAAATAAGCAAACAAACAAAAAAACCAACAAAAAAAGATTACTTTTAGACTAGAGATCCATTTTGCATTCCTAAATGCCTTTTACTTTGTAGAAGCTTTCCTATCCTTTTGCTTTATTTCTGAGTGCCTAAGAATCCTGCCTGACTACACTTCTAATGCAAGATCTGAAATGACTCCTGCAAAGGAGACTTCCTAAGACTTCTGCATGGATAATCCTAGTTTACTTTTCAGTGTTCCTCTCTGCCCGATTGTAGTCTGCTGACTTTGTGCATGTAGACCCATAACTGGCACGTAGATGTGGGTACAAATACCTGTGAGGGTGTTGAACTTGTAGTATTTGAAACTGTGTGATTTAAGTTCACACGCTCTTCCATCTTGGTAAACATCATGTAATTTTAGATAGCTTGCTGCTCAATGAAAAGAAGATAAGAAAAGCCGTACCCAGAGTGAATAGTGAGCATGGATTAGTTTACACACTGTAAGTTCATGCCTTTCCTTACCTCACAGTGAGTGCCTGGAAATAAATTGTTCTCGTTGCTATGCCTAACGTGTTGAATGACTGAGTGACTGCAGGAACTGATCCACTCATTACCTAAAAGAGCTCTTCTTCACTTAAGCTGTGCAGGATAGAGATGTTGATCTTGAAGACAGCAACTCTAATCCTAGTTCTTCATCAACGTGATTAATGCAATTAAGTGTGAGACCGTCGCTTTCTTCCTGCAAGATGACTGTGGTAGGGTCTTATAATATGACTGATACAGACATTAGCCAGACTTAGGTTTGAAGTGCCACACCTCTTGTATGGTATAAATAGGTATCGAAGTTAGAAAAGCTGCTCAGTGTGCTGTTATTGCTTGTGTTATGTCCTAAAGGAACATGAGTCAATCAATAATTAAGCCACAAAGTATTGCCTGTTGACATGGCAACATGTTCACAGATGTGACGTGAACTTAATGTCCTTTCATGTCTCCTGTGCAAGTAAACGTCTCCGAAGCTCAGTAACAAAGAAAAGTAGCTGGCATTGCCAGGGAAAGATGGAGTAAACATAAAAAACCAAATCATGTCTCTTATAAAAATTGATTATTTTGAACCTTTTCTCTCTCTAATCTGCTGTGTAGATGCTTTCTGATTATTATTATTATTATTTTTTTTTTTTAGAACCTTTTCCTAATCAGAAAATCCCCGATCGCTTATTGCCAAGTCTTTTTCAGAAGCATGGAACAAACTTCCTTATGGATCATTTTCATGATTGCCTCTTTCCCATGTACTTCACCCCACCCACATTTTTTAATGGAGCTGGATTTTTTAGGTCACTGCTCCTTTAAGCAAGACTGTCCAGCTCCAAGAATAACATTAGCTGTTGCACTACAGATTAGGGGTTGGCATGTAGGTCCGAATGTGAAGTTGTCACCATTGTTCTGGAGATGAAGAAGCAAAGTTTGTGAGACATCAGCATCTGTACGTTGGGATCAGTTTTACTGGCCGCTTCTGCAGTTTCTCTGCACGTGCTCCCACTCTCACATTCTCTCTGTTTGCCAGTTACCCTATTCTCCTCTTGGCTTGCATGTGTTTCTTCCAGGCTTTCTGCAGCAGATGTTAATAGGCCTCGCCAGCAGCCAACATGTTTTGTTTGCCACATGTGTTGCTACCTGTGTCACAATGGGTGAGGTTCTTTTTTCTTTTTTTTCCAGGGCATCTTTTTACTTCTGCCTCACTTGGTCTCTTGATCTTTCACACATTAAAAGTTTACTGCACGTTTTTTTCCTTTGGGAGCTTGGTGTCCTCAGTGCAGAGGACATGTCCAGTCCAGCAAACTGCGCTTTTATAAGATTGCTTCAACAATGTTTGTGCAACCACTTTGCAGAACTTTGTTATTCATGATTTTATCTTGCCACTTGATATGCATAATAGCTTGAAGGTGCCGTTGATTAAATTTTTCCAATGCTTTGATGTACCAGTACCAGCATTTCCATGTTTCTCAGCTCTGGAGTAAAGCAAGAAGTAGTACGCTATTGAAAAGTTACAGATTGGTCTTATGTCTAATAGTTTGCTATTTCCAGATTTATTGGATTAAATTCTCTATCTCAGCCCATGTAAATGTACAAAAACTAATTGAGGTAAGAAAGCCTATTATTTTGTAGTTAGGGATAAACATTAGATACAGAACTTAAACTTTTCAGAATTCATGTAAAATTTTTGATAGATTCTATCTTATAAAATGACGCAGCTACAGACTGCTGCTCAGCTGGGCAGTCTGAATGCTTAGTGGGCAATATACCTTTCAGCTGGTATTAACCCTAACCTTCCAGACAAAAGGTATGTGGAAAACTAATAAACATCTCAGTGATAAAGAGACAGACAAGACTGCTAAAAGAGCAGGATGACCTCACTCTTCTTTTCTCCTCTGCCTTTTATATATGTTTTCTTCAATGTCCTGTGCAATTTCACATCTGTGGGCAGATGAACTTTGTGGGTTTTTTTTTTTATTGTTTTTTTTTGTTTTTTGTTTTTAAGACAAAGAAACCTCTTCTGCTTCTGCCACTTGCCAAGTCAACTTCAGCAACAAAACTACTCCAGCAGTATAGTTTGAGTAAGGTCTGGAGCAATTCAAGAAAACTTGAGGTCCTTAATAGCATTCTTTGGGATTTGTGCCTGAGCCAAATGTGCAGCTGAATGACCTGTCTCCTGTGCCCTTAATAAATAAATTGCTCACTGGCTGTGTTGCTTGCAAACTGACAGCCTTCAGGCAATGCTCTCTTGTCCTTTGTTTGAAAGGCAGGTTTGTCTGAGCTGGAGAAAAGGGCCAAAATCTCCATTTTAAGTAACTGAATTGGCAGCTATCTTTGTTACTTTTATTTACTGAAAAATAATATTGTCATGCCTTAGCTTTTTATTCAGAATTCTTCTATGAATTTTTAACACACAAATCAGTTCATAAGCTTTACAATGCATATAATTTACAAACAGAAGCTAGGCATTTAATGGAATATCTGCAGGCACATTCTAATTATACCTGAACAATAGTCAACAGGGAAGGGAGTGATGGCAGCACCATTAGGAAATGAGAGGCAGGACTGCTATCTATGCAAGACTTAACTTGATGGGAACTCAGCTATTCTCATGGCAATTCCAAACACTGAAATTATACTGATTTAGTAGTGAGTGTTCAATCACAATAACATTAGCTATTCTTTCTTTCTTTCTTTCTTTCTCTCTTTTTTTTTTTTTTTAATAGGAGATTTTAGTTTTAAAGTATGACACTGACATAAATGAGACTAATTGTCTGGGAGAGATTTATTCCAGACAGTACAATTGGAAAGACAAGCATCTCACAAGAAGAAATGAATATGTTCCTTTAGTTCACTCTCCACCACATGCACGTTGGTTTTAAAAAATACAATAGATTGTTGTATTTTTAAATGCACCCAAATCTCTTCTAAGCTGCAAAGCAAACTTCTTTCATTTGCTATTCGAGCCTTTCATTTGTTTTTCAGATTACACTCTTTCTCTCCTTCATGCATGTGACCTTACTAGCCCCATCTACTGGCTAAGCACCAGATAAGAGAATTAGCACACACTTCTGGAGGCCTGTGCTCTAACTGGGCTTCCACAAAGTTGCTCCTGAAAGAGTAGTGCTTTTTCTGACACAAAAGAAAAAAAAAATAAATAGAAAACTACACCTAATAGGCAAATCTCATGAAGTCCATTGTTTCTGCCAGTGTTGGTCCATTTTGTTAATGATGAATAGCATCCTTTGTTGTTATAGGATCTTAATTTCCTAAAATATTTTACAACTTGCTAAAGGAAGAAGGCATTAAAACTGGAATAAAGCATCAGGTTGAACGTAAAAGGCAATACTCACTGCAAGAGGAACTAAGCAAGGATTTGCTTTCAGACGCTTTGTATCAGAAGTGCCAAGAGTACTGTGTTCTGCAGAATTTGCCTTACTGCTACTCTTCTCTAGGCATCCACTTGTGTTGAGGATATGATACTGGGCAGGAGAGACTTTTGTGTCACTCAGTGGGATCATTTTTCTGTTCTAATGCCCTTTCAGAAAGAACTCCTGATGTTACGTTGTGCAGCTGTGGTACCACGTGTTCAGCGTGGGTATAGAGGAGATTGAAGAAGTATGAAAGTATGAAGTATGAAACTTCAAAACCACGATGAATTTCGTATTGCACTGGCACATATTCAGAAGTTCTTACAAGTAATCTGTGATTTATCCATGTAGTAATACTGAAATACATGAATAGTTGAAAAAGATCAGATATATGAAGTCCTGTCCGGTGGTCTGGAAAGGAAAAGGAAGAGGAAACCTGGAAAAAAACGTTGGGAGATGTTTGTTGATGCTCCAAGATGCAAACATCTGATCCAAGTCACTCTGAAGAAAGAGTTGAGACAGAAGAGAAAAGGATTAATGCATGTAACCTTTGCTACAGTCAGTAACGGAGCCCTAAACTGCATTATAATTTCTGATGCTGTCCGTTGCAATAAAGATCACCTTAATTCTTTTGCCATATACAGCAAGATAAAAAAGTTTACTCCAGTGACTCAATTCAGAGAGAATAATTCAATAGCTTAACAAAGAACTAACAGAAAAATAACTTACTGCTACCATCCTACTAATCCATGGATCCTGGTCTAAGAACCTGGACATTTGGGGGAGTTATGAATCCTACAAAAGGAGGACAAGTTAGAAGTCACTTATGATATGATGAGCTCACCTGTATAGCAATCTACATTTTCTTATGGCTATGAAGAGATTTGATCTTTGCAAGGAAATACCACCATTGCTCTGTTGATAAATCAACGTTTACAAAGCCTTGTGAACTCAGGTCAGTAAGGAAATGTTATCCTTGCTTATAGACTGGTCTAAAGATACAGTGGGAGTGAGTATCAAAAGGAACAATCTTTTCAAAAAGATGAACTACAGAATTGTAACATGCTCTTTCAAAAGCTTTCAAAACTCAGTTGCTAAAATTTTCTAAGTACCTGAATGTTTTAGGTGAGTTTTACTAAAGTCAAAAGGACTTGTGGTCTGCATTCACATACTTGCTTGTGAAAATACCATCTCTGATCCATGTTCTATAATAAATAGCACATGATTTACAGGACCAAAGAATAGCTTCCTGGTGAAGATCATGCACAAGCAGTGCATTCCATGGAAAATTCTCTGCTGATGTCAGTGCAGAAGATACAACACAGAATTCCCTTAACTGCATTAAAACAACACAGATGATTTTAAAAGGAAACCTGGGAAATGCGCTAATCATATGTTCAAGGTCAGAACTGCCCGTTAGTAGGAGTGTTCATGTGATGCCTTTCTTAGTGTTGAAGAAGCTGCTCTTTATTCTTCCAGATGCACTTAGCATAGTTACCTCAGCAAATCCACCCTGGTGCAGCTTTACCATCTGCTGCACTATTTCCCTCTTGCAGAGGTGTTCTTTAGTGAACGCGTGTTCTGTGGTCACAGCTAGTCCACTTTATGCACGACTGCATTTCTTTACAGACTCTAAATCCCAAAGCCTCAAGGCACAAGTGCCATGTGTATACTGGATGGAAGCCTGATCCTTCAATGGATAGCTCAAGTGATTATGAGTTACTCACTTGTGAAATCCTGAAATAGTATAACCTAAAAAATCAGCTGATCATAAAAACGTCGATTTCTCTTTTAAAAACAGTTTAGTCATGGAGTTTTAATGTTGACTGAAAGATGTTCAATTTTTTTCTATACCTTGGGAAACAAATCCATGTATAAAGATTTTCCTTAAGAATTCTGACCTCTTAAATATCACATAAAGACATATAGAAGGAAACCATTAAGAACAGCGGGCCTTTGACTTTGTTTTAGTATGACTGGCAGCCAACACTGCAAAGATCTGGATATGTCTTTTCCCAAGACTAACTAATCCTTGCTTCTTCTTCAAGAACAGTATTCACATCTTTCTGCATTCAGTTGAAAAACAGGTGGCTCAGATCAGCCAAATCTTAATCCTAATAGGCCTTGAACTTACCGAACTGCTCTTCCAGTGGCTTACAAGTTTTCTTTTCCTGCCTCTACTATGATTAGTAATGATCTGACACGCAGACGTAGATACACTCACATGTGCACTAATAAACACAAATAGAAAACATAATAGGCTAAGATGTTAAAACCAGAAATCAATCAGAAATGCAGAAAACAGTGTTTTTTTAATGTGGTAAGGCAAAAAATGGTATTTCTACCGAACAAAGGCAGAGTCAGTATTTTGGTTAGTCTTACGAGTCTGAAACAAATGCTCTTCATTATCCATTGATTAAAGAGAAGACAATTTCCTAATCTCCATTCATTTACTGAACAGCTGGACAAATCCCAATAATTTAAAAAAATTATTACCAAATGTTTAGAAATATACCGTGCTCTGCCTGTCCTGAGTCTTCTATCTGCATACTCTACAATTGGATTACCTGAGATAACCAATTTGTACTCAAAGCAGCACACTTATTTTGATTATCCAAACTCAATTCCTAACTGTTTCTAAAATCTGAAACTGCCCACCACGAGTTTTGAGTACTGAGACCACTTAAGACAGTTTTCCAAATTACAACTCATTAAGCCTTCTTTTCATGAAACTCTGCTTAACTGTGCATGTGCTGATTGTTTTCTTTGTCATCTGACTTTCAGACTGGTTACTGATCTCCTTTGATATACTGTACATGACATCCTAACAAAACCAAGTCTTTAATCAAAATGATGAGGATTCAAATGTGTGCCACTGTCAGACAGCAGGGTAAGGCTAACATGCAGCAGATGTGTACTTGCAGGTCAGATGGAATGAATGGATTTAAGACATACAGTTGGTACAATCTTTAGTTTAACCCTAGATCTGATTTTAAAACCCAGGCAGAACATTTTCACAGTGAGCCGTGTTGTTTTTAACTGTCAGCTGGCAAAAGACCCACACAAATATTTTATCCATGTGATAGATTTGACAAGCCTTGAAAGTGACAATCAAGAAAGCAACAGGTATTTGTTTCAGGGAAAGGAAAAAATGGCTTGGGAACTGAATTTTACTATGTTGCTTTATGACAAAACCACCTGCATAAGTAGTTTTGTGAAAATATCTTCCATTTCATGTTACTAAGCTATAAGATGTGGAAAAGCAGAAAATACAGCCATAGGTTTGGATAAATAAGAGCATTCTGTTATTTTTTTTCCCTTATTTCATGAGTAATCATTTTACAGAAGTTTTGTATCAGGAGATGTAACTACTGAAAATGTTGCCCCACCTTTGTGATCCCAGCACATTTTCATGACACACTGAACACCTGAAAGTCACAGTGACAATATGCACCACTGTGGGAGAGTAACGCATAACATGAAAATGTACGGTGCTGTGGTGAATAAGGGTGTGAAGTTCAGTTATCTGTGACCACTGCAGTTAGATTGTATAATATATCATTATAGATATTCACGTATTGATGAAGTTTGTAAGTCCTATAGTATTTAAACATCACAGAGCATAGTTGCATGTCACACAGCAGTCCCTATTCTATTCTGTTAGCATACGCTGATATGTCAAACACCATAACTTCAAGCATCTGCACATCCTAGAAGGCAATCTATGCCATTTGTATGTATATGATTTTCACCAACAGTGAATGCCAGTGAAAACTCACCAAACTGCAAAATATTCTGGACCCAAACTATGTTCTTGAGGCCATGCATGCAATGGTGCACTTTGTAGGGTTGATGTGCTATGGTCAGTGCAGAGTTTGAAGTGCACTGGAAAATTTCTAATTTAAGCTATACATGTTTTTTTCGCAATGAGGAATATTATCTTAGCACTCTCTCTTATCCTCTTTGGTTTCCACAACTGAGTATATGAACTCCAGGCTGAGGATCTAACCCAGGTATCAGACTCACAAAGATAGATTCAAAAAAGAAAGAATCGTGCATTATTGATAACCATCAACTACAAGCTAGCCTGTGACAAAGAATGTTCTCATAACACTCAACACCTACTCTTCTGCCTTGTAATCTTATGTCTCTGTGTGGCTCCACAGTAGTGATATTAGCTCCCTCCTCTCACACACCTTATGATTCTTCCATCCAGTACCTCAAATCTTCCATCTGTGCCTTCTTGTCCTCTCTCATTGCCCACAGCATCCTGAGGTCTCTTTGCTATCCCTAATTACTAGCTGGGCAAGAGGCAACACATCCTGTGGCTGCTTATGAGATGTGTGTGTGTTGATTGTCCGGCTGGCAAGCCAGACAAAACAGAACTTTTGAGTTCATGTTGCAGTTTTTCCCTTAATGAGCCAGTCATCTATCTAGTCATCAGTTTTCATGTAGCTGGATATAATTTAATATCTTTGAGGTCACTACTCTTTTATCAAATTTTTGGGATTGGTCAACAGATTCAGAAGGCAGTGGGAAAGACAGAAAACAGAGTTGCATAAGCTTGGGATGATCAGGATAGAAAAACAGTAATGCTTTCAGAATACTAGACTAAGCTAGTGTGCCACTTAGGTGTGTACTCACTAGACTAAACTAGACAAACAGATTCAGAGATCAGATAGGTTCCTGAACACTGTAAATAATGCTACCCCAGGAGTGGTTCCAAGGAGACTTGCCCATGTCAGCACACTCTCATTGCCTTTCCTTCCACATTCTGTATCACAGAAATAACTTGGAAACTAGGACAGTCTCTAAAGCTCATAATGCTAACACCTAGGGAAAAGTTTTGGTGCTGTAGAAGTGTGCAACAGAAACCTCACGGGATGCATTTGGGAAATAAATTTTGAAGAAGCAGTAGTAAAACCAGTTGTTGCATTTAGTTCTTTGCTGCATGAGAACTAGTCATAGAGTTCTGGTCACACAACTGGTACGTATTTATTCTTCTAGGCTGAATATGTAGGCTTCAAGTAGGTTGAATTTTATTTGGTGTTCAGGAGCTCCTGCTACTTGCTCCATGAAAGATCAACATCTTGGGATGACCTCTGGTATACCGAAGGTACAGGCCTGTCCATTGGAACAAAGTGCTATAAATGAATTATTGATGTTAATTCACTGAAACCATGGACTTAAGAGTGGTTACAAATTTAATCTGCAGGATTTTTTTGTCATAGTCACATTTTAAACTCTTATTTTGAAAAGACTTACTAAACTTTTCTTCCCTATCAGCACAGTAACACAACATACTATGTTTGAATTTTCCTTATGTAAGTAAATTCAAACAAAGATTCTAAAAACAAATGTTTAGTGCACTGCTTCACCAGTGTAAGGATTACCAGTTGGGATCACAGGATTTTTCAGATCTTTCTTTTTATTTTTTTTCATTTCTGATGCTCAGGTTTCCAAACTGCTGTGGTTAGGTAAGAATTTCAGCTTTCATTTAAAAGTTAAGTCTCAGAAGCTATAAGGTAAATTAAAAGAAAAACAGATAGATATTAATCTTGTGATGTTCGATCCAATTTTGTGTTTTGGGGAACTGTCTTCTGGTTTTTGAACACCTGGGTTTGGCAAGGCTACTATCAAGCCTAGCATAACACAGCCAAAGATTTTTCTCACTGTTCCCCTCCCATCCCCTTTCAGGCATACAAACTGATCTGGACACAACATTTCAACACATTTTTTTTGTATTGAAGATGGCTAGTGACTTAGTGAAAGGGGAAATAAAATCCCTAAGAGCCCAAATAAGTAGCTGAATGAAGTACTCTTCACAAACAGAATGATTCTAACTATAAAAAATACGTTAAAACAAATAAACTAAAATATATTTTTTTATGTGTAAAATATTTAAGATTAATTCCTCTACTTACTCGCCCAAGTCCAAGTTTAGGATTCAGTATTTCAACAGACCTGATGATGGCATAACTGCTATTTTAGGAACTATCACTTCTCCTACTTTGATAAGTGCTTTGACAGCTTTAGGATTATTTACATTAGAAAGGTTTTACGTATTAGTACAGACAATATAGGAAAGAACTTCCAGGTTGGGATTCTGTACTGTTAATCAGCAAAGGAGGGCAAAAAGATGAGCGTATACTTTTAGTTAGATTAGTTTGGCTGTTAAGTTCCTATATTCCCAGACCCTTTAGGACTGAATCCTAAAATGCAATGTGTTCTGGCAATCAGTAGTTTAAATGAAGCAGACCACACATTTTCAGTTTTTTGCTAAATAATTTCAACATTGAAGTTATTTTCCAGCTCTGAGTCCTTTATATCTAAATATCCTGAAGCAGTGCAACACTTATTTTTAATCCCAAAAGAGAAAACAGAAGTACTGCAGAAGACCTTGAAATGAGGGAAGATTAAAAATGCTGTTTTAAAATTATGAGATCCCACTTTGACATTTGCAAGCACAGTTTACTGATGACTTGGGATTATTAAAAGTTTAATTTCGATAAACAGTTTAACTTGATATGAATTAAGGAACATTTCAAAATATCTACTTTTGTTATAACGCTCTCTGTGGGTTTCTATGAATCTTACTATGTACTGAACACACCAAAGTGACAGAGGAAAAGCTAAGGACTATCAAATAAAAAAGTATTTAGGGATTTCTATAAATGTCTGTTATTCTTTCAACAGTTTCTGCATCATACTAAATACCTTGAGACCTCTGTCCGTAGGTTAGGCAGCTGTTTTACGTAAGAAGATATTTGTATGCTGTGAATTCATTATCAGATTATGAAAGGAAAGATTTCATGTGCGCTGAATGGCTTTTATTGTGGCAAGATACAATGCATGCTTTTCAGTTTCCCAAGTTTAGTTTCCTGAATTTTCATTTTGTGACTTAAAGTTTTCCTTAAAGACCAAAATGCAGTGGATGGTAGAACTAGAGAGCTCAGAATGTTGGTAATGAGATATGGAGCCCTTTCCTTCTAGGTCACTGGCATGAATTTGACCCTGGTTAGTAATAATGGAGAGTCATTATCAGCTGGTGACTGTTTGGTGGCCTACGACACACCAGCTGGTGGTTTCACTTTGTGTAATGACCCATGGCTGCATACACATACACACAGCCTTCAGTGAAAACATGTGCAAATAGCTTGGAAAATACCATACATCTCATGACTGAGCTTCAAAACTCAGGCTGAAAGGTCATCTGTGGTGGCAATTAAGAGCAACAGAGAGCAAGGTATGCACCAGTGTTCGCACAGGGCATTGGCTTCTGTGTGGACAGTGGTAAGCACACATCTAAGGCAAAATAATGAGTAAGTGCTAAACAGATCCTTTGAAAGACAAAGATATGAAGCTAAACCCTTGCACGCATGGAGTCTGTCAGCAAAAAGAAGGTGAACAGAAAATAAAGGGCAAGAAAGCCTAGAAAGAAAAGTAGTGGAAAAGGGAAGGTATGAAATGATAGAACAGGGAACATAGAGAAATATGACTAATAGTGAACACATTGCTAGCCTGTGCTTTCTAGATGTCTCCTTCCACCCCAATCTACTTCCTATGGAAAAAAAAGGAGGGTTATTAAAAAAGAAGAAAATTTCAGCCAAGCATTTAAGTGCATTTTTCACTTTCGGTGTATGAAACATGCTGCCCATTTCAGCAGGGCATCTGCTACCCGTTGCACTGGGTGTTTGCCTATCTGCCTTACCACAGAGAAGTTTCTCAAGTCTTCTGTGAGGGGTGACTAAGCTGAAGGGCTTGGGTACGGCAGCTTTTCTGTATCATCAGCAAGCAGCACTACAAGAAGGAAATCAGCAAGGAGAAACAAGAAAATCAGGAGATTCCCACTGATGTGATATGAGCTTTAGAGAAGGTTGGGAAGGCTTTTGGAGCAAACACACGTTGGGTCAGGATTTTCCGCTAGCTGGTTCACCCATCTCTGCAGTTACTGTTAAGTATCTGTGACGTATGTGAGTTGATTCAATGAAGAAAGGCTTAAAGATCAGCCCTGGATGACATTTTTGTTGTAAGGCTCAATATCGTGAAAACATTCGAAGTGTAAGGAGCTGTAGAACTGGCTAGTTTCACTTGTCATACTGATGCTGTGTGGCTTTGTAAAAGAACTGATACACTTTGACGCTCTAGGCCTGAAGCAAATACAAAGCATAGGACTTCTGAGCATGGTAAGAGACCGTGAAGCAGCAGCACAGAGCACCAGGTAAGATGAAATTCCTGGCTGTCTTCCACTTCCCTGTCACACTGTGTATGCTTAATGCACTGTTTTTACAGTAGTGATAGGATGTGACTGCCACCTGCATGCTGTGTAATAGGTATGCTCTGTGCAGTAAGAACATTTAGCAGCTGCAAGATACAACTAGTTAAGCCTAGAATGTCTGAATGTTCTTAGGTGAGCTCGCTACTTTCTAAGCTGTAAAAATGCTTAATCCCTGTGTCACTTTCTATTACTTTGTAGGTAATAATGTCACTGGGTTGGCAAAAGCATATAACCAGAGGCAGAATATGGCAGAATGTAATACTTGCTAGGACATATTTCCTCAGCTAGAGGCACTGCAACCTAGTAGGGGCAGATATCTACTTTGTTTTCACATTTGCAGTGTGGAAGGGTAGAACTTGTCTTGCAGAGCTGTCTGGCACACGCTTTATACATAGTAACTCATGGATGCAAACACTGAGTGCTTAACCATATACTCTTGTCTGACTGATGCCCTTGACTGACACTTAGATGGAAAGTTCTTTGGAGCAGAAAATCATCTTTTATTTAATGATTATATGAGACTCTAAAAATACTTATTTTATTTCACTTTATTTATTCTTTTTTAAAATATACTTCAAACACCTCAAGTACTTTATACTAGGTTTTGAGGTTTACTAATAATTCTGATACAAGTGCACTTTTCTACTTTAATTCTTTTCTGCCTTTCCATTTTGGGTTTGCAGTCACTTTAAGCTTCAGTTATATTACCTCATTTACTTCATCTTGCTCTGCAGAAGCAGTATGTTCTGCTGTGCTCAAAGGCAAATCCTTATGCTGTAGTTAACAGGGTAGTGTTTACATGTAGCCCTTCACTTCCTGCTCGTTGTGTCTTTTGGTATTTCTCACAATAAGCTTGGCAAAACTAAATCTTATCATATAGCAACTATATTTTTCTCTTTTATGGTCCTCCATTGCTAAGCAAGAAAATTGAGCTACTATCACAAATAGAGTGAGCATCTTGCTGCTTTCCAATAGGTAACCACAGATACTTCATACGTAACCATTGATTTTCTATCCAGGGATATGTAGGAAATCTTACAAAGAGCATGAGTAAGGACGCATCTAATAACATGTCAGAATTTTCCTGTTTCCACACTTGAATGCTCAGTCCAGAATACTGATCCCTGCACTAGAGAACAACCACAGTTTACAAAGTCAATATATACTGTATGAAGTAGCCGTATAGTTATGATAGTTACCACAGGGAATGAAACCTAAAATTTTTAGATGCAAGCAGAGGGCATAGGCAGGATCTGACTTTTCTCTGAAGTAGGCTCAGCTAGAGGAAAAATATTGATTTTCACCACAGCCATCCTTCCTTCAAAAGTTATTTCATGTTTGAAAGGAATGCATGAGGCTGGAGAGGAAAAGAAAAAGAGGGATATTTTATCTTAATTTATGATTTTATTTCATTTGCAGGATTTGGTTATTTTAAGTCTGTTCTTTCTTAAAGGAAAGCAGATTGAGCAGAAGATATTCTTCATCTGCAAATTTTGATGCATATTGCGTTGGAAGTTAGTAATTAGTGCCAGTGGTCAGCCATGGCAGATGTGCTTTCTTCAAAATACACTTTGCAGGCATCAAACAAGCAAAAATTGACAATAACTCAATTTGAAAGGTTTGGTTCTGTTTGCACACAGATCTTAATAAAGTTCTCTGCAGTAGCCCCGAATTCTTAAATACAAAATGTCTGAAACAAACTATTCTAAGCCTACGTGCAAACTGCCAGCTTCAGTTCATGAGGTCTTCACAGGCTGAAATCAATTGCATGCTTTCAGTCAATACTGGCTTTGATTAGACAAAAGGCTGCTGGGCTTGGTGGGCTGCTGGTCAGTGCAGAGAAGGTTGCTATTGGGTCTGGATGATTTCTGACAGAACACATTTATGCAGAAGTGCAGGTGCTCGCCTTTTAGATGGGGCAAGGGAAAAGTAGAGGAGATGGGAAATAGAGATGCACATTACATTCTCTAAGCCCCTAGAAAATCTGATTTTGGCTGCATTCCTGCACATGTAATGGGAGCAATAGACAGCTTGATATTCATGAGCATTATGAAAAACTGAAATAAGAATCCTATCAAAAAGTGTGTGATGTAACTCTTATGTGATAGAATTTACTTTAGAAAATTACCTGCTAAAGGTACAGCTACAGCCATTGTGTAATAGAAGTAAAATCAGATGCCGTACCCAAATTAAAATACATATTGCTATACATTTTGTTCGTATGAATTGTAGCATTATTCCTGTCCCTTGTGAGGAAAAATGTAACCTTTTTAAAAGGAATTTAAACCATTCCTCTTGGTGTTCTCTTTGCTCATTCTTCTAAGGAACTTCTGCTTGAAGCACGGCTACATTACACCCAGTACAACACATCCAGGTATCAGCATTCTCCAAACACACCAAGCACTGCTGAGGGAGTAGCTGACAGTGCATTTTTTGATAGGTGAGACGTTAATACTCACAACTAAAAATACCTCAGTACGTACTTATGCCCTGTTCTGCAAGCCTTCCTTCGCTAGGAAGCTGCCCTCAAATCCTCTGCAAATCCTGAACTCAGGAGGATTGCAAATCCCGCTTTTGGGGGGAAGACAAAAGTAAACACAACAACAAACAGTGAATGAACTGTGAGAAGAATATCCCTTAGGAAGCAAAAAACCTTCAGAACCAAAAAAATTATTTGAAGTACTGACGATGGCAGCACAGCTCTGCATTTCTGAGAGATTCGTTCCTTATGCAGGAAATACCTGTGTAATTAATGTTTGCTAAAGCAAAGCCCAATCCTGCACGCTTTGTCCATTCCAAACTGCCACTAATTTCATACAAGTGCTCTAAAAATGTCCATTTTTTTCTCATGAAAATGAATGTATAGTTTGCAATAATGTAAGAAGAAACCTTACTGGTAAAACAACCACATAAAATTACTGTTGTGTTAACATGGGTAGTACGAAATATTCAAGAGCAGGTTGTGAACGTTAACAGAAATCAAATGATTTCAGTGTTGGACTTTGGTCGATTCTGCTAAAGGAAAGTGGCTGCACACCCACTGTGTTCAGCAGAAGGTATCAGACAAACTAAATGCAAGGTTATTCATTCCTCACTTGGGTCTCAAGTACAATTCTGCATGAACAGAATATAGCACTGATACTTAAGACACTTAGTTCTTCATATTTAGGATATAAAATATCAAATATTGTTAAGTGGGTGAATGGTTTTCTGCATATTCAGCTGTTAATCATAATTACTGATCCTTAGAAACAACCATGGAAAACACAACAGTGCAGGAATATTTATGCTGAGGTTGCCTTCCAGCACACTGTCACAGCAGGAGTGCACAAGTACTGATTCAGTACTCCAGGAGTGCTTAGAGGCATGGGGGGATTGTTAAGCCTAAAATAAAATAAAACTGAATGGATCAGTAAGGAGTAAATCTAGGCACTGAATTGTCTCACAAAATGAAATGCTTTGGGTTACTCTTCATAAAATGGCCATGTTTACATGAGGTGCCTTTATGCGTAGTTCATCTATAGTTACCGTAGACCAGCAACAACAAGAGAGGTTTTTAAAAGAACCGTTGCAATCTCATTCATATGACTGAGGAAGCATACATTGGTTGTAAGGCATGGTAGGTAACGTGAGATTCTATGTGTTCTGCCTCACACAGCTGCCAATGAAAGCACTAAACTAACTTATGGAAGAAATGAATTGTTACAGTACAGAGTTAAAAATGGTCCAGAAGTTTTAGGGCTTTGTTGTTTTTTTCTTAAAACTCTTGAGAATGATTAAATTAGTGAGATGAAAAAATGGCAGGGGAATGAGCCTTCAGGTTGAACTTTTCGTCCTCAGAAAAGTTTATCTCTGGAAGTTCTATATATGCATATTGCTCCAAAAGTTCCTATTAGTTTTCATGGAAACTACTACAGCTATGAAGAGCACCATAGCACCACTTGATAGAGCGAGTTGAGTTCTCAGCTACAAAGCACTATCTTTCAACATAGTCACTACCATGAGCTGTGCATTTTTGCCAGTGCATGGCATCACATCGAAGAACTTCTCTATAGAGGCATAGAACTGAAACAGGAGAGAAAACCAACGCTTTCATCATTAAAAGAATTGGGGGTAAGATCTAGCCCTAAAATACTATTTCAATT
Source organism: Lagopus muta (assembly GCF_023343835.1). NCBI lineage: Eukaryota > Metazoa > Chordata > Aves > Galliformes > Phasianidae > Lagopus > Lagopus muta. Next base: position 9,003,097 of record NC_064442.1, on the reverse strand, counting down.
GCAACAAAAATTGTAAAAACTCACTGTTCTCCTTCATATGACAAGCAACATTTTGTTCAGTTGTAGGGGAGGTTTCAGAGCTGTGGAGTAATTTCAATGCCACAAAGAATATGAACTATTAAGCAAGTCGTAGAACCTGGCTAATTCACATCAGTGGTTCAAAGCGCTAATTCTATTACTAACATTTGTAAATTAGTAAGTTATCAAGCAGCATGGCCCATTCCTACAGTTTTCCCATGAGCCTTAATGACATTTGATGTTCTCTTAGTCTGCCCCTGTAGGCTAGTAAGTAGATGCAAACTTCAGCTTCCATTAAAAAAAAAAATTGTTAGAAGAAAAGCATGAAAACATGAGCCAATGGAACCCAAGAGTTTCAAAAATCAGAAGGCAAATAAGCAGAACCCCAAATTTATTTATTTACTTTTAAGAGATCTGGCAAGAATCAAACTCGTCTTTTGATATTTGATGGACCACTTTATGCTTTTTAAACACCTGTAGGTAGCAATATTGAACTGGCACAGTATGAAACAGAAGAGCATTTCAAGTATCATTGTACCAGATCCTGATTTTGCATGTTGATAAACACCATCCAGTGGGAGCTTAGGGCACTGTGCAAGTTTGAACCTTTATTTAATAGATGCAGTTTAATATTAATTATTTATTAAAATATAGTATAAAATATTCCTCTTTTCTTTGCCTGTATAAAATTAAAGTAGACCTTGAAATATGAAACCTGAGCATAACTCTCCAATTCAGTGCCGCACACAATTACAGTTGAGCACGTGTGAAAGTGCTGAATCAGCCATTTTTCCTCTGTGTGCGCTGAGAAAGCGGGAGGAATCTTCTGATTACTTAAATTTTCATTTTATTCTTCATTTAAGAGCAAAACGTGGCCAAGAAAAAGGCAATGAGGTCTGGAAGCGCTGGAAGAACTCATCTTCAAAGCCTTTGACTGGTTTAATTCAATGTGAGAGATCTTCAAAGTCCCCAGAATGAATCCGTGAGCACATTTATGAAATAAGTTTGTGTGTCTAGATTTCAAATTCTGCAAATGATGAAGTTACTATTTTGCAAATAGATTTGGGTTACCGGGTCTTCATGACCCAGCAGAATAGAGCTCATTTTCCTCCGTGATCACTGCAGATAGCTCAGCTAAAACCTTAATGTCTGCCAGCATACAGGATTAGACAAATTGGCAGGTAGTAATGGATTCAGAAGTTAAAAGGAAACAAACCGAGCAGCAGGATAAAATCAGGGCAAAGTAATTAACATTCTGTTTACATTTTCAAAGAAGAAAAAATAGGAAAGTAACAGATGCTGCCTCAGATTTGGGGACACTCCCAGGAATTTTTTGCTTTAGGTAAAACAGTACAAACTGCCCAGAAGCTGTGGGGCTCAACTGGCTACTCTGGTGAGAGAGCTCCGATGACACAAAATGCAAGAGGAATAGAAGAGTGCCTTTACTACACATGGTTGCTTCCTGCACAAAACCATTTGTCAGCTCCAGATGTACTTGTGGAAAAAAAAGTCACCAGGGAGCAATCAGAATTTAGAAATTATAATATAAATTAAAAGTGATATCAGAGCTATTGGGAGTTTGTTTAATAAGGCAGATTTTAGTCTGGCATTATACCTTAACACACCCGAAGATATTTAGTCAGCCCGAGAGCTACAGGGAAGTGCAGAACAATCGTGCAGCAGTCATGTTTTTAAAGACCACAGGGGGCATATGGCAGAGAACTGCGATTTTCCTGCCTGAACTACATGCTGCCAACACTGCTCTTCTAGGGAAGGAGTCAGTCTGATGCGCAGAGGATTGGATTGATATCAAAATATGTAAGATTAACGTTATGGGGACCTTAAAAAAGGCAAGATAAACCAGATCGAAAGTGCCAGCTCTTGCAAAATTCCCAGCTGTCCCAGATGAACCAGTTAATTAGTGATTATGCACCCCTGCAGCATTACTGAAGCCACCTAAGGCTCAATTTCATCCCAGGCTTGATCTGGTGACTACTGAAAACTCTTTTTCCCTCCTCCTCAATTACTTAGTGAACTTTAAACGCAGCCCCATTTGGTATCCAGCCTCCATGTGCAGCGAGCACAGGAACTGCCCATGCTTCTGCATTTCTACAAAATTCCTATTTTAATTTATTATTGCTATATGGTGCTCTTGGAGAATCATGCATTTTGCATGCTATTTTCTTTCAACTGTGTTGGTACATGGGGAGAAAAAGTGGGACACAGAAGATGGATTTTGTTTTTGAAAGTTATTGACATAATTTGTCATCTCCCCTTTATACTGTATTTAAACTGCTAATACTTAATATCTTCCCCCATTGTTTATTTGGTTAAGAATTTCATCAGCTTGTTTGTATCTGCAGTGTACATAAGTTTAGTTTATTGTAAATAGCAAAACATATATTTTGTTGAAATCAAGTCTCATTATTGGCTGCTACACTAGGCAGTCATTTCGCTTTCACTAACTCCAAACTTTCTAACTGAATGACCCAGATTCCAGTGAGATTCCCTGGGTTCAGAAGCTTGTTGCAGAGCACTCTGCACATTTGTGCTAGCTCTTTCTTTCTCATTTTCCTTAAGGAAGATATTTCCATCTGGTTACATATTCCTTCTGTTTTTTTTTTTTTAATTAAAAAATAAAATCTCAGAGTAACATCCCCGAGTGTAAGAAATAGTTTTAAAGGATATTTATCCAACTTAAATAGGCAGAAGATATTTAAATCTGTAAATTGGAAGGATATCAGTGAAAGCTAATTGATTTATAAAATGAATTATTATAATGATTATAAATAATTTATGAGCAGGTAAACAAGATCTTATAAATAATTCCCTTATCCCTCTGGAAAGCTCCAACAGGCTAATCTAGGAATCTGTGTCAACAAGAGCAAAGATACTTCAGCATGACACTGATAGAGATTGTCTGATATTGTTGCCACTTACAAACGTTATTTAATTTACGGAAAGTAATTTTCAGCACAGACAGGACTGCTCTTCACATAGTGACAAAATGCCTGATGTGCCAAACAAGGTACGTTCAGACATCCAGGAAAACTGCAGTTAGTCTCCCTCTCACTGGGTGCCAGAAACCTGAAGCTCATGGAAGTACTGCAAGGCAGTCTGTATCGAGTGAACCTCTTAAGAAAAGTTGAAACAGTGGGTGGTGTCCTGGGGATTTGAAGAGTTTTGTAAAATCATATTGTATTCTATTTGTTTGCTGAACAAATTTTCACCAGTTTATCTGAAATTCTGCATATTGATTTAAGTCATGCTTCAGTAAGTGTTCAACATGACTTCGATGGATGAGTGAGTTTACATTTATGGTTGCTCAGTTTAGTCCAGGCAGTGTTTCTAATCCCTGTGGAGTTGCTATTAGCCATTAGCTGACCTGAAATTCACATGAGTTGGCTTTAGTTCAGAGCTTGGTCTGCTCTTCATGGTTTGGTGGATTGTTTGATTTTTTTCTTTTTCTTTTTTTTTGTTGTTTAAATTTTGACCAGTGGTTTAAGCCTGTTTTTCTCAGGCTCAGAAAAGAAAAAGTGAGATTATCTATATTTCAAATGTGAAGAGATTGCTTTATGATGAATGAGCTCTTGTATAAATGATGTTAAAGGAAGCTTTTCTGAAGCAAATAATAAAAATAATTTTCTGATGCTTTTGCCTTCAGACTTATCATTGTCTCAGTGGTATTAAACTCGTTTTGGAATTCTGTGTTTTACAAATAAATACATTTCATCCACCTGTATAACAATGGGAATATTTAACCCTTTTAATCCACTTTTATAAAAATGGAAATCCTGAAAATGGTGTCCAACTGCAGCGCTATTTCTCTCTCACTGTCTTTTGCCATTGGTCTGTAGGGAGAGAAGTCAACTTCAGAAGCAGCACTTCTCTACCTTACTGGTCTATGTTGACTGGATCTATCCTCTGAGTATTCTCCTCTTCAGAACATACAGAATTTCTCTTGAAGCAGTTATCCTAGCTCAAAGTTTGCTAACCAGGAAAGTAACAATGATTTTGACAGCAGTTATTTTTCTAAAATAGAATTTGCTTCTTGTTCAGACCTTCTTAGCTCAATTACAAGCAAATCTCATATCTTCTAAAATCCTCCTTTTTTTTTTTTTTCCCCAACACCTGCAGTCAGTCTGTCTCTGTATCTGGACAGCAATTCATTTTTTCGCCTATAGACATCCCTTACACCTTGTGGATTGGCTGAGCCACATGTGCAGGTGCATCTCCTCCACTGGTTTTCAGGAGCAACAAAACTTTCAAACCCTTTGCAAGAAGGGAATGTTATGATCTGCTCCTCTGCCTGTGAGACTGATTGCTGATGATCTACAGACCCTTTAATCATGATTAATAGGTGTCTAAAAACATTTATCTGTTTAGCTGAGACATGACTTGTTGCAAACCATGACATATAATTTTGTTTCAGGCCTCTGTAAGCCATGTTTTCCTAAAATTCTTCCGTCTCAAAAAAGTTTAAGTAATATAAATAAAAATTGGAATTATGTACCAGCAGTAGAGCCTGATTTTACAATTAAATAACTAAGACAAAATGACTGACAAGAGTGCTGCTGCACTGCTAATGCTACAAAGCCCTCTCCAACCAAATGGGAATGACAGGAGAGCTGGGAGCTCACTGCAGGCTGGATAACCTTTAGAACTGAGTTGAGATCATTGGAATGAGAGATGCAGAACTTCTAGCCTTGCACTGTCTCCCTATACACCGGGCTGGAGGAGAGGCAGGGCATTTTTTGCTGTTCCTGGCCTTCCACCAGGCAGAATTCCTTTCCAGTCTTTACCAGATGTCCATACTTCCAGCCTGGCCTGCAATGCACTCTTCTGCTCTTGCTAACCATGGCAGTGCTGACATTGCCTGCTCATTGTTTAGCAGGGCTCCCCAGCAGCCCTTAGATACTCTTGGTATTTCTTGTCCTCATTGCCCTTAATCTTTGGCCAGGCAGGGCAAGGGACAGCAAGAGGGTGAGCAGGGAGGGGAGCAAGGGCATGCTTGTGTGGCCTCCAACATCAGCATTTATTGTTCCTATTCTGTGAGGAACACAGAGTGTGCAGGCAGTGTAATTAACTTCCAAAGTTACTGGAACCATGAAAATATAATGTGACCTTTTTTGGTGACTTTTGATGACTGACAGTCTAACTTTTGAATAGAATGTAGAGGAGTTACATTTTATTTTAGAAAAACTTATGTCTGTATGTGGCTTGCAGAAAAGTAGCTGGAATCTGTATGCAGTCCTCTCAGTTTCATATGCTATGTTTAACAAGCAAGTAAATTTCATGCACTTTTATAACAGTGGTAATATTGCTGTTAAATTAACAGTCTGATTCATTTTCTGGATGAAGGATCATTCACCATGAGTTTCATTGCAGATCTCTTTCTATTTATTCTATTACTGGCTACTAGGTGATAGGACAAAACTCTGATTTGCAAAACCTTTTAGTGTTAGAAGACCCTTGTCTGTATTCCCCATGTGTGAAAATCTCCCTGGCTGGCACTACAAGGGAAGAATCTTAATGCACTTCTTTGGGTTTCTTCTGTAGAGCATTGGTTTGATGTGGCCTCTGCCTTTTTACTAGCTAATAGAGGCCCACAGGGACTGAAGATGGGTAAGTAGTTATTCCACTTAGCTTGTACATGTCCATAGACAAAGATACATGGTTACTTACCACAGAGATGGACAGGAAATAACAGCGAGGGAAAAAATCTTTACCTCATTAGTAATATTACGTTCCTATAGTGCATACTTTTCATATATTAAAAGTTAATAAGACAGTTTTAGATTACAAGACTTAAAAAGAGATGTGATCATAGCAAGTGCATCTAGAGGATTGGAAAATATTATGAAAATATTTTAAAGCTTATTCAAAACTCTTACCTTCGTATTCTTTGTTTTTCTTACAACAGCATTTTTCAGCTCTTTCTTCGAAGCCTTAAAGGCTGCAGCTACTGTAAGAAAATTACTGTTTCATATCGTGTTGGTGATGGCAGTTGTAGCTTGAGGCCCCAGTCTTGATAGGGGCTTGGTGGCTGCAGGTGTGATGCAATGCATTTAGCAAGATACCACCTGCTCAGATACATCTGCACGAGACTCACAGAAGACCTGATGCATCAGTTTTATAGATAAGGAATTGATAGAGTAAGTTATGCAGTAAGTTATTAACTGACATACAGAGTTGAATAAAATATTCCTTGGGGAAGATTCTGTTTATCATTCCTGTAGGCATTATGTATGTTTTGCAGTGGGCACGCTGTCAACCAAAGCTAAGTTTAATGTGCACATTAAAGGTACTTCATTGGCATCTTTTCCTTGCCATTATATCAATAGTCCTGTAACTCAGCTGCCATGGTTTCGCATTGCTCCTTCCATGTATGAACAACGTACTGCTGGTAAGAACAGATAAGAGCCGAGCATACATTTGGAACTATTTAATTGATGCTTCATCTTTCATCGTCTTTTAAATGACCCTTCTGTATTCTTCTCTCCAGTGTTCTCTCAGTTTACTCACATACCTGCACAGGGTTCTGTTTGACGCATCTGTTTTCTCCAATGTTCAGAGAAAATATATGGAGAAGAGAACTTCTTAAGTGACTGCATATAATCCAAGAATTGCTTTGGAGGGAGCTTTGAAACTTACTCTTGTAAGACACTTCCACGTACTTACATATCCAAACATATGAAGCAAAAACAGACAACACTGATGTTGAGAAATAAGATAGAGAGTGAAAATGTAAGGAAAGCCCAATAATGTAAATAAATGTCATTATATCATGTCTAGCCATGTGTGGTAGGCTTACAGCATTAAGAAAAATTCATTTGAGCTGCAGCCGTCCAAATTTTCTCTGATTCAAATACAGATTTTTTTTTGGAATTTTTTGAGGAAAATCCATTAAAGAGCAATGCTCTTTGTGTTATATTCACTGTCAGATCAGCTGATGCTATTTCTTTGTTAGCTCCTAGCTTTAAACACTCTTCTTGTATCCAGCAGGACTGCTCTTCTTGCATGGCATCTGACCGTCCAGCACTGGCTGTAACTGGGTGGAGCAGTTGCCAGTATTGCTCTAATTGTTTCACTTGTGCACAGTGATGAGTAGGGACTAAGCTGTACTTATAGTGTTGGAAGTTATGATTTGGGGTATTTGGGCATAGGCACAACAGAGATAACTTCTGCAAAGCTTCAGCATACAGATGAAGTCCTCAGATCAGATATCTGGAGAGATTTAGGACATTTGTTGTAGCCTGTAGTGATGCATCTCCGCTGTTTCACAGCAGAACAAGAAGCTTTTTATTAGACTGCAGTGTTTTTAATACTGAACAGACAACAGCGAAACTGATCCACTAAAAAAACCTTTCCTAGGCAATATCAATCAAGGCAGTGACAGGACTGTAATATAACCTTTTCTGCTCAGTGTAGAAATTGTATCTTGCCTTACTTTTACACATTTCAGTGGAAGTTACGCTTGCAGCAGAATGCAGACTCTTTCTGTCTGCCAATTCTGAAACCTTTCCGCAAGGCTAAGCAGTTTGAGCCCTGAGAGAGGGAGACACTGGCTTGCTACCAGGGTAGTTTTATACAAATACAATCGCTGCGTTCAGTTGCCTTATTGTTTGTGTGTGTGATAACTTCATTTGGTCTGAATTAAAGTTCAGAGTAGTTGAAATGTTTGTTTTATCACTAGGTTTGTATAAAAATATCTGCTATAAACCAAATTTTGTTTTTAGGGTAAAGAGCACTATGATTAGCTGCATATTTGCTTACACCACAGTTTTCTTAGGAAAGAGAACTATTCTGTATTCTGCTTTCTGTCTTCTTCCTCATTTATTTTACTTTTAAGGAAAATCAGGTATCTGTCTACATGAGGGTTGTTTTAAAGTCAGTGCATACGTCCATAGAAAATGCGTATCTAGTTAGCAGGAATTATCCACTGGGGCCAGACTGCATAGATAGCTCTAATAATGTATTTGAAATAGGATTTTCTTACAACACTGAAAAAAATTCCTCAGATTCAAAGATAAATCAAAGGCAAGTGGCACCCTGGTGGACCAGACAGCCCGTTGGCAGCCCAGTCACATGAGAGCTCCAAGGTCACCACCCCAGCACCAGCAGAGCTGTTTGCAGAGCTCACTGTGCAGTTCCACATCATGGCTGAATTGGAATAGCTAATAGTCTGGCACTCCAGTTGCACACTGCCAACCTCAGTCCTTGTGTGAGCCTTCTGTCTGCTGCTTGGGAAGCTATCTCTGAATTGTAAAACCTGGGTGCATGTCCCTACGTTTAGCAAGCCTGAAAACTTTCTGTAGAACCAACGTTAAAATATTGTTCTAACTGTGTTGATGTTACAGATAAGTGACTTTTATTGCAGAAAATGTACTTTCCTTACAACAGCCACTCTCAAACAAGGAGGAAGGATTAGCCATAATGCAATCCTTATTAGCTATGTGTTCTTTATTCCCTATTATGATACAACCAGGCCAATCCAGAATTTTCCTCAGAAGTCAGCATTTTCAGATCCTTAACTGTTTTTGAGTGAAGTATCTGCTTAATGCACATAGGATTAATATTTATATATATTTTAGGATGCTTTTTTTTTCTCGTAGAGGGATGAAAATGTATGTCAGATACTCGAACCCCTTCCCCACAGATTTCATTTTCTACCTATCCGTAATTTGGATGAAAAGTCACAATGGGGCTTTCTGAAGTTTTTGAGTTGGTGCCTGTCCCTGTTCCACTGTAAGGAGTCTCTCTGAGCAGTCTGCATCTCCAAGAAGCCACTGAGGCCAAAAAAATGGAGCTATGCCCTGTCCTTACTGGGAAAGGAGACTTTGGTGCATTGCATGAGATGTAGCTTGACAAGAATCTTCAATCTATAGAGAAAATCAGGAGCCAAGAAATACTTGAATAAAGCTCCCACGACTAAACAGGGCTCTGAGCACCTCAGTTAATCTGCTTTGTGACCACTCCCCATCTGTAAGCTGACATACTTCCTTGTTTCACAAAGGCTTCACGGGGATAAAAATCTGTGAAAGTTATGAGATTCTCAGATACTGTGATAAGTCCCAGGATAAACAAATGTTGAATGCAAAACAGCAGCTTACATGGTACATATTCAAGGACATGTAGAATGAATTAGCAAGATGAAGAGACAGAGCAGAAGAAAGGGAATGGGAAGGAGCAGGAGGGAGAAAAGACAGTAACAGTGCAGGCAGCGTGACTGGGAGCTATGGGACAGCTATGGAGTGTCTTAGCAACCCTGAGTTCGTGCTGCAGATAAACTTACATCTAAGGAAAAGTGAGCCAACAGCTTACTTACTAAACTATTTTTTTCCCATAAATCTCTTTAGCTTCTTCACAGTGGCCAATAACTCTCAAGAAGGGACCTCACTCTGTGTATCTAGAGCATGAGTAGGTGTGACAAACCTTAGTTTTATTTAATATTGCACTACAGTCTTATACATGGGGGGCAATATGACAGGATTTAAAAATTAAATTTTCTGTACTGTGCCCTATTTTCTCTGCCTGTACCAGAGAGAAGAGCATACCTGGCTGCATACACAGGCTCATGTGTAAATAAACAGGGAAAAAAGCTATACAGGCTTCCTTAACTAGCTTTTCCCATTCTTTTTTTAGGGGTGAGAGTGCCTATTATGAAATAAGTGCCATGTAGTAGGAATAGATCAATGGATTAGTTTCTGACAATGCAATAGAAAGAATTGAACACTCACTCATTAAAAAGTAAATCCTTTTTTTATAACTGCAGGTTAAGTGTGATCTAAAAGGAGAAGGAAATCTATTTAGCATGATAGAAAAAGTAATGAAATGTAGAGGAGAAAAGATATGTTGCTGTAGAGAAAGCTCCTAAGATGGTGATGCTTGGTGGCCAATAATTACTAGAATTGGTGAGCATCCAACTTGTGCAAAAGGAAGTAAGCCTCAGCTAAGCTTTCCAAAAAAGACTTAAGTGATGCATTACAAGTTGTCAAAATTGCCACTGCTGGTATCAGTGACAAGACTCCATTCAACTGCAGTGAAACGAAAGTGACTGCAAAGCAGGCGTACTGGTACTGCAAAAAGTCTCTTCTGCAGCAAGTAACCAAATGGCATAATGTTAAATGGAGGACTTGACACAGATCATTCTCATGATTTGCTGAGGAATGTCTCAACTTGGAGTCACTGCGAGCTATCCAATGCTCCTGCCATTAAAGGAACCCAGGCTGCCTCAGAAGCAGAGAAATAGTTTTCTACTTCTGCTCTTTGCAGTTGTACATTTTCTACTGCAACCTATGGGTGTTGAGTTACTAACTGGATTAGGGACTTCTCTACAATTCATTTTGCAAACTCATTGTGGGCACTTCCCCACAAGACCCCAAATCTCACTGATAGTTAAGATCTCCAGAAAAACATACAATAAAATAAATGCTATTTAAAAGATGCTGTTTGCAGTCCTTCTGAACATCTCACTAGTGTGTCTAGGTATCTTTTAAAACCTGATGATAAAAGCCTATGTGACACAAACTGTGTAGTTTATGCAGTCAGGTCTTCATGAAAAGGTGTATTTTAAAGTCCCATAGACAGAATCTTTTAATTAAGAAAAAAAGAGCAAAACCCACAACTGAAAACATGCATGAAAGGGAAAGATTAGAATTTATGTTTTACTTTGAGAGTTCTCTCCAACAGCCATCAAGCAAGGTAGGTTTTGGGAGGCGAGATTCCACGTCCACTGAAAAACACCCTCTGATTTCAGTGCACATCACACCCCATGGCAAAGCATTCTGCAACAGCCTTCCTTACACCTTTTATTGGAAGGAAAGTGAAAACTAATGTGAGTGTTAGGGAAAAGCAGCTGAAAGTTCCCCAGATGGCACAGACCTGCTGAGCAACTGGTGAGGGAGGTGGCTGAGTACATAGAGGGGTTTGGGAGGAAAAATCCAGGTACTATTTGAATAAACAGCTTACAATAATGAAATGTGTCAAACGTATGTACAAAGTCCAGAATGCCAATGCTGGGATTTGATCACAGATAAATTCCATAAGATGGGATTCTGGAATTTGTCATCAAAATCCTTCAGTACAGAAATACGCAGATCAAAAGTGGCATGAAGCATTTTCTCATTACATGGAGGAAATAAGTGATATACTTCCTAATATTCTTTAAGCAGGTCTTAGTGTAA